>NW_006400027.1:2089380-2094852 GCF_000299155.1 Elephantulus edwardii
AACAGTTTTCTCCCTCCTCTGTTTCAGTGCAGTATACATTATTGAACCCATCTTACTCAGTCTCTCCCCAACCCCAAGGACAGTCCCATTCTACAACACTGGCATCCCTTTCAATATTGTTATGTCTGGTACTTTTTAGATCTCTATTCGTGAAACCCAAACCAAGCTGGGATCCAGTATAAAGCATTGTTATGTTTTTCTTTTTGCTTGATCCTTACTAATGCTTCACACTTTTTTGTGCATGACTCTGAGTTCAATAATTTTCCCAAGACTTGAATTTTTGTCTGTAAGTGAGCTTCCACATGCTTTCATGTCTCTATAAGAGAAGAGCAAGTTTTCCAGTCTGGTTAGTTTATAATCCTACTGGAAGTGTTCAAGAACATTTTTACCACAAAGCAAAACACAATAGCAAAACAGATGTTGGTGTTACATGGAACATTTTGTTTTTCTTTTTCAAATAGTGTGCCCTTTTGAAGTCAGTAAATCTGGACTCCAAAATATTAAGTATAGATCATGTGTTAGTCATTTAGATAAGTTCTTGTGTACATATATAAATGAAAAGATTAACATAACTGAATATATTAAGAAGCTTACAATGATTAACCCAGGTCCCAGTAGAAATCTTGTGGGAGCTTTAATGGTATAGTCTATAGATAATTGTGATGCTAACCTAAAGAATCCAGTTCAAATACACCAGCACAAGAGAAAGACCAGAATTCTTGTCCAGTGCTATTTACAGCTTCAGGATATCCACTGGAGTGTCAGCTATGCATTGGATCCAACAGGATTTTTTTTTAGATTTTTAAATAGAGATACAGAGAAGAACCTTTCTCAGCAATATAATCTATTTGTGATGGTGTGATCTGAGACACTATTTAGAAAGTAAAGACACTACTTACTTGAGGATTTTTTAATTTATTTTTTTTACTAAGAACATTAAAATCCTTAATGGAAAATTTTCTTAACCCTTGCTTTTATGATTTAGACAGAGTGTGGCAGAAATTTAAATGCAATGTCTCATAAAACTGAATCCTGCTTTTACATTTCAAGTATCTACTTAGATACCTGGTCCCTATTATATGATCCACTAATTTGAACATGGTTTGTCTTTCATTTTTATCCAGTTTCCATGTCACAAACCCTTATGTTCGATCAGAATGTGGTAATAGAGGCAATTATGTCATTGAATATGCAGCCCCGCTCTCAGATTAAGGTTTCACACCTGGATATCATTATTCTTTCCCACATCAATTTCTTATTTAAGGACTTATTATTTCAAAGCCCTTATAGTGCATAACAATTAGGTAGCTGAGAGTCTGTCTGTATTAAGTGTACTTATTTTGCTTTCCTAGCTTTTTATGCCAGAATAATTAAATCCTCTTCTAATGTGTCAGAAGCAGAATGTTTGAAATTGACAGCACTCCTTTCTTTCCTCTTCAATAACAAAGAACCACAGGAAATTAATAATAAACTTTACCTAAAAGGGAAAGAGAAACAACACACACCATAGTTAAGAAGAGATTTCTCCTCCTGAATCAGCAACAAGTACCAAATGTGTCTGATTCTTTTAAAGAGATTTGTGCAGCTTTTTACAAATGTCATTGTTTTGTTGATTGTAGAGAAACAACTTGCTCTTTGGAAATGAATATTCTCATAACACGTTTGTCCAGCATAGTGTGCATACCAAGTTGCATGATGAGCTCTGAGCCTTTAAAATGAAGTGACCTATTCCACAGACACTTCTGGGAGAAGGAAATGGACTGGCTTGACCTCCAGGGAATGTTCATTTGCATATGCTTTGGATGCAAAGAGCACTTTGCAAATTTTGAATTTTACCATGTGGCTCTTGCATCAGAATGGATGTTCTCTTTTCTAAAGAGTATATTTGCATATGATAGTTTAACAGCTTTTCCCTTTTGTTCCTAGAAGATTAAGTCTCCATCCTGGGAGAAAATAAATTAAAGGTGACTCCTTACAATTTGAAGAAGCATAATTTGAAGATAAGAGGGAACTCTGAAAAGCTGTTTTCACTTCCAAAAGCTCAGGATTGGAAATACTGTTTTTCTCTGCATGTACCAGCAGAGATGTTCTGATTCTTGGTGGAGGATATGCCATCAGAAGATATACCCTGTGTTGTTGAAATAACTCCTCAAAAACCTTTTTTGCGTTTCACTCTTTTTGGCTCAGAGCTCTGATACTTTGTTTAAAATTCGCATTTCCTTGATAGAGGAGCATAGAGACAAGTGAGTTCTGATACCCCAACATGTGAGGTGAATAGGACCTGCTTTTAAAATAATAATGGAAATTGTAATGCATTTTCTACCTTTAAAGATTTACAATGCATATTAGCATAGGAAAAAAACCTCATATTCCCTGGAAAATAGGCACCATTTTCTTCAAGTATTGCAAATATTTGATCTTGCATTGGATTCCTTCCCCCACACCCCAACACTTCCTAGAGTCATTACACTAGTATCTCTTGGAATATACTGTGGAAAATCAGACTAGAATGGATGGATGGATAAATAGATAACTGCCAGAAGCCTAGCAGGTCAAGACTAGAGAGCTTAAATAGTTTAGGGGCACAGCAGGGTGCACAAAGCAGGAGAATCACTTCAGCCCCACACAATGCTGGTACCTCCACTTTCCCCAGAAGCCCAGTGGGTCAAGACCTGAGAGCTTAACAATACAATATGCCAGATCTACAGGACACATCACCCTCTTCTGGGACAATATTACCTTGTGACAACAGTGAGCTGCAAATGGAAGAGAAGAGGCACTAAGCCACAAGAAGTCAATCCTGGAGCAGAAGTTCCAGGCAAAGTAATTTTCCCCAGAACCATCTGAGATCGGTAGCCTTCCCTAATACTAGTACCTGGTATTTAGACTCCTAAACTCAAGAGATACTAACTGCAGCATATGAAACTGGCAACAGCATGAGGTGTTCAAAATCACAGAAGCCCAGAAGGCTTGAGATATAAGTCATCATATCAAGGGCTGGTTAGGGGGAGATGGGGTTGAATGGACTAGGTGGGAGTTGAAGGGAATGCTGGTGGAGTAGGGAAAAGGATGGGTCAAGACACACATGTCAAGTGCAGGGACAACACTGAATCTATTGGTTATTTCTATAATTGAGGAAATATTTTTTATATGCTCTTTTCTGTAAAATGTCTGTCAGATACTGTTCTAAATCTGAGCATTCAAATTAAGGCTTACTAGGAAGAATGATAGGCCATGTAATTTCAGAATAACAGGTCTTTGAAAACCCTCTATGTACAATAACACACACTTAGACTAGCAACTTAGCACACTTAGATATGGCAACTGAGGCTGAGCCCTCAAGTACGGAGAGAGAAGAAGTAAGGAGGAGAAACAGTTGTAAGCAGACGCTAATGAATGGAACATGGAATATGAGAACAATGAATGTAGGAAAAGTGGACATTGTTTAAAAAGAAATGGAATACATAAATATTGACATACTAGGTATTGGCGAAATTAGATGGACTAGTATGGAACATTTTGAGTCAGATGATCATATGATCTACAATGCTGGCGATGAAAAGGTGAGGAAAAATGGGGTTGCTTTCATAGTTAAAAAATCATTTCTTGATCCATTTAAAAATACGATCTTATGAATGACAGGATAATATTCACACACATACATAGAAGAGCAGTGAATACCACCATCATTCAAATATATGCACTAGAGGCAAAGAGGAGGAACCAGCTTTTACAGTTAGAAATCTATCAAACATGCAATCAAGATGCATTAATAATAATAATAATAATAATAATAGGTGACTGGAATGCAAAAGTTAGCAACAGAGAAGAAGAATCAGTAGTTGGAAAACATGGACTTGGTGACAGACATGAAACTGGAGATAGAATGATAGACTTCTGTATAATCAATGACTTATTTGCAAATATTTTATAAGAAACATAAACACAGGCTATACACATGAATTGCACCTGATGGTATTCATAGGAATCAAATCTATTACATCTCCAGAAAGAATCGCTGGAGAAGGTCAACACCAGCTATGAAAACTAGGCCAGGTGCTGATTGTGGAACAGACCATGAACTATTAATATACAAGTTAAAACTGAAGCTAAAGAAAATAAAAACAAATCCATAGGAACCAAAATTTGATCTTGAGTCTATCCCACATGAATTTCAAAACCATCTCAGGAACAGGTTTGAGGCCTTGAACACTAATAAGTGAAGACCAGAGTAGCTGTGGGAAGATATCAAGAATATCATCCAGAATGAATGTAAAAAGTCATTACAAAGATAGAGAAGGAAGAAAAGACTAAGAAGTATGTCAGAAGAAACTCTGAATATTGTATTAGAGCACTGAGAAGCCAAAGCAAAGAGAAGAAATGAAGGATTTGAACAGAAGGTTTCAAAGGGCAGTGTGGACAGATAAAGCAAAGTACAAAGGGCTAGAGTCAGAAAATCAAAAGGGCAGAACTCCCTCAGCATTTCTTAACTTGAAAGGAACTGAAGAACAAATTCAAACACTGAGTTGCAATACTTTATGTTGCTTTGGATAGAATATGAAACTAACTAGGATAATTAAAAGAAGATTGGAAGAGTATACAGAGTCATTGTACGAAAAGGAATTGGTGGACACAGAAGAATTTCATGAAACAACATACGAGCAAGAGCCTGTGGTGATGAAGAAAAAAGTGAAAGCTTCTCTGAAAGAATTGGGGGAAAAATCCCTAGGAATTGATGGTTTACTAATTGAAATATTTCAACAAACAGACACTGCCTAAACGTGCTCACCAAGTTGTGCCAAGAAATCTGGAGAAAAACAGCCTGGCCAACTGACTGGATGAGATCCATATTTGTTCGCATTCCAAAGAAAGGTGACCCGATAAAGTACAGAAATTATTGAATAATATTGTTAATATCATATGCAAGCAAGATTTTGATGAAAATTTTCCAAAAACTACTAGAACAGCACATCAACAGAGAACTGCCATAAGTGTAGGGGGAGTTTAGAAGAGGACATGGTACTAGGGATATTATAGCTAATATTAGATGGAGCTTGGCTGAAATCAGAGTAACAAAGGAATGTCTATCTGCACTTCATTGACTGTGCAAAGGCATTTGACTGTGTGGATCACAACAAGCTGTGGCTGACTCTGAGAAAAATGGAATCCCAGAACACTTCATTGTGCTTATGAGAAACTTATACTTGGACCAAGAGGCTGTCATCAGAACAGAGCAAGGAAATAAGCACTGTTCAATATTGGGAAGTGTATGCCAGGGATATATCTTATCGTCATGCCTTTTCAATCTATGCTCCATAAAGATTATCAGGGAGACTGGGCTTCATAAGGAGAAATGTGGCATCAGGATTGGAAGAAGACTCATCAACAATCTGCGTTATGCAGATGACACAACCTTGCTTGCTGAAACTGAGGAGGACCTGAAGCGCTTGCTGCAGAAGGTCAAGGTCTACA
>NW_006400027.1:2096908-2097490 GCF_000299155.1 Elephantulus edwardii
AGGTTTGAATTTGTTCTTCAGTTCCTTAAGCACTTAAGAAATGCTAAGCGAGTTAGGCCCTTTTAATTTTCTGACTCCAACTGCTTGCACATTTCATTGTAATATTTTTCCTTTGTCATCCCGTGCTGCCTTTTGAAATATTCTATTCAATTTTCAGTATCTTGAATTCTTCCTTGTGCTTTGGCTTCCCTGCGCTCCAGTGCAATTTTCAGAGTCTCTTCTGATGTTCATTTTGGTCTTCACTTCCTCTTCTGTCTTTGTTATGACCGTTTGCACCCTTCCTGGATGATACCCTTGATATCCTCCCAGAACTCATCTAGTATTTGCTCATTAGTGTTCAAGACCTCAAACCTGTTCCTGAGATGGTTCTGAAATTCAGGTGGGATAGACTCAAAGTCATATTTTGGTTGCCTTGGATTTAGTTTCATTTTCTTGGTACTAGTAGCCAGAAAATTAAAAGTAGAATTCCATTGGGAAATTCTGCTGTCCCTCTACCCTACCAAGCATGATGTCCTTCTCCAAGGACCTGTCTCTCCATGTCCAAAGTATGTCAGAGGAAGCCCCAGAATCCTTGCCTCCAAG
>NW_006400027.1:2097920-2099191 GCF_000299155.1 Elephantulus edwardii
GTGAACAATCTCAATCTCTTCGCCATCCATCCTGATGCTACCAATTGGTCCAGTGGTGAGAATCTTTGTCTTCTTGACATTGAGCCTCAGTCCATACTAAAGGCTGCAGTCCTTTACCCTCTGCAGCAAGTGCATGAGGTCCTCCTCAGTTTCGGCAAGCAGGGTTGTGTCATCTGCATAATGCAGGTTGTTGATAGGAGGCAGGTGGTTCAAATATACCAACTGCTTCATGGGAGAAAGAAGGGCAGTGTATTACTGTAATATTTAAAGCTTCTGAACACTCACTGGAGGGTCAGCTATGAGTTGATTCTGACTCAACAGTAATAAATAAAGGAATGCTATCTGGAAACACTACATAAAAAGAGTAATGTTGCCTATTTACAGGAGCAGACTACCTCATTTCTCTCCCTTAGAGAATATTGTAGTCAATTGCTGGACTTTTTGTTAACAGCCAAATCTTAGCTTACAGAACTGCGAGTACTCCTTGAGATCTTGTCTAGATCCTCTCAAATCCCTCTGTACACCTACCTCTCAGCTTTTCAGTCTCAAAAATATTTTATCAAAATACAGAGAAGGCAAGAAATATTTGTATAATAAAGGGATAATGATGGAAATATTTTTTCCTTAAAGTCCTAAATTTGTTACAGTATTCATGATTCTTAGCTCTTTTAGAAAACCTTTATTTAACAAAATATGGAGGCACGGTCACCAATTTTAGAGCACTAAAGTAAATTTTCGTTTTATCAGAAGGGTAGCAATGTAGACCAAATGTTTTATTCTCTCTCATGCCCCTTTGTTACCACTCATTTCTATCATAAATAAGACATTGCTTTTGCGTATAGCTTTGGGTTGCACTGATTTTTTTTTTTATGTTATATTGGTGTGAAGATCTTGGTACCTTTGAAAGACGCCTCTTCTTTGTTAGCTGAGGTGACTTCCTTGTGCACCACTTTCAGGCTTCCCTTCCGCCCAGGAGCATGCTTGTCACAGTTCCCAAGGGCCTCTTCCGACCGGATTTCCCTGGGTACCTTTGAAAGACGCCTCTTCATTGTTATCTGAGGTGACTTCCTTGTGCACCATTTTCAGGCTTCCCTTCCGCCCAGGAGCACGCTTGTCACAGTTCCAAGTAAATTCTGTTACCCCGCCTTGACAACCCGGCCGTCATAGTTCGCCTACCAGCGCCGCCACATCTTGAAGTACAACATCGTGAGTGACAGGATTATATCCATACGCTTACAAGGAAGCCCAGTGAATACCACTATCATTCAGAT
>NW_006400027.1:2101611-2105369 GCF_000299155.1 Elephantulus edwardii
GGTGTGTCAGAGGCGGTGTGGTTGGTGCAAGATAGAGCAGGGTTTAGGGCTGTTGTGCATAGGGTCGCTATGAGTCGGAAATGACTCGACGGCACATAACAACAACAACAACAACAACAACACCACTAGGAGATCTTTGCATAAATAATACTGCCTAAAAAACGGTTCTATTCTATGGGGCATTTCTGTTCTATCTTGTGGTATCACTATGAGTTAAAAACAGCTGAATAGCACACAACAGCTAAAGCGAGGATGTCAAACTGACTGTGGAATGCTCCTGAAACCACACACTTGCTTGTGTTGTTTTTTTCCCCACTCTCTTAATAATGATTTCTCCTGAAAATACCTTCTTTATTTTTTCAATCTCTCTGGGGTTTTGTATTAATTTTAACGAAAATTTGCAAATACTTAAAGTTTCCATTCATTCATTAGCATTTTTCTCCCTGTTCACCCCTCCACCCAATTTACACTTTTCTTTGAAAAGTAAAAGAACTCTTTCATTGTTATGCATTCCCTCCCCCCAAGTCCATTCCACTGTGCAGCCTTCATTCTGGACTCCTGTCATGACAATAATGCCCAATCATATATTGCTTTTAAACAATTCTCTCCCTCATGTGTTTCAATGTAGTATACATCATTCATCCTCTCCTTCTCTGTCTTCCCTCAATGCAATCCCGATATGAATACCAATTCCATTCTTCAACAAGATGGAAAAGGTAATCTCCAATTTAATTTGGAATGAAAACAGGCCCAGAATAAGCAAAGCACTTCTGAGAAAGAGAAACAAGGTAGGAGGCATCTCACTCCCTGATTTCAAATCCTATTACGTTGCCATGGTGATCAAACATTCTACAATGACAAACATATAGATCAATGGAATAGAACTTGAGAATCCAGAAGTCAGCCCATCTACCAACGGTCAACTGATTTTTGACAAGGAGATTAAATCAGTTAAGTGGGGAAATGATAGCCTTTTTAACAAATGGTGTTGGCAAAATTGGAAAATTATCTGCAGAAAACTCAAGCAAGATCCACACCTCGCTCCATATACAAAACCCAATTCAAAGTGGATTATGGGTCTAGGACTAAAATTAAGAACTCAAACTTCATTCCATAAAAGCTTGGAAGAACTCTAGAAGTCCTAATCCACAACATCAACAGTCTTCCAAGCATCCTGGAAAATCTAGAACCAAGAGAGGATAAAATAGATGAATGGTACCTTCTAAAAATCAAATCTCTACGCACATCTAAAAACTTCTCCAACAGGGTAAAAAGGGAAGTCACAGATTGGGGAAAAATTGATAATAGCATGTCAGACAAGGGACTTAAATCTACAATTTATAAGGTACTCAAGAAGCACAACAAGATAGAGGTAAATAACCCAATTGAAAAATGGGAACAGGATATAAGCAGACACTTCATCAAATAGGGCATTTAGATGGCCAACAAGCACTTAAAGAAATGTTCAAAATCCCTAGCTCTAAGAGAGATGCAAATCAGGTATCACCTCACCCCAGTAAGAAATGCAAAATTTAACAGAACAGCAAACATCAAATGCTGGCAAGGTTGTGGAGAAACTGGAACCTTTATTCACTGTTGGTGGGAGTGTAAAGTGGTGCAACCACTATGGAAGACTGTATGGTGCTTTCTCAAAAAGTTGCAAAAAGAAATACCATTTGACCCAGCAATTCCACGACAGGGAATTTACCCTAAAGAAACAATAACTGCCATCCAAGCAGATATATGCACACCTATGTTTATTATGGATTTGTTTACAAAAGGAAAGAATTGAAAACAACCCAAGTGCCCATCAACAAACGAATGGATAGAGAAGCTCTGGTATATTCACACAATGGAATACTATGCAACATTGAGAAAAAAGAAACTATGCTGAGTGAAATATCTCAGTCACAAATGGAAATGCCTTCTTAATGAATAAAATGTAGCTTGGGAATCTGCTTTTAGGAAATTTGATCTAAGAATTTTTACACCATTTATTTCTTTATAGGAAAAGATGTCATCAAAACCAGTCACTACAAACCATTAAAACCTTTTCCAGTTGCAAGAAGTCTTTCATTTTCACCACACTTTAAATAATAAGTAATTCCATGGCCTGTAGTCCTAAAGGGTAACAGCAGAATTTGTCTCACTCAACAGTTTGGGGTAAGGGACAGTGACCTACCAATCCACTTTCTGTCATGTAAACTCAGAATTATAGTCAAAATGGTATTGAGCAATTTAATAGAGTCCTGGCATGTGCATCTCCAAGGAAGTGAAATGCAGTAAGTCAGGAAGTTTCTTGTTGTGAGTGCTTCTCTGGTGTGGTGTTTCTATTTGTAGACTGTGGTTGGATTATCTTGTTCCCAATCTGGAGATGAAATGCTGTTTAATTTATAAAGGCCAATAAATCTATGTTTCATAGATCTCAGTCAGAAGCTATATTCCTTGTCCTTTATTGCTGCAGAGCACATTAATCTAAAAGTAAGCTAATTAAAACAAGCAGATAAAACAAGCACAGCCATGTTTATTGCTGCTTTGTTCACATTAGCAAAGAGTTGTAAACAACTCAAGTGTATATCAACAAAGGAATGGATAGAGAAGCTGAGGTATAGCCAAACAATGGAATATTATGCAGCACTGAAAAACAAAGAACTCATGAAATGTTTTCAAAATGAGTGACCATTGAGGACATTATGCTGAGTGAAATATCTCAGTCACAAAAAGACAAATACTGTAAAATGCCACTATTATAAAATAGGACTGACAGGGAGGTTAGGGGAAAACTAAAAAAGAGGGGATTAATAATATACATGGCATTGAAATGGACAAGGGATAGAACTATATAAAAGGAATATATGATTAGGTATTATTGGCATGATAAGAGTCCAGAATAAGAGCTGCATAGTAAATTGGTCTGTTGGAGGGATTGTATAACAAACAATGAAAGAACTTTTTGTCTAAAGATAAAACAAACTGGGAGGGAGGGGAAAGGGAGAATATGTGCAAAAATGAATGAATGGAAATCCAAGTGCTTTATACTCTTACAATAAAATTTCGATTAAAATGAAAAAAATGATTATTTCTAATGAATGAAAATTTAACTTTTCTGTGAACTTTTCTTAAAATAACAATTAAAATTAAAAAATTGTATTAAAAAGGAAAAAACCACCCCCAAAAAATATGAACATGTAGCACTTACTAGGACTACACTTACTTACATGTAGCAATTTCCAGGACTCTGGAAATTGATTAGCTTGTCAGGTCTGGGTTAGGAACTTGCATGAAGTTTGTGTTTGATTCCATCTTTGAATTCTAGTCCAGGAGTAAAGCTCTCTTTTGGGGTCATAGTTTGCTATGACTTTACGAGAGAGCGTTCTTGTTATGCTGTTGTTATGTGTCATCGAGTTGCTTGCGACTCATAACGCCCCTTTGTACAACAGCCCTAAACCCTGTTCTATCCTGTGCCATTCGTACTGCCTCTGACACATCCATCCGGATTACTCAAGTCTGAACCATTCCACCTCATAGAGGGCCTTTCCCTCTTGCACCATCCTCCACCCTCCCAAGCATGATGTTCCTCTCCAAGAACCTGTGCCTCCTTACAACATGTCCAAAGTGTGTCAGACGAAGCCCCAGAATCCTTGCCTCCAAGGAGCTACCTGGTTTACCTCTCCAGGATGAATCTGTTTGTTTTCTTGGCAGTCCATGGTACATTCAATACTCTTCTCCAGCACCACAGCTCAAAGGCGTCAATTCTC
>NW_006400027.1:2106415-2121446 GCF_000299155.1 Elephantulus edwardii
CTTGAACTTCTGCCTTCATCACCATAGGCTCTGGCTCAAATGCTATTTCATTAAATGCGTCTGTATCTGCCAATTCCTTTTGGTACAATGACTCAGTATATTCCTTCCATCTTCTTTTGATACCTCCTGGATCATTTACCATTCTGTCTAAAGCATCCTTGATTGTAGCAACTCGAGGTTTGAATTTGCTCTTCAGTTCCTTGAGCTTAAGAAATGCTGACCAAGTTCGGCCCTTTTGATTTTCCAACTCTAGCTCCTCACACATTTCATTGTAGTATTTTGCTTTGTCATTCCGTGCTGCCTTTTGGAATCTTCTGTTCAGCTCTTTAGTGTCTTGGATTCTTTCTTGTGCTTTGGCTTCTCTACGTTCCAGTGCAATCTTCAGAGTTTCTTCTGACATCCATTTTGGTAAGTGACCTAAGATTCTTAGTTTTCTAAATGCCCCCCATAATTCATTATAATCCACACAGTTGAATTCCTTTGCACAGCCAATAAAATGTAAAAAAAAATCATTTTAGTATTCACTTGAATAATCTGCAGCAAGATGTTACCTGAATGTCATATTAATAATATTAATATTAGCATGGATGACATTCCTGGTATTTGAAATACTGGTGGCATAGCTTCCAGCAACAAGATGGATTGACACAGTAGCTACCACAATGGGCTTGAGTATAACAGAGATCACGGGGATGGTGAAAATAAGGCAAGCTTCAGCTCCGCTGTTAATAGGGTTGCTATGAGTTGTAGCCAATTCAATGGTAGATGATAAAAATATTCTCTACTTTTAGGCAAGATCTATCTGACATAAGCATTGATGTTCCTCTTGCCACAGCCTTTTTAAAATACAGCTTGAATTTCTAGCAGTTTCTTGTTGATCTACTGTTGTAGCCATTTTTAAATAATCTTCAACAAGATGTTGTTATGTGCTGCTGACTGTGATACATAGCAACCCTGTGAATATCAGATCTGAACTAATACACTTGAATCTATTGCAAATGAATTTTGTTCTATTAATTATGATTTTAACAAAAGTTTACCGAAAACTTAGATTTTCCTTCATTCATTATTGCACAGTTTTACTCCCTCTCCCAATTCATTTTTTATTCTTTTTAAAAAATATTCATTCAATATTGCACAATCCCTCCTCTCCTCCCCCAAACCTCTTTTTAATGTACCTTCTATTCTGGTCAATCCGTTTTGTGGAGGGTCTTCCTCTCCTATGCTGAGCCTCCATCTTTCCAAGCGTCAAGACTTTTTCCAAGGAATAGCCCATCTGAACAACATGTCCAAAAGATGTTTCCTAAGAGCACTCTTACTGCACTTTGTGTAAGATTAACTTTCTTGTTCTTTTGGTTGTTCAAAGAATATTCAGTATGCTTCTCTAATACCACAACTCAAAGGCAGAGATTTTTTCTTCTGTCATCCTTAATCATTGTCCAACTTTTAGATGTGTAGCAAGTCATTGACAAGACCATAGTTTGGATATATTGATTCCAAAGACCTTTTTTAAAAAAAAAATAAAAAGTGAGGACTATAAACATAGACTTTATTTAATGGACCACACAGGAATCATATTTACTATATTTGTGGATGGATTTATTGAAGAAGCTCAATATTAAAAGCTAAAACTAGACGAAATTCTGACAGTGGAATATACCATCAACTAATCATATGCAAGCTCAACTTGAAGCTGAAGAAAATTTTTCATTTCAAGGTGGCAAGAAACAATATATAACACACTCAAATTTAGAAACCATCTCAAGAATAAACCTGAGGCATTTAACACTAATGATTAAAGACCAGATGAGTTTGGGGAAGACATCAAAGATGTTATCCTGGATGAAAACAAAAGATCATTGTAGATGTAGAGAAGGAAAAAAAAAACCAAAAACTAAAACAAATAAAAACATAGTGGATGTCATAACAGACCGAAAAATGTACTAAAAATCAAGATGTCAAAACAAAAGCAAGAAATAGAGAAGTGAAAGAGGTGAGAAGAAGATTTCAATGAGAAGTTTGTGAGTCAAATTTCAAAACAAAATGTGTAATGAGCGGGAGTCATAAAATAAACAGGGAAGAACTTGCTCGGCATTTCAGAAGCTGAAAAACAAAATCAAGTCTCAAGTTGTAATACTAAAGAATGCTATGGGCAAATCTTAAATGATCCAGGAGGCATCAAAAGAAGATGAGAGACACTCACAAAGTCACTGTACTAATAATATTCACTGAAAAGAAACTATTTCAAGAAGTAGCACATGGTCAAGAATCAATGGTGATAAAAGAAGTTCAAGCTGCCTTTTTACAGGCATTAGCCAAAAATAGCACCCCAGGAACTGATGGAATTGACCAATTGATATGTTCCAACAGAGGCCTGGAATTGTTCACCAGGTTGTTAAGAAACTGGAAGAGGACTCCAGTCCACAGTGAGTAGAGGGCAAGAAGATCCCCCTGTTTCCCACCAAGTATCTATTTCAGCAGGAGAGAGTGAGCCTGAAAGATCATTTTGTCCCTAGCAGGAAACCATGCTGCCCACCTACCAGGAACCTGTTTATTATGCAGCAGGGAGCGAGCCAGGAATATCCTTTTGTCCCTGACCAACAGTGAACAGAGAGCAAAAAGCCAATTTGCCTCCCACCAGGTACCTATTTCAGCAGCAAGGAGTGAACCTGGAGGTTATCTCTGTCTCAGGCAGCAAGAGAGTGAAAAGTCCTGTCCACACCCGCTTATGTCTAGGTACTTATCTTCTATGACTCCAGCAACTTGGAGGACACCTGGAGCCTACCCTGTGTCCACAGACCAGTAGTCATCAGAGGGCCAGGAAGCCACACCCCTGTAGACTCCACTCCAGACACTTACAACTCTCAACTTCAGAAATGAGGAGTGTTCCTGGAAGTCACATCAAAAGGATCCAGCCCAGAAGGAGATCTGTGCGCCTTGCCTCCTGATCTAGAGCATCACAATGTTAAGGAAGAAGCAGAAAAGTCAAACTCCACAAAAAAAAATCAGAACAAGGTATCAGCCAAAAAAAAAATGATCAATGGAGTCAGGAATGCTCCAGAGGAGGAAAGTGTGTTGGAATTTCTGCCATGAAATTCAAAACAGCAATCATTAAGTATTTGAACTGGATGAAAGAATAAATAGAAGACAAAGGCAAAGCCCTAGAAGAACTTACAAAAGCAATATAAGACAAAGCAGATTAAGCAAATGAAGCACTAGAAATCACAGAAAAAGAAGAAACCACAATCCAGAGTAATAAGACCAACATTTCAGAAACTGTCAACATGTTGGAGGAACAAGTGAACAGAATTAAAGAGATAGAACACAGATTCTATGAAACAGGATATAGAGCACTCAATACTGATCTGCTAGAGAAAAAAAAATAGAAACCAAAAAGAAGGAAAATTAAAAAAAAAACCCAAACCTGAGAATAATTTGGGACACCATCAAGAGAAATAACATATGAATAATTGGAATTTCAGAACAGGAAGAAGAAAAAAAAGGTACCAAAAATATTGGATCAAAAATATCTTGGAAAATTTCCTAGAAGACAACTTTTTAGGTATCATGAAAAGTGAGAGAATAAATACTCAAGACGATGAACAGAACTCAAATATAAAAGATCTCAAAAGAAAAACACCAAGACATATCATACTCAAACTCACCAGAATCAAAGACAAGGAGAAAATTCTGAAAGCAGTTCAGGACAAATGAGAAGTCACCTATAGAGGAGGCATTAGAAAAAGAGATAATTTTTTTTAAAAATTCTCATACTTCTTTTTTGTTTTGGCCTTTAGTATGGGGCTTTGAGTAACTATAGTCAGAAATTAAGCTGGGTTTGGAATTTGTTGTTACTGTTTAACCTTACCTCAGTGTATCATGGACTACAAGTCACCTTATGTTCAGGGTTGGGGCTAGTTGCCCAGATATTTCTTTCAATATTTGCTCTCTTCTTAATTTTAAGTGTTTCTTCTACACTAGACCTTAGGGAAGTCTTCTCTTCATGTGCTTGTTCTTCTTCCAGCAAAATAGCAGACTTACCTTTTATTCAAGTTACCCTTATAATGAATGAACATAAGAGAGACATGGTTTGCTGCAATTAATGTTAATGAGTTAACATTAGATAGTAACAGTAAAGTGTCAGATTTAGCAGTAAGCACAATAAACACTAGTTTACCTTGCAAATATTTATTAATCTATAGTGAATAGTTGTATTTTTTTTAAACTTGTGATCCTGAAGGACATTATGCTGAGTGAAATATCTCAGTCACAAAAGGACAAATACTGCATAATACTACTGTTATAAAACAGGACTGGCATGGAGGTTTGTGAAAAACTAAGAAGAAAGGGGATATATAATGTACACTGCACTGAAACAAATGAAGATAGAATTGCTTAAAAGGAATATATGATTAGGTATTATTTGCATGACAACAGTCCAGAAAAAATAAGAGCTGCATGATAAAATGGACTGGGGAAGGGAGGAGTGTACAACAGTGAAAGAATTTTTTTTCCAAAGATAAAAGCAAACTGGGCAGGAGGAAAATGTGTAACAATGGATGAATGCAAATCCAAATCCTCTATAAACTTTCGTTAAAATCTCAATTGAAAAAACAAAAACAAACTTGCATCAAAGATATGCATCTGGGCATGGTTGGCATTTATTCCTCTCTCAACCCCAGAACGTCTTTTAGGGATAAAATACCCACGAAGCAAAGTTAATATGAACTTAGTTCGCTCCTTGTATACCTTGCCCCTAAGCAGGTCCTGTGCTGTGACCTCCATAGGGTTTCTTAAACATCCCTATCTGCAGGGCTAACCCCAACATGTATTCCTGCCCTTTCTCATGAGCGGAGGGTTTTTTGGTGTTTTTTTTTTAATTTTTGTTTTATTTTCCATTATAACAGACTTTCCAGTTCAATCCATAATAGTCTGTCATCTACTCACAGCATGACCTGCATCGTAGCAATACCAGCTTTTTGTCCTGCCCCTAGCAGTTAAAGACCAGAATGTGAGGAGAAGTAGCTGGGTGACAGCTGCACCATGAGGATTTTTTAGTCACTCCAAAGTTTTATTCTCTGTGATAAAAAGCCTGTAGGTGTGTGTGATATTCTGTAGAGGAACCAGCTTTTTCAGGGTTGAATATGGCTATGCTCCTGCTTGCTGCTTCTTCACTTGTTTGCTTAGTAATGCAAAGTATTAAATACTAAGTTATATATTACCTGCAAGTGTAGCGTTTGACATCTGGGGTCCTGGAAACTTGTCACCTTTGTGCTGACTCCCTCTTTGGTGCTCTGAGACTCAAGTCTAGCCCTGCTGCTACCCAAGGTATTGTCCTAGTAAGTAACCTCTTAATGAAACCCCTAAATTATCATCATGGAGTTGTCCCTCTCATTCTTTGTTCTGTATTTTGGCATTTTAGAGCAAATTTCAAGCTATTGGTCCAAAGATGAGCTCCTAGAAACATATCCACTTAAATATGCAGCCCACACACTCTGCCTTTACCAATTGGTTAGAACGTTTAGCTGAATTTTTACCAGTGTTTGGCTGTATCCTCTTTGGTAAATAAGCACTGGCTCCCAGACTCTCCTGAAGCCAGCTCTTGTTTTCACTTACATTTTAGTCACTCTGAAGTCCCAACTCCAAGGTGAGTTCCAGAAAAATTGCAATTTCAGATTGTCCACTATTTTTTATTTGCCTTTCCTAAAGGTGAGAATGTGGAAGGAGGAGTGGCATCCACTTCCATAATTGCTTGCCTCTGGAAACCCTATGAACTTGAAGAGAGGATGAAAGGCACCCAAACGTCAAGGACTCTCCTTCATGTGGTCACTATGAGTCGCCTGTGACTCGATGACACTTAACAACAACGACAACAACAAAGGTGAGAATATGGATTGGGTCTCAGTATCAAGAAAACAAAGATTCTCACCACTGGACCAATTGGCAGCATCAGGCTAGAAGGTGAAGAGATTGAGATTGTTCACAGCTTTAGTTTGCTTGGCTCCATGGTCAACACTCTTGGCACCAGCAGCCAGAAAATTAAAAGACATATTGCAATGGGAAAGTCTGCTGTTAGGGACCTCTCCAAAGTACTGAAGAGCAATGGTATCACACTTGAGACGAAGGTGCATCTGATACAGGCCATGGTCTTTGCAATCACTTGTTATGCATCAAAGAGTTGGACAATGACTAGGGAGGATAGAAGGAGAATTGATGCCTTTGAGCTGTAGGGGTGGAGAAGAATATTTAGTGTACCATGGACTACTAAGAAAACAAACAGATTCATCCTGGAGAGGGTTAAACTGGGCTGCTCCTTAGAGGCAAGGATTCTGAGGCTTTACCTTACATACTTTGGACATGTTGCAAGGAGTGAACAGTCCTTTGAGATGGGTGCCATGCTTGGGAGGGCGGAGGGACAGCTCAGGAGGGGAAGACCCTCTATGAGGTGGATTGATTCAGTGACTGGGGTAATCAAAGTGGGTTTGTCAGAGACAATGAGATTGGCACAGGACAGAGCAGGGTTTAGGCTGTTGTGCATAGGGTCGTTATGAGTCACAAGTGACTCAATGGCACCTAACAACAACAAGAAGGTGAGAATACATTCTTTAACTTTCTATCAAGAATAAACCAGAAGTTCCACAAGTCTCTCAAGGTAGGTTTTTCCCTTGCTACTAACAAGCACATTTTCTGGTGGCTTAATGGTAAGGAGCTGCACTGCAAATCCAATGGCACATCAGTTTTGAATCCACTGGCTGCTCTGTAGGAGGAAGATAGACATTCTTCCATATGGTTACTGCCTCTGAAAATCTGCTGCAGGGTAGGCCATGACTCAGTATCAACTCAATGGTACACTAAAATAACAACAAACAAGAGCTAAATTTAAGCCTCAGCTAGGTACAATTAAATAAAATTCAAAATCTAGTTCCTCAATCTCACTAGTTGTATTTCTGGTACTCATTAACATTATAGGGCTAGTGGTAACACTATTGGACAGCCCAGGTTGGAATATTATTCTCCTCAGAAAGTTCTGTTAGATAGCATAGATCCTTCTGACAGCAGGATGTTGTTGTTGTTACGTGCCGTTAAGTCTCTTGCGACTCATAGCAACCCTATATACAACAGCCCTAAACTCTTCTCTGTCCTGTGCCAATTGCACTGTTTCTGACACACCCATCCCAATTACCCCAGTCATTGAATCAATCCACCTCATAGAGGACCTTCCCCTCCTGTGCTGTCCTTCCACCCTACCAAGCATGATGTCCCTCTCTAATGACTGGTCTCTCATTACAACAAGTCCAAAATATGTTAGACAAAGACTCAGAATCCTTGCCTCCAAGGAGCTTCCCGGTTTAACCCTTTCCAGGATGAATATGTTTGTTTTCATAGCAGTCCATGGTACCCTCAATACTCTTCTCCAGCACCACACCTCAAAGGCATAAATTCTCCTTCTATCCTCCTTAGTCATTGTCCAACTCTTTGATGCATAACAAGTGATAGCAAAGACCATGGCCTGTATCAGATGCACCTTCGTCTCCAGAGAGATACCATTGCTCTTCAGTACTTTAGAGAGGTCCCTAACAGCAGACTTTCCCATAGCAATACATCTTTTAATTTCCTGGCTACTGGTGCTGAGAGTGCTGACTGTGAAGCCAAACAAACTAAAGCTGTGAACAATCTCAATCTCTTCACCATCCATTCTGATGCTGCCAATTGGTCCAGTGGTGAGAATTTTTGTCTACTTGACATTGAGCCTCAATCCATATTAGAGGCTGCAGTCCTTGACCCTCTGCGGCAAGTGCTTCAGGTCCTTCTCAGTTTCAGCAAGCAGGGTTGTATCATCTGCATATTGCAGATTGTTGATAGATCTTCCACCAATCTTGACTCCACATTTCTCTTCATAGAGCCCAGCCTCCCGCTTAATCTGTTCTGCATACAGGTTGAAAAAGTATGGAGACAGGACACTTCCCTGGCATATGCCCTTACCAATTTTGAACCATGCAGTGTTTACTTGCTCTGTTCTGATGACTGCCTCTTGGCCCAAGTATAGGTTTCTCATTAGCACTATCAAGTGTTCTGGAATTCCCATTTTTCTCAGAGTCAACCACAGTTTATTGAGATCTATACAGTTAAACAACTTTGCATAGTCAATGAAACAAGATGTACATTTCTCTGGTATTCTCTGCTTTCAGCCAAGATCCATCTGTAATTAGCTACAATATTCCTAGTACCACGACCCTTTCTAAGCCCAGCCTGGACTTCTGGCAGTTCTCTGCTGGTGTGCTGTTCCAGTCGTTTTTGGATAATCTTCAGTAGAATCTTTCTTGCATGTGAAACCAATGATATTGTTCTATAGTTTTCACACTCTGTTGGGTCACCCTTCTTTCGGATGGAAACAAATATAGATCTTTTCCAGTCAGTTGGCCAAGTGGTTGTTCTCCAGATTTCTTGGCACAACTTGGTGAGCGCACCCAGGGCAGCATCTGTTAGCTGAAATATGTCAATTGGTATACCATCTATTCCTGGGGCCTTGTCTTTTGCTAATTCTTTCAAAGCAGCCTGGATATCTTCATTCATCACCATAAGATCTTGCTCATATGTAGTTTCATGAAATTCTTCTGTGTCTGCCCTTTCGATACAGTGACTCAGTATGTTCTTTTCATCTTTTTTAATACTTCCTGGATCATTTAATATTCAGCCTCAAGCATCCTTGATTATAGCAAATTGAGGATTGAATTTGCTCTTCAATTCCTTGAGTTTAAGAAACGCTGAGCTAGTTCAGCCGTTTTGATTGTCTGACTCCGTCCAACTGCTTGCACCCGTGCTGCCTCTTGAAATCTTCTATTCAACTCTTTAGTATCTTGAATTCTTCCTTGTGCTTTGGCTTCTCTGCACTCCAGTGCAATTTTCAGAGTCTCTTCTGACATCCATTTTGGTCTTCTTTTCCTCTTTTGTCTTTGCAATGACTGTTTGCACTCTTCCTGAATGATACCCTTGATATCCTCCCATAACTCCTCTGGTCTTCTCTCATTAGTTTTCAAGGCCTCAAACCTGTTCCTGAGATGGTTTTGAAATTCAGGTGGGATAGACTCAAAGTCAATTTTGGTTCCTGTGTATTTGGTTTAATTTTCTTCAGCTTCAGCAGGATAGTCCTTTGAAGTGAAAGATAAAATATCTTATCTCTGGTTGCCTAGTGGTTAAGGAGTTGCACTACCACACAAAAGCAGGTGGTTCAAATACACAAGTTGCTCTGCAGAAGTGAGTTGATTCCAACTAGATGGCAGTGAGTGAGTGAGTGAGTGAGAGAAATGGGCAATTTACAGGTTAAAAAGTGCAACAACATTTAATAAATTCATCCACAGGCCGATAGGATGTAGGTAAAATGAAACAGTTTTCTAATAAAGCTGAAATATAGTCTTTTCTTTCACTAATCTCTTATAACTATAAATCTCTCTAGGGTACTGAAAATTCAACTTGAATTCTCTCACAAAAGCCCATTATAGTTCACTGAAATTTAGGGTGCTTCCCCCCTCCCCAGTTTCCTGCAATAAGATAAATGTATATATGCCTTAAACACATTTGTATTGGTCTACATTTCAACTATGCTCTGAAGTCACATAATTTTCCTAGAAACTTCTTTAGGTCTGTACAAATACACAAATCCTGGGACAAACATTTTACCTAATCATACTCAAGTGCTAAGAGTATTTCACTGTCCTAAACTATGAACTGAAATGTGGCTCACATTCTGATCACTCAAGCTTTCTGTATCTAGACATAGAGATAGAGATACACATGTACATACCCATATAGATGCCATATATAGATGCCATAGATATATATATATACCTTTAATTTTTTCTCAGTAATATCATATCCAAGAAGCATACTTTTTAATGCATTGGGCTGTTTACCAATAAGCTTCAGTTTGAATCTACTACCAGTTCTGTGAAACAAAGACAGAAAGTTTACAACTTCAGAAAGCTGATGGAGAGTTGCCATGAATCAGAACCAGTTTGAGGGAAGTGGGTAATATCCTAAGTTAGGAAGCAGCAAAAAACCTTGGTGTTTCAAATGAAATCTTTTATTATTACTTAACCATTTATCAATATATGTAAAAATTTTCTTGTGGTCAGTACTGTTTCTCATTATATCATGATTTCTCATCAAACTTCCAAGTTTTTTAGTGTAATGATAACAAATAATAACTTGTCACAGAACCCATTTTTCCTCACATAATCTTCTTAGGTGAGATACAACTAATACAATCCTGCTTCACAGATAAAAAAAACAACTAAGTCACAAAGAAGTTAAGATTCACATGAATAAGTGTGTAGAACAGAGATTTGGGTTTCAGATTCCAAATCTAAAATGTAAATGCTAATTATCTAAAGTTGCTATTTATGGCACAACATGCTCTAGTGTGCCAGCAAGTGAGAGGACAGCAGGAAGTGTGAGGATGGCACAGGATAGGAAGGGGTCAGATCCGCTGTTCACAGGGTAGCTATGCGTCCTACTTAAATCAACAGTACCTAACAACAACATCACAATCTCTGTCTGAACATCTTCCTTATTACAGAAAAATTCTGAGCATATTTTTTTCAGCCTGACTGTTCCAAGCTTGCTAATAAATTCTCCCATGTCTACTTTGGTCTCTTAGCTTTCATAGGCAACCTAGGTAATATATTCCTTAAATCTACTGGTTCTTTCTAACTATGCCCTTTTCCAGAGTTAAATTTTTATGTTAAAAAATTTTTTAAAAAACTAATTCCCAAGATCCCCAGGGCACACTATTTTTTCCTTTAATATATTATTATTATTATTATTATTATTAATCTTTAATTGTCTTTAATTGTTTTTGGTGAAACATTCTTCTACGTCATATAGCCCTGGTGTGTCCACTTGCTGTACGGAGGCAACTTGTGGTCGCTGTGAAGGGAAACACTGTGACACTGATGTGTCAAATGCGAGAATGGTTACCTGTGACGGACAGTGTTTGGTGACGCACCCCAGCTATCACAAGCTTGGATGCAGGAGTGTCATCCACTTCCGTAAATAGCTTGCCGGGGAAACCCTATGAACGTGGAGAAAGGATGAAAGTCACGTAACTGTTGAGGACTTTCATCCATAGGGTTATTATGAGTCGCCTATGACTCACCACAACAACAATTATAGATCAAAAGAACTTTCATTGATGGTTGAAGAACTATGTTCATGGACTCACGTTCTTTGTTGTAAAATATATAGAATATTATTTTCCCAGAAGGTGTGTGTAGTGATTTAACTAGCATGGCTCTTCAAAGTCAGTGTACACTTACACCAAGAGACTGGGTAATTCTATGCCAAACTGTAATGTTTATGCCTCACCACGGGGATTGGGTACCTTGTTAAAAAAGTAGATAAGGTACATGGCAAAAAAATAATACCTTAAATCCTTGAACTAACAGAATTTAAATCAACATATAGTGATTTTGTCAAGGTAGGAAAGATGTATTTGTTTAATTTTGTTTTAGCTTATATATCTTTGCTAGAAAAGCTTCTAAACCATCCTTAAGGGAAAATTATGAAAGTAATGCATTAACTCAATTCCAATAGTTATGAAATATTTTTTCTAGCCACAATAATCAACTTTCCTCTGCTACTTCCTCATTATTGTTACTTTTTTTTGCATGTTATACATGTTGGTTGCATTAGCCTTTAAATTTTGTTGCTAAGAAAAAGTATGTTAACACAATGTGTAATAATGTTGACATAATGAAGAAAAATAGTACAAATAAGTTGCTTTTATATTTTGCTTTTTTACAATTAATAAATGGCAAGAGATTTGAGGTGCTAAACATGCTCAGTTGAAACTTGCCAGGACCACACATTCAATAATATTGTCTCCTAATACATATTAAGTCTAGATTAGTCACTGTGCTGTGTCGTTTATCTAAACACAATTTGTGACCTTAAACTTCCCATTTGTTCTCATCCAAGTTCACCTTAAGAAACAAATTTAATATGTTTTTTTCCTCTAGTACTAGTGCTTACAAAAACCCATATTTCCTGACATTTAAAAACAATGTTGCCCACAAAATCTATTAACATCTAAAGGGATTAAATTAAAATTCATTTAAAGGCCTCACAGATCCCCTGAACATTTTTATTTAAAAATGTCGGTAAAAGGTGAACTTTTCTCAAATTCCTGACAAGCACTTTATCAATCTTAGAAGAAGGTAAGCTAGTCTAAGCCCCATAATTTTCTCCTCATTTACCTTCTTCCTAATAGATGCTGAAATACATCTTTACCGAGATAATTTGATGGTTCAGACAGGAATTCTGAGATGACAACATTCTTATCTATCTAAATTTCCTGAAGATTATCCAAAAACGACTGAAACAGCGCATCAACAGAGAACTACCAGAAATGCTGGCTGGGTTTAGATGGGATCATGGTACTAGAGATACTGTAGCTAGTGTTAGATGGATCTTGGCTGAAAGCAGGGAATACCAGAAGAATGTCTGACTTTGTTTCATTGATTATGCAAATGTGTTTGACTGTGTGGATCATAACAAACTGTAGCTAACTCTGAGAAAAATGGGAATCCCAGAACGTTTGATTGTGCTAATGCGAAATCTATACTTAGACCAGGTGGTAGTCATAAGAACAGAGCAAGGAAACACTGCATGGTTCAGAATTGCGAAGGGTGTTGAAAACAATATTGTTGTTGTTGTTGTTGTTATGTGCCGTCGAGTCATTTTCGACTCATAGCGACCCTGTGCACAACAGCCCTAAACCCTGCTCTATCCTGTGCCAACCGCACTACCTCCGACACACCCATCCCGATTACCCCAGTCACCGAATCAATCCATCTCATAGAGGGTCTTCCCCTCCTGCGCTGTCCCTCCACCCTCCCAAGCATGATGTCCCTCTCCAAGGACCCGTCCCTCCTGGCAACATGTCCAAAGTATGTCAGACGAAGCCCCAGAATCCTTGCCTCCAAGAAGCAGCCTGGTTTAATCCTCTCCAAGATGAATCTGTTTGTTTTCCTGGCAGTCCATGGTACATTCAGTACTCTTCTCCAGCACCACAGCTCAAAAGCATCCAATATGTTATACGGTATTATGATCATCATAAGAGTTTGGAATGAAGGTTGCAGAGTGGAGTACACTCAGGGTGAGGGACGGGGCTGCGGGGGGACTGTACACCAATGAAGGAATTTTTCTTCTACTTTTCAAAGAGAAGAGTGAACTGGGGATGTGGGGGTGGGTTGGTAGGGAGAAAAGTGCAACAGCGAGTGAATGGAAACCCAAAATCTCTGTAAATGTTTAAAATTAATAATAATAATAATAATAAAAATTGGAAAGGGTGTAGGCCAGGGATGTATCCTATCTCCATACTTTTTTAATCTTGATGCAGAACATATTATCCAGGAGGCTGAGCTGTATAAGGAGATATGTGGCATCAGAATAGATGGAAGACTCAGCAAGAATCGGAAGGTCAGGGACTGCAGTCTTCAGTATGGACTGAGGATCAATATCAAGAAAACAAAGATTCTCACCACTGGACCAATTGGCAGCATCAGGATGGATGGTGAAGAGATTTAGATTGTTCACAGCTTTAATTTACTTGGCTCCACAGTCAACTTTCTTGGCTCTGGCAGCCAGGAAATTAAAAGACATATTGCAATTGAAAAAGTTTGCAGTTAGAGACATCTTTAAAATGCTGAAGAGCAACAATGTCAATCTGGGGACTTTGCAATCACTTGCTATGCATCAGAGAGCTATACAATGATTAAGGATGCTAGAAGGAGAATTGATGGCTTTAAGCTGTGGTGTTGGAAAAGAGTATTGAATAAACCATGCACTGCTATGAAAATGAATAGGTTTGTCCCAGAGAGGGTGAAGTCAGGCTGCTCCTTGGAGGCAAGGGTTCTGAAGCTTCATCTGACATACTTTGGACATGTTACAAGACTTGGAGAGGGACGTCATACTTGAGAGGTTGGAGAAACAGCGCAGGAGAAGACCCTTGATGAGATTGATTGATTCAGTGACTGAGGTAATGAGGATAGGTGTGTCAGAAACAGATTGGAACAGGATAGGGCAGGATTTAAGGATTTTGTACATAGGGTCACTATGACTCGCAGGCGACTCAACAGCACATAACTACAACAACAAGAAGTTAGGTTTTTGTTTTGTTGTGTTCTATTTTTATTTCTCTTCTTTGGTATTTGGAAGGAAGATAGTAGAGAGTTGAATTGAAAACTATAAATTTACTATCCCACCGTATACCCTCCCTACCACGACCTCTTTGTAATCTAGTTTGAATTTCTGGCAGTTCTACGTTGAATTATTGTTTCAACCTTTTTAAATAATCTTCAGTAATTATTGTTTAATAATTTCTACATTCTGTTGGATCACCTTTCCTCGTGAACATGTCCAGGGCTGCAGCTGTTGAAAAACCACAATTAGCATTCTATCAATTCTTTTTACAGTGTCTTTAAAGATACTGAATGTCTTCCTTTATTATCTTACCTCCTTGATCATATGGTGCATCCTGAAATGTTTCAATGTCAACCAATCCTATTTGGAATGTTGACTCTGAGGATTCTTTATATCTTCTTTTGAGTGCTACAAGAAATACCCATGATAAAGTTGTATGGGACTGATGTTATGATTTGACTGTACTGAACAATCTTCAACTCTCAAATGAAGGCCCTTCAATACAATATCTGTTGAATTCCTGTTTATATTTTAAGTCTTATTTTAAGAGCTACTTCCATTAAAAAGGTCATTCAATTCATAACATTAGAACATATGTTTCATCTTTATTTGTTTCTAACTCTAGATTTTAAGGATTTCTGGAAGTAAAAGTGTACAAACAAGCACTGATCTACTCAAACAGTGTTTCAATGATGTTGTTCTTATGTGCCGTCAAGTCACTTACGACTCATAGTGACCCGATGTACAACAGCCCTAAACCATGCTCTCTCCTGAGCCAATCTCACTGACTCTGACACACCCATCCTGATTACCCCAGTCACTGAATCAA
>NW_006400027.1:2122811-2136355 GCF_000299155.1 Elephantulus edwardii
AATCCTTGCCTCCAAGGAGCCACCCAGTTTAACCCTTTCCAGGACAAATCTGTTTGTTTTCCTAGCAGTCCATGGTATTCTCAATACTCTTCTCCAGCACTACAGCTCAAAGGCATCAATTCCACACGCTGTTGGGTCATCCTTCTTTGGAATGGGAACAAATACAGATTTCTTCCAGTCAGTTGGCCAAGTTTTAGTGATAGGAATTTAAATTTAAAAGACCAACGTATGCACCTAAACACATGAATTACTTCTATGTAGTTCTGACTCATAGACATCCTGTGCAAGATATAATGAAACACTCCCTGGTCCTGTGCCAGCCTCACAATTGTTGCAGTACTGGAAACCATTTAATTGATGGTCTTTCTCTTTTTCTGTTGGTCTTCTTTAAACCTTGATGATCTTCTGCAGGGACTTTCTAGTAACATATCTAAACTACGTGAAATAAAGTCTCAACATCCTCACTTCTAAAGGAGAATTTTCATCAGTCCTTTTCTTAATCCAAATCTGATCATTCTTCTTGTACTCCATGGTATATTAAATTCTTTTTCCAAACCCCATTACTCAACAGTATCAGTTCTCTTTTGGCCTTTTTAATTAATTGTTCAATTTTGTTTTAAAATAATTTTTTGTTTTGTTTTGTACTGGTTTACTTTAAAAGTTCATATGCATTCTTTTTCACAAATTGTTCAATTTTCATATGTATAGGAGGTAATTAAAAATACCAATGTTTATGTCAGGGTTACTTTTTGTTCCTTGATGTGATATCTTTGCTCATTAACACTTTAATGAGATCCCTCTGAAGTGTGTTTATTTAAAATAATATATAGTTTTATTTTGTTATGGTTGCTTTATTGAACATTTTGGATCTGAGTAAAATTAAATTCTTGACAACTCCATTCTATGTCATATATTATGATATTTTTTCTCCAATTGTGAGAATTTTTGTATTCTTTATGTTAAACAGCAAGCTACGCTGAAAACTACATTCTTGTATCATCATCTGTAAGTACTTCACGCCTTTTTTCTTTCTTTTATCAAGAAAAAATGCATCATCTGCAGATTACAAGTTGTTAAATTTTCCTCCAATCTTGATGCCATGTTCTTCAAACAGTCCAACTTCCTAGCTTATTTGCTCAGAATACACACTGAATAAGTATAGTGAAAAGTTATAACCTTGATTCATTTCTTTCCTGATTTTAAACATGCAGCATCCTTTTGTTTTTCTGTTTGTATGACTGTTTCTTGATCTATAATCAATTTCTGCACAAGCACAATTAATTGTTCTGACTTTCTCATTCTTTGCAATGCTAAATATAATTCGTTATGATCCATACAGCTGAATGCCTTTGCATAGACAACAAAACTTTATTAAAGATTGCTGTTGTTGTTATGTGTCATCGTGTCACCAGTTACTCATAGCAACCCTACTTACAACAGCTCTAAACTCTGCCCTATCCTGTGCCAATCTTACTGTCTCGGACACACCCACCTATCCTCATTACCCCAGTGACTGAATCAATCCATCTCATCAAGGATATTCCTTTCCTGTGCTGTCCTTCCACCCTCCCAAGCATGACATCCCACTCCAAGGACTGATCCCTCCTTACAACATGTCCAAAGTATGTCAGACGAAGTTTCAGAATTCTTGCCTCCAAGGAGCAGCCAGACTTTACCCTCTCCGGGACAAACTTGTTTATTCCATGGTATATTCAGTACTCTTCTCCAGCACCACAGCTCAAAGGCATCAACTCTCCTTCTATTATCCCTCATCATTGTCCTGCTCTCTGATGCATAGCAAGTAATTGCAAAGATCGTGGCCTCTATCAGGCACACCTTAGTCACCAGATTGACATCGTTGTTCTTCAATACTTTGGAGAGGTCTCTGACAGCAGACTTTACCAATGCAATTCTTCTTTTAATATCCTGGCTGCTTATACCAAGAGTATTGATTGTAGAGCCAAGTAAACTGAAGCTGTCAACAATCTCAATCTCTTCACCATCTATTATGATGTCACCAATTGGCCCAGTGGTGAGAATCTTTGTTTTCTTGATGTTGAGTTTCAATCCATATTGAAGGCTGTAGTCCTTGACTTTCTACAGCAAGTACCTCAAGCCCTCTTCAGTTTCAGCAAGCAGGGTTGTGTCATCTGAATAACACAGATTGTTGATAAGTCTACCTCCAATCCTGATGTCACACATCTCCTCATAGAGCCCAGACTCCCAGATAATCTGTTCTGCATATAGATTGAAAAGATATGGAGATAGGACCCATCCTTGGAGTATACCCTTCCCAATTTTGAACCATGCAATGTTTCCTTCCTCTGTTCTGACGACTGCCTCCTGGTCCAAGTAAAGGGTTCACAAAGATACTTTTCATAAATAATCATGGTGTTTCAGGCAGGACATGGGCAGACAATCGCTAACAGTATACAGAAACTTTAAAACTCCCTTGTTTAAAGGAATACCAACATCAGAAAGTTACTATAAAACCCAATGAAATAGTCATTTAACTCCCTGAATAGGGAAAGTTTAGAGTGAGAATTGACATTTCACATTTAGCATATTATTTAACAGCTTCTCACAAGCCAATCCTGACTTTCAGAAAATGAAACAAAAATAACACAATTACCAATCTTAAGACCCACAATGTTTAAAAAAAGGGGCGGGGGGGGGAATGCTGCTCTTTTGAGAAATGCTACTTACCCTGGAGAGTGTGAACCCTCGCTGCTTCTGGAGGCAAAGATTCTGAAGCTTCATCTGACATACTTTGGGCATGTTGTGAGGAGGGACCAGTCCTTGGAGAGCAAAACCATGTTTGAAAGGGTGGAAGGAAAGCGCAGATAGGAAGACCCTTGGTGAGATGGATTGACTAAGTGATTGGGCTGATGGAGGTGGGTGTATAGCAATTGGTGAGGTTGGCACACGATAGAGCTGGGCTCAGAGGTAGTGTACATAGGCTCACTAAGAGTCTCAAGTGACTTGACAGCACCTAACAACAACAACAACTCAATGCCATCACCAGAAAAGTCTAGATTGCCTTATAAAGTGATAAAGTTTGGGGAGGTCAGGTCCTGAAGTGTCTGAATTTATGGGAGTCACATCTATGCTGAAGACAGAGGGAGAAGAGGATATAAAAACAGGTTTTTGTTTCACCAAACTACAAGCCATTTGTGCCAAGTTGGCTAATGTGTGTCAACACTGGACAATCCTTCCATCTGAGAACTAAGAGGAAGTCTCTCAAAACTAGACAGAAGAAAAAGGTGTTTTCATCCACATCAATCCAGCTTCAGAGACATACTATCAGTAACATTTCCCCCTTCCCAAAAAACAATGAAGTGCTCTGTGTTCTAAAAACATAGCTTAAAAAAAGGTAAAACAAAACTTATTTTTTTAAAATTTAGTTTGTTTACTTTTCATTTCAATGAACATCTACAGAGATTTTGGAATTCCAATCATTCATTGTTGTACCCTTCTCCCCGCACAAACCCCTCCCCCTGTCCCTTTGCTCCTCTCCTTGAAAAGCAAAAGAAAAACTCCCTCATTGGTACACAATCGCCCCGCACCTCCCCAAACCCCACCCCCTACCCCCAAATATAATCCAATCTGCAACCCTCATTGCATACTCCTACGATAAAAATAATGCCCTAAAATATAATACTTTTAGACTATTCTCTCCCCCATAGACTTCAATGCCGTAAACATATTTCATCCAGTTTTTCTCAGTCTTACCCCCACCCAGCCTCATTCTACAACAGTGGCACCATATAGCATTTGTCCCTTTGTGACTGAGATACCTCACTCAGCATAATGTCCTCCAGGGTCACCCATTTTGAATAATATTGCATGAGTTCCTGTTTTTCAATGCAGCATAGTATTCCATTGTGCAAATATACCACAGCTTCTCTACCATTCGTTTGATGATGGGCATTTAGGTTGTTTCCAACTCCTTGCTATTGTAAACAAAGCCGCGATAAACATGGGTATACATATATCTACTTGGATGTCATTTATGGTCTCTTTAGGGTATATTCCCAGTAGTGGAATTGCTGGGTCAAATGGTATCTTTATTTGCAACTTTTTGAGAAAGCGCCACAATGCTTTCCACAGTGGTTGCACCATTTTATACTCCCACCAAGGGTGAATAAGGGTTCCAGTCTCTCCACAGCCTCGCCAGCATTTGTTGCTTGCTGTTCTGTTAAATTTTGCTAGTCTTACTGGAGTGAGATTATATCTCATGGTTCTCTTGATTTGCATCTCTTTCACGGCTAGGGATTTTAAACATTTCTTCATGTGCTTGTTGGCCATCTGAATGTCTTCCTTGGTGAAGTGTCTGTTCATATCCTGTGGCCATTTTCAATTGGATTATTCTCCTTTATCTTGTTGTGGTGCTTGAGTATTTTATAAATTCTAGATATAAGTCCCTTGTCTGACATGTCAGTCCCCACCTCAACTCCATATACAAAAACCAACTCAAGGTGGATCATGGACCTAGGACTAAAACCAAGGACTGTAAACTTCATTCAAGAAAAGCTTGGAAAAAATTTAGTAGTCCTAATCCACAACATAAAGAGTCTTCCCAGTATTCTGAAAAATTTACAACCAGGAGAAGATAAAATAGATGAATGGGACCTTCTAAGAATCAAATCCCTATGCGCATCCAGAAACTTCTCTAACAGGGTAAAACTTATTTTATAAAATTTAATAAAAAATAGTATTGCAAATCATACAGCCACCAGAAGTCACTCTTACAAAAAGTGCACACATTTCAGTTGCCATCATCAGCACCTTCTGCTTTCTGTGACTGCTCTGTCTTGCCTCTCCACTTCCTGCAGGGTTACTCCTATCCTTGCTGGCATCCGCATATCCTTTTACCTTAGATCCTTTTTCTCCCTTCTTTACAGGGGCCTTTTTAGGCTAAGGCTCTGGCTTTGGAGGAGCAGATTTAGCAGATAACCATGTGCCTTTCCCCTGTGGCTCGCCCTTCACCTTGGCTTTATCTCCCTTCACATCCTGTCCACATGTCTCTTGGGCATAGTGACAGCTGCGGGACACAGGTGCTGCTGGTCTTGGGGATGCAGTAGTGTGAGGGCTTTGGCAGATCTGAGGCCATTTGCGCAGCTTCTTTTTTTTTTCATTTTATTTTTTTAATTTAGTTTGTTTATTTTTCATTTCAGTGAACATCTACAGAGATTTTGGAATTCCATTCATTCATTGTTGCTTCTTTTATGGCTCCCAAACAATTTATATGATACAGTGATTGCATCTATTTTTCCTCCACTTTCTTTCTTGTGTCTTTCAATATTTTGCCTGTGGAATGTGAACACTGGAATTCAAGGATTGAATTATTTTTCATTAGTTCTTTAAGCTTGAGAAATGCCCACTATATTTCCCCCTTTGGAATAGTATTCAGTTACGAAAAGAAATGAAATGTTGATACAAATTACTGCTGTATATATAGTGGGGAATAGGAAATTTTTTTTTATAAAAACAATTTCAGGCCTTTTTAAAAAATCCACTAAAGGTTATAGTGGTTCAGTGTTATAGAAATTGTATATTGCTTAAGAGTCATAGGCTAGATGCCCTCTGTTGTAAATTTAATACACATGTTGTTTTTCATATAAAATTTTTATTTTATACTGGTTTACTTACAAAGTTTGTATACATTGTTTTTCACACCAGATTTTTCCTCTTTCCTTTATATACTTCTCCCTCCACCCATCAAATTGTGTGACTCTATGATTAACTCCCCCCCTCCCAACGTGTGGCCATCCTAACCATTCTGCTTGCCCCTACCCTTCTTGGATCCTCATACATGTTCTACAGTAATAGTCTTATACAGTTTTTGTCCAGTTCATTCACTTAGTGTAATGCTCTCCATTCCCTCCCAAGTTAGGTAATAATATACAATACTACAATATATCCTTCGTGCTGCATAATAATCTAGTATGTGAATACACCATAATTTCTCAATCCATTTAATTGTGGTTGGACATTTGGGCCAAATTGCCTTTCCAGAGTACCATTTTACAATCCCACCAACAATGTATAAGAGCTCCTACCTCGCCACATCCTCTCCAACATTATTTTGTTTCAGTCTTGTTAAACTTTGTCACTGCTATAAGAGTGAGGTGGTATCTTGTTGTGGTTTTGATTGTCATCTCTCTTATTGCCAGTGATTTTGAGCATTTCTTCATGTGTCTGTTGGACATCTGGATATTTTCCTCTATGAATTCTTTCCACATCCTTTGCCAATTTTGTAATTGTGTTATCAGTTTGTTTGGGTTTTTTTTTTTTTCTTGTAGAGGCCCTATAGGATTCTGTAAACTCTTGATATGAGACCCTTGTCTGAAATGGTACTCCCAAACATTTGGGTTTGTGGGTTTTTAACCCCCCCCCCCAGTTAAGTAGGTTTTCTTTTCACTCTGTTAGAAAATGTTTTAGATGCACTCAGAGATTTAATCTTGAGAAGGTTTCATTCATCAATTTTATCCTCTTCAGATTGAGCATTTCTGTCTGTATTTGGCAGTCTATTTATAGCATAGACTAAGCCTTCTAAACTTTATACCAGTTTATCTTCTAATGAACTTTATGGTTCTAGGCTTTACTCCCATGTCTCTGATCCACCTTGAGTTGATTTTTGTGTATGGTGTAAGATGTGGATTCTGTTTCAGCTTTCTGCAGGTAACAGTCCAGTTTTGCCAGCACCCTTTGTTGAAGAGGTTTTCATTTCCCCATTTGATATGTTTTATTTCCTTGTTGACTAACAGTTGACCATGGATAAATGGGTCCATTTCTGGGGGTTTAATTCTGTTACATTGGTCTATATGCCTGTCATTGAAACAGTACCATGCTATTTTGGGTACTAGTGCTGTGTTGTAAGTTTTGAGGTCAAGGAGTGCTATGTCTCCCATATTACTTTTGTTTTTCAGAGGTGCTTTGCTTATTCAGGGTTTCTTTCCTCTCCAAATAAACATGAACATTTCCCTTTTGATATCCTTGAAAAATGAATTTGGTATTTGTATTGGGATTGTGTTGAACATGTAAATTGCTTTTGCAAAGATTGTCATTTTCACAATATTGTGTCTTCCTATCCATGACCAGGGAACATTTTTCCATTTATTGTGCAATTTAAATATCTTTGATAATCTAGATGCCTTTTCTTTCCTTTTCTCACTGTATTGTTCTAACAAGTACTTCCAATACAATACTGAATAGAAGTGGTGACAGTGGGCATTTGATGCAAAAGATGTTCTTAGATGCTTGTGTTTATTGATTTTTTTAGGCACTTCTAAATCTTAGACTTTATACAATTTGAGTAAAGAAAACATTTATTGTTAGTTTTTAAACTGGTTAGTTTTTAAATTGATTTTTAAAAACTAATGACATTCAGTAAGCTTGGTTCCACAATCAACACTCTTGGCACCAGGAGTCAGGAAATTAAAAGACAATTGGGAAAGTCTGCTGTCAGGGACCTCTCTAGAGTACTGAAGAGAAACTATGTCAGTCTGGAATCTAAGGCAAGCCTGATAGAGTCCAAGGTCTTCTCAGTTAATTGTTATGCATTAGAGAGCTGGACAATGATAGGGTAAGGATTGATGCCTTTGAGTTATGGTGCTGGAGAAAAGTGTTAAACATATCTTGGACTTCCAGGAGATCAATAAGTTGTCATGGAAAGGGTGAAACCAGGCTGCTCCCTGGAAAGAAAAATTTTGAAGATCAGTCTCACAGTCTTTAGGCATATGGCCTGAAGGGACCAATCCTCTTGAGAAGGACGTCATGCTCGGAAGGGCGGAGGGACAGTGCAGGAGAGGAAGACCCTGGATGAGATGGATTGATACAGTGACTGAAGAAATTGGATTAGGTATGTCATAGATGATGGGATTAGGGTTCAGAGCTAGTATAACTAGGGTCACTATGAGTCGCTGGTGACTTGATGACACATAACAACAACAATAAAACTAAAGGGGAATGTCAGTCTAGACTTTTAGACTGAAATAAATCTGAAACTTAGCTTTCACAACTAAGTAGGAGTGATTTCTAGTCTGGAATCTCTGTTGTTTCATGAGACATTTAAGACTTCAAAGGCTAGTTTTCCTAAAGGTGGTTCATTTGATAGGGCTGGTAATGTCTCTGAAATAATTTCAAGCTTTTACCTTTTCTTAGAATGAAAATTATGAGTCCTTAAGGGGAAAAAAGGAACAACTAGATATAAATGCAATTTAAATATTCTTTCAAACTATTGCAGGTCATTTGGGATTTTTCCCCCCACCCAATGACTGTAATTTAGATTCAACTCACCTGATTTTACCAGTTCTATGTGCTTGAATAGTTTGAAATACATCAGTATGCTAACTTAAATGTTACTAGTTCAAATTCACCAGTGTTCCTCCAGGAGAATGAGGAGCACCCTCCTCCCCAACCCCCCCCCAAAAAAGAGATTATGGACTGGTAAAACTGGTGTAGTGGGATGACTCACTGCCAGAACTGACTCATTGGCAAAGAGTTTGGTTTGTTTCATGTGAAGAAGCAGGGAAAAACTAAAAGCACTCTAAGGATCTGAGCAGGCAGAGGAGGGAATATTCCAGTGATCCTTCAAAGATCCACACAGAAGGGAAAATTTCAGGATTTTTCTCTTTGAAAAATTATACCAAAAGAATTGACATTACATCTCATTGGGAAAAGAGAAGGAAAGTTATTGGTTGCTTTTTTTAAATTTATAAATAGTAAATAAAAGGAAAATTGAAAAAAAAAAGAATTCAATTAAGTTACTTTGTTTTCCTGGTAACTTTCTGACAAGTTAGAGTTATGATTTATAATTGTTCTTATTCAAGTAAGATAGAAAACCCACTAAAGTGCAGAAATTATGGCTCTGGATTCCCTTTACTCTGTAGGAAGTTAGATGGCAAACGTGGTGTCAGGCTAAATATTTATTTATTCTTTCTACAACCTAAACAGTCTAGTACAATTGACTCATGGAAATCAGAAGGGTCAGATATCTCTCAAAGCAGTGAAAACCAGAATGAGGAAAATCAGGTTGTCACACACATACACAAGATGAAGGTAGGTTGGCTTATGTGGGAGGAGCAGGGAGATGCTTTTCTCACAACTCAGGTATGGCCTTTCTGGTATAATTTCCTGTTTTCTCTAAAATATAATTCCTACTAATTTATGTCTCGATATTTTTGTATGCATAGCAAATTTTGCCTATTGTTCTATTAAAAAATGTTTTTCAAAATCAAGGTAGCGTTTTAAAAAAATTTCTAGGTATGAACATCTCACCAACAAAGGAGAAGCAGGTATACCTAGTGCATCCTTCAAGACCAGAGATCCTTGGAACAACTAGACCTACAGCCGCTGCAGCCGTGGTGGAAGCAGAAAACCAAAAAGGCAGCACGAGACGGAGCTGACCTTATGACTGCTACCCCCACGGACAGAACCAAAGCTAAGAGCCTTTGCCCAAGTGTTTTTGGTAACGAGGGGTGGGGAAAGAGGGAGAACCATAATTGTCAGGACTAAGAGCTTTGTTATACTGACCTAAAATCTCCAGGCTCAAGACTGAAGCTCATTTCAGAAGCTGTCTTGAATGTATTCTGCTACTAATCTGGATTATAACCTTTTGACTTAAAAAAAATTTAGATATGATAAAAAGCTATTGTTCTTTTTAAACTTATATGTGAGAAACAAGGCATAGATAAAGTTTAGATTGTTCAGATGTTGACTCTCATCTATTTTCCCAGAGAAGATTGATGGCAATAAGTTGTGAGGAGCCTCTGTAGTCATCTTGCTAAGTTTCCTTCCTTTTTGTTTTTATTTCTTTATTTTGCCATTTCTCCAAGAGACTTTCTTCTATACAAGAAATTTTGCCATGAATTTTCTTTTTTTGCAAACCCTGTTATCTGTTACAATCATTTCAGTATTGAATTCATATCAGTGCTTTGAGTGAGATGTCATACTCACTTTACAGATTTGGAAACAGACCAAAAGCTGTTAATTGAATTGCTCAGGGTCATAATAAATGGCAGCTCAGAGATTTACCTCTCCAGACATGATGCTAACTCATTTGAAATGTTGTAATCTAGACCTTCACAGGTTTCAAGAAGCAATATAAACTCTTGGTTCTTCTGTTACTCTTCCTTTCTTCATTAACAAATTTCTTCAGATTCTCAACTTTTCTTCAGATCCTAAACAACTGTCACATTTCTTCTGCTTTTCTGATTCAACAAACTCTTTCCATTACCGCTTCTACTTAGTCCACCTTGCAGTTTGGCTTTTATACATTCTTTACAGAATTCAAAGCATAAACTTCAGAGCTGAAGTTTCATCAAACACATGTACATCAGATTTTCATGCTTTCTGAGTTCCTCATTTCTCAAAGACCATTGTTGTTGAGTCAGAATTGACTTGTAGCTGACCTCAACTGGCTTTTCTAAGGCTGAAAATCACAAAGGAAATGCTTGCTCATTTCCCCTCTTGGAGCAGCGCATGCATTTGAATTGAAGACTTTGAACTGGCAGCTCACGTATTCTACTGGGTCATCAGAGCTCTCAAGGCCATTAAAGGGCCTCAAAATCCCATGGCTACTTGCTGTAGTTCATGAGGGTGGCTTCTATCTCTAACATAACATTTAGGCAGTTTCCCCTTCAAATGCTATTGTGGACCTAGAGTTGAGACTTACAAGGAGACAGAAATCTCTTTCAGTCTCAGATAATATGTCCCACTGTCCAACTGGTTTAAAAAGACACCTTTCTTTTTGTTCCTGTTCCAGGCTTCATTGTTGTTATTAGGTGCCATCAAATTGACTAAGACTCATAGCGACACTATGATCCATAGATCTGAGCCTTGCTCTTTTCTATAGCATCCTCATGATGTCTGTCATGCTCAAGTCCACTGCGGTAATCGTATGAATTCATCTCATTAAGAGCTTGCCTGTTTTTTTGCTTACTCTTAATCTTTCCCAGCATGCTGTCTCTGTTTTTCCTGAAAATAGACCCAAATTAAATGAGATTATGTTTCACCATTCTTGTCTCTAAGGAGTAATCTCGTTGAATTTTTTTTCCCCCAAGACATATTTTATTCTTTTGGTAGTACATGGTATGATCAGTACTCTTTGTCAACATCACAATTCAAACAAATAAGTTTCCTCTTCAGTTATCGTTATTCACAGTCCAAGTTTCAGCTATGTAGGAAGCAATTGAAAATGTCTTGGCTCATTTACACCTTAGTCTTTATTCTGACATCATTCTCCTTCAGAATTTTGGCTAAATCCTTGACAGTAGATTCCCCTATGAATGTCAAAATATACTTTATTTGATTTTTTGTATTAGATTAACAAGAAGATGTCTTTTTTATTACTATTAATTTTAATAAACATTTACAGAGGTTTTGGATTTCCATTCATTCATTTCTGCACTTTTATCCCTGTCCAGATGTCTTTTAAAGGCAAGTATTTTTAAAATATTTGAGAAGAGGATAAAGCAGTTCTGATGTTCAGGTCTCGCTGTCTCATTCAGGGAATTCTGGTGATATGGTCTGTATGGAGTTGTGCTGCAAATCTGAAGTCTGCTCCTATGTGAGGAATAAGACTCATCAGTGGTTCCTTTGGAGAAAGATAAGTAAAGTCCTTCTGTGAGATTTACAGTTATGAAACTTTCTGTGGTGGGCAGCTGGTCATCTATGAGTCAGTTCCAACTCAAGGACAACGAAAAAAGATTTTTTTCCTCACTTGTTTAGAAATCCCTGGGTGTCATCAAAGTTAAATACTGGATCCTAAGTGAAAGCTTGGTAGTTTGCATCTTTTTAGAGCTTTCTCACAGGAAAGGCTGGTATCCACTTCCTAAATAATATGCCTTCGGAAACTCTTTGAACTTTGATATTTTTGTCGGTAGTTATAAAAAGGCTTCAGACCTTTTTTTCATAGGGTTGTGTCGACTCAAAGGCAATCAACAACAACATTAAATAGAGATGTACTGCTATTTCCTGAATTACCAACACTCAGGAATGATCTATTAACTTATTAAAATAAAAATTAAACATTTTTCTTATATTTAGCAGGTATTAAATTTTTACTTTTATTATTTGTTTTAGAAATATTTTTTTCATTAGAAGATGAGACCCTTTAATTGAGTCTCTAAATTATATACTTTTATTTACATTTTCCTGCTTTATCTCTGTATTTTACAATTTGGGAGATTTTTCTCGACTTTGTCTTCCAACACTTACAATATGAACATGTTTATTTTGGTTGTTGCTATGTGATGTTGAGCTGCTTGCTATTCTTAGTGATCCTGTGCACAATAACTCCAAACCCTGCCCTTTCCTGGGTTAGTTTCACTGTCTCTAACATTCCTGCCCCTATTACCCTAGTCACTGTTAATCCATTTCATCCAGGGTCTTCTCCATCTGCACCATTCCTCCAACTTTACAAGTATGATGTCCTTCTCCAAGGACTGGTCCCTCAGGGAAACATGTTCAAAGTATGTAAAATGAAACTTCAAAATTCTTGCTTCCAAGGAGAAACTTTTCACTCGCTCCAGGTCAGATATATTAGTTCTCATGGCTGTCAAATCAATACTCTTCTCCAGCACCACAACTCAAAGACATCAGTTCTTGTGTCATCTTCAGTTATTATCCATATCTCTGATGCATAACAAGTAATTGTGAAAACTATGGCCTGGATCAGGTGCACCTTACTCCCCACACTGACATCCTTGCACTTCAACAGTCTGGAGAGGTCCATGAAGCAAATTTTACAATGAGATATGCAAGGAGTTGGAGTCAGAAAACCAAAAGGGTCGAACTTGCTCAGTAGTTCTTAAGCTCAAGAAACTGAAGAATAAAGTCAAACCTCGAGTTGCTATAATCAAGGATGCTTTAGGCAGAGTATTAAATGATCCAGGAGGTATCAAAAGAATATGGAAAGAATATACTGAGTCATTGTATTGAAAGGGCTTAGAAGACACAGAAGAATTTAATGAAGCAACATATGAGCAAGAACCAATGGTGATAAAGGAAGAAGTTCAAGTTGCTTTGAAGGAAATAGAAAAAAATAAGGCCCCAGGAATAGACGGTATACCAATTGACATGTTTCAGCTAACAGATGCTGCCTGAACAACTACTTGGCCAACTGACTGCAAGAGATCTATATTTGTTCCCATTCCAAAGAAAGGTGACCGAACAGATTGTGGAAATGATATAACAATATCGTTGATTTCACATGCAAGCACGATTCTGCTAAGACTATCCAAAAACGACTGGAACAGCACATCAGCAGAGAATTGCCAGAAGTCCAGGCTGGGTTTAGAAGGGGTCATGGTATTAGGGATATTGTAGCTAATGTTAGATGGATCTTGTCTGAAAGCAGGGAGTACCAGAGGAATGTCTATCTGTGCTTCACTGACTATGCAAAGGCACTTGACTCTGTGGACCATAACAAACTGTGGCTGACTTGGAGAAGAATGGGAATCCCAGAACACTTGATCATGCTAATACGAAACTTATACTTGAACCAAGAGGCAATCCTCAGAACAGAGCAAGGAAACACT
>NW_006400027.1:2137179-2146243 GCF_000299155.1 Elephantulus edwardii
TTGGCACAGGACAGAGCAGAGAGTTTAGAGCTCTTGTACATAGCGTCTCTATGAGTCGCAATCGACTGGACCACATATAACAACAACAACAATTTGTCTTTTGATTTCCTGACTGCTAGTGCCAAGTGTGTTGACTATGAAAACAAGAAGGCTGAAACTGTTAACAATTACAATCTTTTCATCTGTTATGATGCTGTCAATTGGCCCATTGATGAGAATCTTTGTTTTCCTGATGTAGAGCTTCAATCCATATTGAAGAATGCAGTCCTTGACATTCTGTAACAAAAGCTTCAGAGTCTCCTCAGACTCAGCAAGCAAGGTTGTGTCATCTAACATCTAACGCTGCTTGTCGATGAGTCTTTTTCCAATCTTGATGCCACATTCTTCCCCATAAAGTCCAGTCTCTCAAATAATCTGTCCTGCATATAAATTGAGAAAGTATGGATACAGGATGCATCCCTAACCCACTCCTTTCTTGATTTTGAATCATGTAGTGTTTCCTTGCTTTGTTCTGATGACTGGCCATCCAATTCTCAAAATAACAAGCCTTCGAAATCTCTATGTACAATAGAGCACACTTAGATTAGATTAGCAGATATGGCACTGGAAGCTGAGTCCTTGTATTGGGAAACATAAAGGAGGAGGAACAGTTGCAACCAGACACTAGTGATTGGAATGTGGAATATGAAAAGTATGAATGTGGGGGAGATTGGATATTGTTAAGGAAAAAAAATGGAATGCATATATATTGACATTCAAGGCATTGGTTAAATGGGATAAATTGGCATGGGACATTCCAAATCACATACTTATCTATTAAGCTGAAAATGGAGAGGTGAAGAAAGATGGGGTCATATTCATGGTCAAAAAGACCAATTCTAGATCAATCCTAAAATTTATTTTGTTTAGTATTATTTTATTTATGCTCTTCCCCCCTTATTATTTTTATAAGCACATATTTTATTTTATTGATATGATGGGTTTTTAATGATTTATTTGAAATGTTTTCAATGATCTCTCCATTTTTAATCACAATGTCAATTTTTCAAATAAAAAATTATTTTATACTGGTTTGCTTAAAAACTTTTTATACTTTGTGTTTCACATTATAATTTATTCACATTGTATTTCATACCATTCACATTTATCATATTTTATTAAATTAATCAGCATTGAACTATGCACACCATTACTCTGCCTTTCCTTATCCCTGACAGAGTTTTTCTTCGTTGTCAAGTCTTATCATTGTTGTTAGGTGTTGTCACATTGACTACAACTCATGTAGACCCTATTCATGATTAATAACAGATCTGAATTTTTCTCTTTCTTGCCTCATCTTCACACTTCTTGTATAGGGTCATTGGTACAGTCATTGTGTCACTCCACCCTGTTGAAGGTCTTCCTCACTTTCTCTGACCCTCTACCTTTCCCAGCATGCTGTATGTAAGATAAACTTTCACCATCTTTGAATCTGAAGATCACTATGGTTGTACTTCCTCCAAGACAAACTTGTTTTTCTTCTGGTATTCCATAAGACAGTATTGTCCTCCAACACCGCAATTCAAAGCATAAATTCTTCCTCTGTCATCTTTAATAATTTCAAATTTCAGGTGTTTAGGAAGCAAATGGAAGTAACAAGACTTGGATCAGGTACACCTTAGTATATAAGCTGACACCCTTGCTCTTTAGAATTTTGGAGATGTCTTTGACAGTAAATTTTCCTAGTGCAATATATCTTTTGTTTTCTTGACTATTGCAATCATGGGTCTTGAATGTAGAGCCAGTAAAATTAAGAATTTCTGTTATTTTTCCAATTATCATGATGTTGTCTATTGTTCTGGTTGTGAGAATTTTTGTTTTCTTCCTTTTGAGGTCTAATCCACATTCATATGAAGTCTTTGAACTTCTGCAGCAAGTATTTCAAGTCCTCTTCATGTTCAGAAAGCAAGATTGTGTTATCTGCATAATGCAGGTTGTTGATGAATCCACCTTCAATTCTGATGCCACATTCTTCTTCATTTAGTGCAGCTTCTCAAATTACTTCCTCAGCATACATATGGAATATTTATAGCGCAAGGATACGATCCCAATGCACATTTTTCCTGATTTTACAACATATCTTGTTCTGATAACTTTTTGTATGTTTAGTTTTCACATGAGCACAATTAAGTGTTGTAGGATTCCAATTATTCTGAACATTAGCCACATTTTTGTCATGATCGTCACAGTAAAATACCTTTGCGTAGTCAAGAAAACACAAACAAACTTCTTTAGAGTATCTTTTAAAAAAATTACTAATTTTATGAACATTTACAGAGATTTTAGATTTCCTCTCATTCATTGTTGCACTTTCTCCCTGCCCACACTCTTCCCCCCACCCCCAGTTCACTCTTTTCTTTGAAAAATAAAAGAAAAATTCCTTCATTGGTATACAATGCCCCCACCCCGAGTACACTCCACTATGTAACCTTCATTCTGGACTCTCGTGATAACCATAATACCCTATCATATATCACTTTTAAACTGTTCTCTCCCTCATCTATTTCAATGTAGTATATATACATAATTTATCCAGTTTTTCTGTCTTACCCCAACTCTTTAAGGTATTTTGTGCTTTCAACCAAGATCCATCTGACATCAGCAATAACATCCCTAGTGACACGGTCTTTTCTGAATTCAGCTTGAATTTCCGACAGTTCCCTGTTGATACAGTGTTTTAGCTGTTTTTAAAGAATTTTCAACAAGATTTTACCTTCATAGGATATTTATGATATTGTTCAGTTACTTCTACATTATAATGAATCACCTTTTTCAAGAATAGAAATAAATATGAATCCTTCTATTAAGCTGACCGTGTTGTTTTTAAAATTTCTTCACATAAACTAGTGAGAATTTTTATGCCTTGTGTCCAGGATGCAACTGTTTGTTGAAAGATGTCAACTGATCTTCCATCAATTCCTAGGGTCTTAGTTTTTGCCAACACCTTCAAGTGCAAGTGGAAATTCTTCCTTTGTTACAGTTGTTTATTGAGCAGATCTACTTTATGAAATGTTTTGGGTTAAATGAATTCTTTTTTGTGCTGCTAGAGAAGAGTACTGAACATAACATGGACTGCAAAGAGACAAATATGTCTGTCGTGGAGAGACAAGCAGCTCCTAGGAGGTAAGGATTTTGAAGCTCCATCTCAACATACTTTGGGCCCAAAGCCAGGAGGTACCAGTCCTTGGAGAAGGACATCATGCTTGGAAAGGTGATGGGACAATTCAAGAAAGGAAGAACCCAGTTGAGATGGATTGACTGGCACAGTAACTGGGTTAATGGTGATAGGTGTGCCAGAGATAGTGAGATTGTCTCAGGATAGGGCAGGGCTCAGAGATATAATACATAGAGTCGCTATAAGTCACAAGCAACTTGGTGGCACATAACAACAACAGTGATTCTGTGTATTATTTCCATCTCCTTTTGATGTTTCTTGCATAATTTAAGATTTTGTTCATAGAATCCTTCAGTACTGCAACTCGAGTCTTGAATTTGTTTTTCAGTTTGAGAAATGCTTAGTATATATATTCTGTTTAGATTTTCTAACTCCACCCCTTGGCCCAGTTCATTATAATCCTTTGCTTTTTCTCAAGCTTCCCTGTAAAAATTTTCTGTTTCTTTTGTTTAAGCATTTCTTCCCTTGTATTGACATTTCTATGTTCTAGTGCAATTTTCAGAATATCTTCTGACATCCACTCTGATTTTTTTTTCTTCCTTGTCTTTGTAATAACCTTTTGCTTTATCCATAGATGATATCCCACAACTCACTTGGACTTGTTTTAATTTTCTTCAACTCTAAATTGAACTTGCACATGAGTAATTGATGATTCCTTCTACAACCAGCCAATGACATTCTTTTGACTGTTAATGGTGAATATCATTAACAGTTTCCACAGATGTAGTAGATCTGATTTCTGTGTAGAACATCAGGAGTGGTCCATGTGTGTTATTTATGGTTGGTTTTTTTTTTAAAGTATTTGCAATGAATACATAATTGTACAAAATTTTAACATTTTATTGCAGCATAATTTCTGTCACTAAGTCCATATTTTCTATTTACTAGTTTTTCTTCTTCCTTCCAATTTTTGCATTCCAGTCACCAGTTACTATTAATGCATCTTGATTGTATGTTTGATCAGTTTCAAACATTGGTGGTTGTTGTTAGATGCTGTTAAATATGACTCATAACAAACCTCTGAAAAATAGATCTGAATCCTATCCTATCCTATCCTATCCTATCCTATCCTATCCTATCCTATCCTATCCTATCCTATCCTATCCTGTGCCATCCTTATTATCTCTAATACATTTGAGCCCATTGCTGTAGTCACTGTGTCAATCTTTCAAGGTCAATCTATTACCTCCATCTGTGTCAAAATGGACATCTTCCTCTCTTTTGCTGACTCTACCCTTCCAAACATGATGTGCTTTTTCAAGTAGTAGCCTCTGCTAGCAACATATCCAAAGTATGAGAGACGAAGCTTTGTCATCCATGCTTCTAAGGATGTCTCTGGATACACCTTTTCAAAGACACATCTGTTAATTCATTTGGCAGTCCCTAGGATATTCAGTACTCTTCTCTAACACCACACTCAAAGGAGTTAATTCTTCTTTTGTCATCCTTATTCTTCGTCCACCTCTGACATGTATGGCAGACAATTGCAAAAAATAAAAGTTAGTTGAATCAGACACACCTTAGTATTCAAACTGACGTCACTGCTCTTCAGTATTTTGGAGAGATCCCTAACAGTGGATTTGTCGAAAGCAATACATCTAATATCTTGACTGCTGGTACTAAGAGTGCTGATTGTGGATCTAAGCAAGATGAAATAATTAATATTTGCAAGTGTTTCTCCATATATTATGATATTTCCCACTGGCCCAATGGTAAAGACCTTTGTCTTCTTGATGTTAACATGCAATCCATATTGAAGGTTGTAGTCTTTTATTTTCTGTGCTCCATGTTCCACTCATTTTCAGCAAGCAAGGTTGTACTATCTGTAAAGAGCAGTTTGTTGATGAGTCTTCCTCCAATCCGGATGTCAAATTCTTCTTTATGAAGTCCGCCTTCTTAAATTATTTGCTCAGCTTGCAGATTGATTAGATATGGAGAAAGGATATATCGCTGATGCACATCATTCCTGATTTTAAACCATATAGTGTTTCCTTGTTCGTTTTAGATAACCTCTTCTTGATCTAGGCATAGATTTTTCAGGAGCACAATTAAGTGTTTGGGGATTCCCGTTCTTCTCAATGTTAGCCATAGTTTGTTGTGGTCTATGAGGTCAAATATCTTTGCATAGTCAATAAAACACAAACAGACTTTCTTCTCAATTTCTTCATCTTTGGCTTTAGTGGTTGATGTGTGTACATGAATAATAACAATAATAATAATAATTAACAAGTCCTTTCTGTATATATTTAGATAATATCCTATCACAGAATTGTACTTTAGAATGGATATTGAAATGTTCTTTTTTACAATGAATGCAACATCATTCTTCGAATTGTCATTCCTGGAACAATAGACCATCTGATTTTCTGATTCTAGAGTGCCAATACCAGACCATTTTTGCTCACTAATGCCTACAATTTCAGTCTTCATACATTTCATTTGATTGTTGGCAACTTCCTATTTTCCTAGATGCATATTTCACACATCCCATATGCTAGTAATTAATGAGTGTTTACAGCTCTTTTTTCTATTTTTTTTTTGCGTGTGTGTGTCTTCCAATCTGAGAGGCTTGATATCTACTACTATAGCTAACATTGTTCCTCAGACATTTATAGAGTTTTCAAAGTCCTGCTATTTCAGAAGTGGAAGGCCAATCCTGCTTCTTAGCCTGCCTCAGTCTGGAAGCTCCACTGAAATTTGTCCAGCATGGGTTACTCAGCAGGAACTTAGATACCAATATCATAGCTTCCAGCATCACAGCAACCAGCAAGTCCTCTCAATATGGCAAACCTACGTGGAAGAGCAAACTCTGAACAAGCAGTATATGCATGTTATTGTCATGTACCATAGAGTAAGAATAACCCATTACTGACCCTTGAGCCATTTTTCAGAGATAGTTAATCACGTGTTAGGAGATTATGCATCTTTCTGGTCAACTTGAATTTTATGCCTTTAGATGCATCTCCTTACCATTAGGCCACCAGAGTTCCCTCATGCATACACAAACTAAAATAAGCAGCAACACACATGACTTCCCTTCAACTCACCAATCTGACAAATATGTATTGTAGCTATAAAAGTAAACCATAAAGCAAGCAAGCCTACAAATATAAAATAAACATGATTTCTATAGGAATGATGTGTCAAGTGTATTGAAGATGTGAGACGCATAACCTAGGGTAGTTTCTCTTGATCTCAGTGGAGTCTAGGCAAGTATGTCTGGCAAAGTTAGTGTTTTGACAGTCCAGGGGATGGAAGCCTCTCAGATAATGTGCCTTTTCTAATCCAAAGGCTGATGATGGCCAGAAACTGCATAGACGAGAGTCTCTAGGAGGAACATTCTAAGAGCTTTTGTGTCTGGAAAAAAGATGTTGTAAGTTTGGGCTAAGGGAGAGTGGAAGAAGTTGCATATGGGGATAGAGGAAGTTTGGACCTTTCAGGCTATGTGGACACAGCTGCAGCTGCTGTCCTCTTGGGTTATGCCCTGTTGATAGCCGTTCATGTTCAAGATGGCCATGCTGTGCCGTTTATAGTTGTGCGTTCTGTTGTTCTCTTTATTCAGTGTTTCAATTAAGTTTTGCAACCTTTTTAGCTGTTGTGCATTCTGCAGCTACTGCAACCACTGTCCTGGGTTCCCTGGGTCCCACGCCATGTGGCTATCTGTTCAAGCTGACTGTGCTGTGCCATTTATGGTTCTGTGATCTTCTGCTCTTTTTATGCATGAACAGCTATCTTTCCAACTGTAATTTTATAGTCTTGACTGTCTTCAGATTTTTCATAATATTTTCTATCTTATATATATTTTATTATCTTAAACTGACTATTTCATATCACTGATTCTGGGCAGAGATGTTTCCTTGTGTGTGCCTTCTCTGAGAGTCTCAAAGCAGTCACTGCCACTCTTGAGTTTACACCTTGGTGTCTCCACAGGGAGTAAAGATATTCCTTGCAGTCTGATGCTTCCTACCTCCCATGCAAAGAAGTTATACTAACTTGGCAAGATTTGGAGGTAACAGAATAGGTACAATTCCTACTAAATAATGCTGAGCTGTTGCATGATAGACGTTCAGTGAAGTTATACAAGCAGCTTGTAGAATATTTTCCATCTCACAGGCATATGGTAAATGCAGGATTTATTCTCCCCAGGCCTGGTAGATAGTCGAGTACTCAGAACTGAATTTAGAAAAGGCCAAAGCCCTCAATGCCTTGCTGGACCCACGTGGCACTCTCAGCATCCACCATACCTGTGAGTAAGTAGAAAAACTAGAGATATATTACTTAAGGGTTAGTTTATTTATCAGAATTTTTAAAACAATTTTTGCCTCACAAAAACTCAATTAAATTAGTTTGACTGAAAAGGAAAATTTATTGTTCACAAAACAAAAGGTAGTTTTAGGCATGGCTAGATTCGAGAATTTGTGTTTTCATGTTCATCTCCATCTCTTGTTCCTATTTGTTTATATGTTTATGTCATTTTTTTCCAAGCAGAGAAACTAACAATCAACTTCTTCAAACTTTAATTATCCTCTTCAATGCCCATATGCCTGAACCAGGAAGAAACATTTTCTCCTACTGAGGCTTCCAACTGACCTGGTTTAAATCATACAGCCATCTATGAACTAGATGGTAATAGGGTATTTCAGTTGTTCAAAATATCATTATTTATATACTTCTGTGGTTAAAAGTAGAATCAACTCTACTTCGCCTACATACAATTAGTCCAGGAAAGCAGAGAAATGCTGAGTTTGTGAAAAGGTAGTAAAGGGAAAATTGTCCAGGAGAATAGAATAGTTGTTTCCTAAAATATCTTGACATGAATGTGACACTTAGACTATTTAAAAACAAACAAAACCACTTGCAATTATTGATCAGTGATTGAAGAGGAGAAAAAGCAAATCTTTCTTCACAAGGCTGTGTTTCTTCCATATCCCTGATTGAATAACAACTACTTCCTTCCAAAATATATTTGAACTACGTAATATGGAAGATAATATAAGCATGACCTGGAAATTTTTTTAAGAGAGGTGTTCTCTAGCTGAATCCTAGTGCTCTTGTTCAAATGCAGATATGAATTCAGTTGTTGGTTTCATATGCCATTGAGTCTAGTGTGACTTATAGCAACCCTCTGAAAAACAGATCTAAGCCTTGCCCTACCTTATACCATCCTTGCCATCTCTGATAAAATTCAATAATGTGATACAATAAATTAGTTGCTCAACATTATTTCCCTAGTCATTGACTTTGTCTTTCCTCACATGACTGGATGGGATGATATTAATGCTACAAATAAGATGAGTAGTACTTTTGGGAGGGAACATAGAAACAGGGTGTGTAGAGTACTAATGAGAGGAATGGTCAGACTTGCCATGCTTTCCTTTTTAAATTGAAAAGGTTTAGAGGCACAGAACAAGAATCTCATGACCACCAAGACATATTGCATCCTTTTACATTTCCCCCAGCTTGATTAAGGTTTCTAATCTCTTCACAACATCACCAGCATTTGTTGTTTGCTACTATGTTGAACTTTGCTATTGTTATTGGGGTGAGATGAAAGCTCACAGTTGTTTGGATTTGTATCTCTCTGAGCGGCAGGGATTTTGAACATTTCTTCATGTGTTTGTCTACCATCTGAATGCTTTATTTGGTGAAGCATCTATTCCTATCCTGTGTCCATTTTGTGACTGGGTTATTTATCTTTTTTTTGTTAAGGTGTTAGAATGTTGTTGTTGTTGTTATGTGCCGTCAAGTCGCCTGCGACTCATAGCGACCCAATGTACAACAGCCCTAAACTCCGCTCTGCCCTGAGCCAATCGCACTGTCTCTGACACTCCCATCCCAATTATCCCAGTC
>NW_006400027.1:2147853-2160637 GCF_000299155.1 Elephantulus edwardii
CTCTGAGAAGAATGGGAATCCCTGAACACTTGATCGTTCTAATGCGAAACTTATACTTGGACCAGGAGGCAGTCGTCAGAACAGAGCAGGGGAACACTGCATGGTTCAAAATTGGGAAGGGCATACGCCAGGGATGCATCCTATCTCCATACCTCTTCAACCTATATGCAGGTGTTAGAATATTCTATAAATTATTGATGAGTCCCTTATCAGTTATGTCATTATCAGATATTTTTTCCCAATGTGTGCCTTTTCTATTTACCCTGATGGAGAAATTTTTGTTTGTTTTCTTGAATTTTTTAAATTTTATTTTACACTGGTTTGTTTACAAAGTTCATGTACATTGTTTTTTGCACTAGCTCTTTCATATTTCCTTTTACCCATTCCTCCCTGCACTCATCAAATTGTACGACCCTATGATTACCTGTACCCCTTGCCCATCCTCACCTTCCATTCCCAACCTGCCCCACCTTGGATCCTCACGCATGTTCTATACTAATGGTCTTAATGCAGTATTTGTCCTTATGGGAATGAGTTAGTTCACTCAGCAAAATGCTCTACAATATTTCCCGTTAAGTAATAATTTACAAAAGTATTGCTCCTGTGTGCTGCATATGTGAATACACCATAATTTCTGAATCCATTCTATTGTAGTTGGACATTTGGGCTGTTTCCATGTTCTTGTGATGGTGAATAACACTGCTAAGAACAGTGGTGTACAAGTCTTGGAGAAGTTTTTTGATGTGCATAAGGATTTGATTCTTAGAAGGTCAAATTAATATATTTTATTCTCTTCTGCTTGTAGGGTTTTTGATTATGGAAAGAAGTCTGGTGCTTTCTCAAAAAGTTAGAAATAGAAATACCATTAGACTCAGAAAATCCACTACTAGGAATATACCCTAAGTAAATCAGAGCTGCCACCCAAATAGATATATGCACACCTATGTTTATTGCTGTGTTATTAACAACAGCAAAGAGATGGAAGCAAACTAAGTGCCCATCACAAATGAATGGGTAGAAAAACTATGGTATATTCACACAGTGAAATAATATGCAGCACTGAAGAAAAGGAACTCATAAAATATTACAAAACATTGGTGACCCTGGAGAATATTAAGCTGAGTGAAATATCTCAGTCACAAAAGGACAAATACTGCAAAATGCCTTTGTTATAAAACAAGACTGATATGGAGGTTGGGGGAAACTAAGAAAAGAGGGAACAAATAATGAACACTACATTGGAACAGATGAAGGAAATGACTATTTAAAAGGAATATGATTAGGCATTATTTGTATGACAGCAGTCCTGAATAAGAGATACATAGTAAAGTGGACTGGGGGAGGAAATTATGTAACAAAGAATGAATTTTTTTTAGTGAACTGGGAGGGTAGGAAGGAAAATTTGCAAAACTGAATGAATGAAAATTCAACTTTCTTGTAAAGTTTCATTAAAATCACAATTAAAAAGGAAAGAAAGAAGTGAAAAGTGTAGCATGTGTCTTTTCAAGCCAGAATTCCCTACAAGAGACAGATAGATGAAGATTAAAGCATGACAGTAACAGAAAAAGTGGTGAAAGATAACCAGAGATCTGCAAAGTTTAGCTGGAATTGACACTCCAAGAATCTGAAGTAGAGAGCTTTTGCCCAGGCTCACCGGAGAGTGAACAGTTCTGTCGAAATTGGCATAATGAACTCTGTAATGCTGGCCTAAAACCATGAAATTAAGTCATAGGGCCTGTGAGTATGTCTGATAAATTGACTCTACTGAAAAATCCTATTCTACATCTAATCTAATTGTACTCTGTTAACTTCCTTAAGAAATCAGATTATAATATTGCCTATGAATTCTGTGTGGCCATTGCAACAGATTATAGTCAGACCCAACAGTATTGAGAGCCATAGGAGGGATGATTTGTGTTAGAATTGGTAGAAGTAGGGACCAAAGCTTGGGGGAATGTCTGACCTTATAGGAACTGATTGTGTGTTGTGGATGTTGTTGATGGAGTCTATCCTTGATTGCAGAGTTAGTAAAAGTCCGATGCTATTGCCCTATTACTAGTCACACAGCCTTCACAAGTAGGTCCTGAATGAGGTCTGAGATGACACATTACTGAAAATTCCCAGGTAATATTGATCTCTGGTGGTGTAGCATTGCTAACCTAAAGACAGTATTTCTCTGGCAGTTCAAATCCACCAAACGGTGCATGGGAGGAAGACAGGTTATATCCTGTACAATTTACAGCTTTCTGAAAACCTGAAGAAGGTCAATTGTGAGTAGATTCTGACTCTACAGTAATGAGGTGGAGTTTTATCAATATTTAGGTTAGCTTATCAAATTGATTCTGGTTAGAAATTATAATAGAAACTCTGAAAATGAATCATGGCTACAGCATGTGGGTTTCACAAATTTCACAAATGGACCAAGTTCATTAAGTTTTATGTATGTGGGCCAACATTTTTCAAGATAAATCACTCCCATTGACAAAAGGGAGAAGTAAAAAATGGAAAAGCATGTGGGAAGGAAAGAATTTACACTTTATAATTCTTTCCAGTATCTCAGGCTCACTCTGCTTTTGTGTGGTCAGGAACTTTGGAGGAAGTCTCTAGTCTATAAATGTGACTACAAATGAATGTGAATTGGTCAAAATCAATCCCGTGCCAGCAGCTGTTAACTGCTTATTTCCACACATTCTGAAATCCATGGTGTAATTAGGACAAAGGTTAAATCATAGACTGACTACCTAGTAAATACATTGCCCCTTCATAAGGCCAGAAATATTCACAAATAGTAAGTCATTTGCAAAATCCTATATCAGTAGTCTCCAATTTCAATACTCCTTCCCTTATTTAATAGTACTTCAGTTTCTCAACACTATTACTCTTAAACTTAGCCATGGAGTTTTCTCTTTGATAAAAGCATAAGCTTGAATAACGGTATCCTATATGTCTGACAAATCCTCTCAATATTATCCGTATCTCTTTATATTTCTTAGAATTCAATGTTTATTTAGCCATTCCTCACACCCCTGGTAACTTTAATATGAAAGCACTGTCATGCGTAATTTGCCACCCAAAACAATCCCAGCTTTGGTTGAGAGGAGTAGGTTGAGCACTGATCTTGGGACCTGAACATTCCTGTATGCTAAGCCTTGCTCTGACCTTGCCTCCTCAGGAACCTGGGACAAATACTCAGCTGAAATTATAAGGAGGCTAATAATACTTTACCTGCCTCTCCCAGGCAGGATTAATTAATGCACACTGCTCCTTGGAGGGAGGGAAAGGCCTCTAAAACACAAAAAAATAAAGTCCATAAATAAAGAGAGAGTGTTCACTGGACCTCATGAATCTCAAAAATAATTTGCAAAGAGTCCAAATAATGCTTGCTAAAAACACAAAAAGTTGTTAGCACATTATATGAACATTCCTTTAATAATGGTACTTTTACGTTAATATGGTTCTCAGGGGCAGTTAATTGCATGGGTGGAGATTGCCCATCCTTCTTCCTCTATACATTTACGTAAACTACATCATTATTATGGAGTTCTGGAGGCCTAGTTTATAGGGATTTATGATGCTAACAAAAAAACTGCCTCTCTGGCAGTTCAAGTCCCCTAATGGCTCCATGAGAAATATCTCTGTGACTTATGGCTTGGGAAACTCTCTAAAGTGTCAGCTAAGAGTCAGTTCCAATGCAATGGAAATGAATGTTTTTGACTGCATGGTTCAAAATCAGGACGTGTGTGTACGCCAGGAATGTATTCTGTCTCTATTTTTTTCAATCTATATGTGTAATTGATCATCTGTGAGGCTTAGCTGTATGAGGAGGAATGTGGCATCAAGATTGGATGAAGAGTCATCAACAACCTTTATTATGCAAATGACACAACCCTGTCTGCTCTGCTGACATTGAAGAGGACCTGAAGCATTTGCTGCAGAAGATCAAGGACTGCAGTCTTCAATATGGATTGAATCTCAACATCAAGAAAACAAAAATTCTCACCACTGAGCCAATTAGCAGCATTATGATAGATGGTGAAGAGATTGATATTGTTAACAGTTTTAGTTTACTTGGCTCCACAGTCAACACTCTTAGTACCAGCAGCCAGGAAATTAAGAGCCGAGTTGCATTTGGAAAATCCATTGTTGGGGACCTCTCCAGAGTACTGAAGAGCAATGATGTCAGTCTGGAGACTAAGGTATGCTTGATCCGGGCCATAGTCTTCTCAACTGCTTGCTATGCATTGGAGAACTGGGCAATGACTAGGAATGATAGAAGGGGAATTGATGCCTTTGAACTATAGTGCTGGAGAAAAGTGTTGAATATACCATGGACTGCCAGGAGAACAAACAGGATCATGTTAGACAGGGTGAAGCCAGGCTGCTTCTTGGAAGCAAAGATTGTGAGGCTTTGTCTGACATACTTTGGGCATGTTGCAAGGAGGGACCTGTCCTTGGAGAGGGACATCATGAATGGAAAGGTGGAAAGAAGGAGGAAGAGAAGGAGACCATCAATGAGATGGATTAATACAGCGACTGAGGTAATGAGGGTAGGTGTGTCAGAGATGATAAAGTTGACACAGGATAGAGCAGGTTTCAGGGCTGTTGTACATAGGGTCACTATGAATTGCACATGACTCAACAGCACAAACAACAACAACATATAGTTATTATGTAATATAATTTAACTATCATTCTAAAATTTACTGATTTACAGATGGAAGCAACCTTAAATACTTACCTAAAGATTTATTTTTTTAATCTAAAGGCAGACTTAGAAAGAATAAATATGATTGCTTTCTAACAAAGGTGGTGGTTATGGTTATGTGCCATCCAGTCTCCTGCTACTCATAGCAACCCTATGTATAGCAGCTCGGAAGCCTGCGCTGTCCTGAGCCAATCTCACTGACTCCAACACACCTACTCCCATTACTCTAGTTAATGGGTCATCTCATCTCTAGACAGTGAAAAAAATTAAGTCACTTTTAATTCTTTTAGGCTGAATATTTACTAAAGAAAGAAATTGCTAGCTCTCAGAAAGATGCAAACCAAAACAATAATGAGATATCATCTCCCCCAGCATAATGCCATTGTTGTTAGGTGCCATAGAGGTGCTGCCAATCATAGTGACCATATGTACAACAGCTCTGAAGCCTGTCCTGTCCTGAGCAGTCTCACTGGCTACTATACACCGACGCCCAATGTCCCAGTTACTGAATCAATCTATCTTGTCTGCGTTCTTCTCCTGCACTGTTCCCTCCACCCTTCCAACCATGATGCCCTTCTTCATGGACCAGTCCCTTCCTGGCCATATAGAACCCACCCACCCACCCACCCACAAAAAAGGAAAGAAAATGAGCATTTATTGATGACTTAAATTCCATAGATCCTGCTAGGATTTTTCATGTAAGTGCATTAACTTAATTCTCACCAAATCCTTTCAGGACACTAACCACATGGGTGGCTTTCTTATACAAAGCAACAGCAAATAAGTGGAAGAATTGAGGTGCCTTCGTGGTTGAAAGGGAGTCTTTAGTTAGTTTTATTATAGCTAAGTATTCTTTAAGACAAAGTGGTTGATTGTTTAACAGTGTGACCTCTTAGAGGCTTGGGATCTGGGACCTAGTCCTTCAAGAGGTATTCTGACCCTTGAAATGAGAGTTCACTTTCTTATAACAGCCATGGCACTGCTACCAGTCTCCACGTATAGTTTTTCAGTCTTCCTCTACTCTCATTATCAAGTCACTCATTCACTCCCATCAAGTTGATTCTGCATCACATAAATTCTTGAATACAATTCCAATGAGAGGAGATCCTCTACCTTACTCTAGCCAAGTTGCTGGTGGTTTTATCTTGTCTCTTGGCTTGTGATGAAAATTTTGTGGCTGTTGTAATTGTTTGGTACCACTGACTTGGTACCATTGGCTCAGAGCTGGCTCTTCAGTGGTTTTTCAGAGACAGTGAATTGTACAAGACGTCATTGGCTATCATTCATTCTTCCTCAGAGCAGCTGGTGAATACGAACCACATGACTTTGGGTTGGCAGCACAGCTTCATACTCCTAGGCAACCAGAGTTCCCTAAATTTATGATTATACTTAACCACATTCCTTAATCTGTTTGTCCCTCTTATATAAATTTCTCCCAAAATTATTGGATCTTAATTGTTGTCTGAATATCTTTGGGTTTTTTGCACAGACCTGGGATACCTCTCAGAGAAATCTCTCCTTTCTCCTGTGAGTTACTTAACAGAGTTTTTTAGGGTTCTCTGGTGGCTTCGTGACAAAAAACTGCTCTGTAATCTCGAGGGTGCATGGTTTGAATCTACCAGCTGCTCTGCAGGAGAAGGATGGGCAATCATCTTCTGTGAAATTAACTGTCTCTGAAAACCTGCTGGAGGGTCAGCTATGGGTCAGATCCGACTTGATGGCACACAGCAACAGCAACAACGGGTGGTTTTTACTTAATAAAGTGTAACACCACACAATGTTAAATTATGTATGAACCAAGCATTCTACAGAAGAGAGACTAGGACACAAATAAAGGCGTTCTCTATGATTTCCACAAATCATGTGCATCCTAACCTGTAGTGTACCCACACATCTATGAAAATTAGTATCAGAAAAGCCAATTTAACTGCAGAGTTTCACTGTTTGAAAGTCTACAATTAACTCATGGATGCTATTCACTACTTCTGGCTGGTAAGGTTTGGTCTTATCTTAGACTCTCATCAGCACGTCATGGAAAATCAGTTTTCCATGTAAAAACCATTGCTAGTGTTTACAAACCAAGAAGAATTTGTCTGCTGAGTTTCTTTTATTGAAATTTCATATATAAAGCACATGCACTACATGAGTATACTATACTCACTATACTCCCAGACTTGTTTTTAAAAAAGCTTATAAAATTATGTGATTAGCAGTCATGAAATTGGATATTGGTTGTCTCTTAAGAAATGCATATTGGCAAGACTGACTTTGTTAGGAGCATAACACGGTCGTGAGAATGGCATGGAATGCTGGAAACTAGAACATTTATGGACTTGGGACACGGTATATAGTAATCTGATGACATTGGCAACTCAGCATGACAATTGTGCAACAAATTCCACCTGGATTAGATGTTTGAAAGCTGAAGAGAAGTAGTTTGTAGGAACCTTGTTCGGGGAAGTCCTTAGTATAAATTTACTGTTTCTAATAGATCTAGATTTTTAAACTTTAAGGTAAACCTTTAACAGAGAAAATTGGCTTTCTATTCAACAGTTCATACACATTTTCATTTGTGACATTGATTGCAATTCCTTTCAAGTTAACAGTGTCCTCTAACTTCCTCCTTGTGATTATAGTTCAAATTTGCATATTTTTATCATTTTCTTTTTTTTTTTCCTCTTTAGTTGCTGGGCAAATGCTTTCTTGACATTACATGGTTGATTACACTATAGATTATACAGCTCCTAAGTATTATTGTTCATTTTGTTTTCTAATTTTATTTTTCACATTTCAACTGTCATCAAATCTCTTCTAATTGCTACAGTGAATTTACAGAGTAGAATTGAAGTTCCTACCAGAGTTTCCAGGCTGTAAATCTTTATTGAAGCCTACCACCTCATGTTTCTCTCATGGATCAGATGGAAAATTCAAACCAGTGACCTTTTGATTAGCAGCTCAATACCTAATTCACTGCTTCAAAATCATTTCTTTTGAGTAGATTTCAACTCATAAGAACTCTGCCTCAGGTTCTTAAGGTTATAAATCTTTATAGGGTGAGACTGCCTATTTTTCTCCCATGGAGAAATTGTTGAATTTGAACCACTGATCTTTCATCTAGGAACGTGACATGTAATACACTCATCAAAGAGCTCTGGTGGCCTAGTGGTATGGGGTTTTGCTGCAATTCTGAAGGCTCATAGTTTGAATATACCAGCTGCTCCACAAAAGAAAGATGAGCAATATCCTTCCATGTGATTAACTGCCTCTGAAAACCTACAGAGAGTCTATTCTGACTCAGCAGTACATAACAACAACAACCTACCTGTAAGGGAGGAAATGCAGGTGGCCTAGTGAATAAGGAGTTGTACTGTTAACCTAAAGGCAAGTGGTATGAATCCACCAACTGCTCCTCTGGAGAAAGATGGACAATCTCCTTCTCATGTGATTTATAGCATTTTAAAAGCTTCTGGAGGATTAGCTACAAATTGGTTCCTATTTAACAACAATAAGAGGGTGGTGGTGGTGGTGGTATGATCTGTTGATGATAGCTAACACAAAGAACATGTTTCTCTGGAAGTTCAAATCCCCCAGCCTCTTTTCCATGAAAAGGTGAATGATTTCCTCCTTTAAATTTCTTACAACCCCCCTGTTTTGACTTGAAGTGAGTGAGTGATTAATCTATTATTTACTAAAAATAGTCATGGCAAAGAGTTTAATTCTCAGGCCAAAAGAGTATATAAATTCCCCAGTGTCAGGAATTTCACAGTCTTTTTCAAACTAATATTCTTGGTCTTCTTTTCTTAAATTATTATTATTAATTTGGTTCCATATTTTTCTCCCACTCTGTTCAGGATGCCCTACTGTGATCACTTTCAAAATAGTGAGCAGTTCTGGGCACTTTATAGTTCTTCCACATTCAGGATCACGCAGGCTGAGGTTTTCATAGTCTGTTAGTATATTGGGTTAATTGCTTCCATGTATCTTTGATTTTATCCACTCTTCTTTCCTTTAAATGGGAAGAACTTAATTATTGTAACTTGCATAACTACTCACAACTTTCAAGACCCCAGTTGCTACTTATCAAGTAGGATGCCGACCGCTATCTCTCTGAACTAGGATAGCTGACCTCAATATCCTAAAATTGAGTGATCCTGAGTCATCAGGCCCAGTGACTTATTTCCTCATGGTGTTTGGTTTTGATTAAGATTTTTGTTTTATTTTATTATTTTACTCCTTGCATGCTACACTAAAGTACAACAGTGCTAAAGAGCAATGGTGTCAGTTTAAAGACTAAGATGTACCTGATACAAGCCATGGCCTTCTTAATTGCTTGTTATGAACCCGAAAGTTGGATAATGACTAAAAATGACAAAGAATAAATGCCTTTCAGTTGTGGTGTGGAACAGAGTATTGAATAGCCCATGGACTGCCAAGAGACCAAGTAGTTCTATCCTAGAGAAATTGTGACAAGAGTGATCTTTAAGGGTAAGGATGATGAAACACCATCTCACATTCTGTGGGTGTGTTTTTAGAAGGGCCCAGTCTTCAGAGAAAATCATCATGCTAGGAAAGGTGGAGAGTCAGGAAAAGAAAAGAAGATACTAAAAAACAGGATTGGTGCAGTGACTTTAACAATGGGCTTACGAATGTCAGAGATGGTGGGGATGGAACAGGACAGGGCAAGTTTCAGATCCACTGTTCATAGTGTCAGTGGGAGTCACAACTGAAGCAACAGCACCTAACAACACCAACAATGTGCTATCCTATATACACAGGCATCATTTTAGCATACACAAATAGCTAAATAGAAATGCCCTGTGGTCTAGTGGTAAGAAGCTGTACTGAAATTCTAAAGATCCACAATTCAAATCCACATGCTGCTCTGTGAGAAACAGATAGACAATCTCCTCTATGTGATTAACTGCCTCTAAAAACCCACCAAAGAGAAAGCTATGGGTTGGTTCTGACTCAGTGGTACTCAACAACAATATATATATATATATATATATATATGTTTTCCCACTCATGTTTAACTTGTATGTCCTTGTATTTCATTCATGCACACTGTATTCCACACAAGCCCCGCATTTACATTTGTGTTTTATACAATTATCCATATACACTGTTTTAAGTATTACCAATTATCATTGATCTATGTCTATTGTTACACCATCCTTCAAGTCCCCAATGAATCTTTCCTATTTCTTACCTTCCTACCAACAATCTGCCCACTGTACTGCTATCCAAGTGGTTTTTATTCCTCTCCTATTTTTGTATCTTCCCTCATACCTCTTCCAAATATTTATACACATATTATTAGTTATCTTCCACTATTACCATGATGACTTTATTCAGTATTTGTCCTTATTAGTCTGAGTCGTCCTCTCAATATTATGCTCTTTAGTCTCTCCCATGTTATATAGTATTTTTGAAAATCACTATCCCTAGCTCAGCCTTTTTCTCCATTGTTGTATTTCTCCCACTTCTACTTCTGTGTATCGAAGGGATCGATATGAGTAAGTATACTCCACCTTCAAGTATTGGAGATGAGATCTGAGGGGTGCCAACTTTACCATGCCTCAGAAGCCAAAGAGCTTGTTCTCATTACACCACTGCCCACCTAACATGCATAGATGTATGGATGAGCAGGAAAGGACTATTGTCTTGAGGAGCAGGGAGTTGGGAGGATCCATTACTTTTTTATTCAACTTGACCACATTTGGGGGTTTGGACTGAGGAAGGAGACCAAGAGTTCTGAAACCCAGGAAGAAGTGTAGACTTCTGAGCTTGCAGCTCAGATGGTTTGGGGATGAGTTGACCAGAACTCAACCAGGTAAAGAGAAGATGAGCCATGCTATGGACTATAGTTGATTGCTGCAACTTGATAACTTGCTCTGGATTGGATAATACTTACGGATGCAGATAGTCAAAGTGTCCAACTTGAACAGAAGATCCTTCAGCAAAAGACATATGCTTGTTTCCCTAGAGTACTAGTTTAATAGAGAGGCGGGGGGAACCAGAAACTGGCTATCTAAAAGGAGGATATTAGGGCATGAGGCATAAAGTAGCTTGCTTATACATTTTCACAAAAGTGATTGTATGATTGTAAGGGAGAGAAAACCCCCCAAAATACAGATAAATGAAATGTAACATAAATTAAAGGTATGGAACATAATGTACATTCATGAAACATAATGTACATGAATGATAAAAGTACTAATTTAAAAAATCATTATTCCTTAGTTTGCATAGTAACCCACTGTGTGAATGTACCACAATTGCTCAATACATTCATTTGTTAATTAGCACTTGCTATATTTCCACTTCTTGCTAGTGCGGATAACATTGTTACGAACATTGGTGTACATATCTACATTTCATATTTAAATTCCTTAGGGTATATTTCTAAGAGTGCAATAGCTAGGTCATATAGATATCTATGTGCAGTTTTTTTAGGAAACACCAGACTACTTTTCAGTATGGTTATACCACTGTATAATCCCACTAGCAGTGCCTGAGAGTTCCAAAATTTATTGCTTGCTATCCTGTTAACTTTGCTACTGCTACTGGGGTGTGATGATATCACATTGTTGCTTCTGTGTGCATCTCTCTCATTGCCAGTGATTTTGACCATTTCTGCGTGTGTCTATTAACCATTTCAATGTCTTCCTTCATGGAAGATCTTTTCATGGCTTTTGCTCATTTTCTTATTGGCTTATAAGGTTTTTTTTCTTGTGTGTAACATGTAGTATTCTGTAAACTTGTTATGAGGTCCTTGTCTCAGATGTTTATTCATAGTAGGTTTTATTTTTACTCCACTGGAAAAAGATTTTAGTGTAGAGAGGGACTTGATTTTTAGAAGGTCTCATTCAGTGCTTTTGTCCTCTCCTGGTTGTGCACTTCTGGCTATATTTGCAAGCCTATTTATGCTGTAGGCTAGAGCCTATAAATTAGATTCCATTTTGTCCCATGCAATCCTTATTGTTTTGGACTTTATTCCTTGATCTGTGACCCCCATTGAGACAACTTTTGTGTATGATGTGCGGTATGCATTCTGTTTTCTGCAGGTAGATGCCCAGTTCTGCCAGCACCATTTGTTGAAGAAGTTACTGTTTTCTCACTTAACAGGTTTTGATTCTTGTCAAATATCAATTAACTGTAGTTAGACGGGTTAATTTCTGTCTTCTAGATTCTATCCCAATGGTCTATGTGTCTGTCACTGTACCTCTCTGTTTTGGTTATCACAGCTGTATTTAGATAGCCATGGCTATTTTTAGATCAGAGAGTGTTGTTCCTCCAATTTAATTTTTATTTTTTTAAAAGAACTTGCTAATTCGGGATCTCTTTATTTTCCAACAAACTTGCCAGTTGTCTTTTCTATTTTATTTGAAAAGTGATCTTGAGGGAGCACTGGTGGCCTTGTGGCAAGAAGCTGCATTGCAATCCCAGAAGTATGTGGCTCAATCCCAGAAGTATGTGGTTCAAATCCACCAGAAGCTCTACTGGAGAATGAGGGGTAATCTCCTCCTGTACCAGTCAGATCTGATTTGATGGTACACACACAAAAAAAATAACAAAATATTTAAAAAGAAAAGGAAAAGTGATCTTGGCATTTGCTTTGGGATGGTATTAAACCTGTAGAATGACCTTGGTAGTATTTTCACAACGTTCAGTCTTCATATCCATGATCAGGGAATATTTTTCCGTTTAGTTATGTCTCTCACTGTTTATTGTAGTAGTGTTTTGTAGTTTTCCTCATAAAATTTATTAGTGTTTCCATTGTTGTTGAGCTCTATAGAGTAGGAACAACATGTAGATGACCCTCCAGCTGGTTTTCAGAGTCTATTCATCACACATTTGAGCAAGAGCCTATGGTAATGAAGGAAGAAATTCAAGCTACTTTGAAGGAAAAAGCAAAAAATAAGGCCCAGGAGTAGTTGTGCCAAGAAATCTGGAGAACAGCCACCTGGAAAACTGACTAGAAGAGATCTATATTTGTTCCCATTCCAAAGAAGGGTGACCCAACAGAGTGTGGAAACTATAGAACGATATCATTGATTTCACATGCAAGCAAGATTC
>NW_006400027.1:2164752-2177589 GCF_000299155.1 Elephantulus edwardii
CAGAACTGGCTTTGACAAGCACTGTGGCATTTGGACAAGAACAAACTGGGAGGAGGGTAGGGATCATAGTGCAACAATGAATGAATGGAAACCCCAAATCTCTGTAAATGTTTATGAAAATTAATAAAATATAATTATAGAAAAAAATACTGACCCATAGCTGACCCTGCAGTAGGTTTTCAGAGGCAGTTAATCAACTGGAGAAAACTCCCCAGGTATTTCATCTTGTGACTGACTATTGTAAATTGTATTTTTTTCTTAGTCTCTTTTTCTGTGTTTTCTTTATTGTTGTAGAGAAATCCAACAGAATTGTGCACATTGACTTTGTATCCTGCCACTCTTATAAATTGCTCTACTAGATCTAACAGTATTTTGCTTTCTGACTGTTCTGTTTGATGATAGTCAGATTCTCATTTTCCATCTCTGTAATTAATTAATTTGAGCCTGTGGGATAACATTACTGACCAATCCTCACATTTGAGTATTACTCATCTTAGTTTCTCAGTTCTCCTTGTAATATGTCATTTACCTTATTTACATTATTAGCAAGCTATCCAATCACCTTGGTAGGCCACAAACACCTCCTATTTTAATAATATTATCCTGTCATGTGATGAAAGTTATAAACAATGGCTGGACCTAGATTACTATACTCATTATCAATCATAGCCCATAATGTAATGGCTTGAAACAATGACAATTTCCCCCATCATAATTCTGTGAGTTGGCAATTAGTGCTTTCTTTAGCTTTAATGGCTTGGTTCCATACCACCAGCTTTTGGGCTACACTTAATCTTGCATTTGAACCATTACTGAGGCAGCTCAATATGCTCTTTCATCTTGAGAAGACTAGTTAGTTCTTTTCATGTAGTAATGCAGTCCCCAGAAACAACTGAAAATTATGCCTAATGCAGAACCTTTATCTTGCTTCTTCCTTCATTATATTTGCTGATACCTTAATCTCCAGGTAAATAGATGCCTCAGTCAATATTGATTGGGTCACCATTGGAAAAAAGAACTAAGAGAACAGAAAAAGAAAATGATTCATTAGCGGCCTTTAATATTAGCAATCAACCATAATTTAAAAAATGCATGGGATATTTTTTCTTTTAGAAAATGAATATTAGATTATGATAGGTATGTTGTTGTTATTAGGTGCCGTCGAGTCGTAGACGACTCATAGCGACCCTATGAACGAAAGGCCTGAGCACTGTTCCTACATAGAGTTTCCAAAGTCAAGCCATTTCAGAAGTGGATGCCACTCCTATTTTCAGGCTTGTTTTAGTTGGGAAGCTCCAGCAAACACTGTCTACCATGGGTGACCATTACTACGTTTGGCACATTAGTGTCCCAGTGTTGAGCATCACAGTAGCTACAAGTTACCTCTGTACAGCAATGCACAGATCGGTGTTATACCACCTAGAAGAATGTTGGACAGGAAAACAATTTGAACCCGGCCTGAGGGCCTCAGATTAAAATCACCCACCTTAGGCTTGGTAGCATTCTGTCCACTTTATAGGAAAATTCCAGCCTAGAATTTGCTTATTTTAATAAAATTAATAAACAGCCATGTTGACTGACTTACCTATCATCCATGATGGCTTCTGTGCTACAGAGGCAGAGCTGAATAATCATTACAGAAATTATAAGGTCCATAAACCTAAAATATTTTCTCTCTGTATCCTTACAGAAATAGTATGCCAATTCTTAGATCAAATAATTTATTTTAATCTACAAGACAACAGAATTTTAACTAAGTACTTTGTACTAAAAAGTATATTTGAAGTATCTTTAGCAAATCAAAACCTAAGATCAAGAAACCAGTAATCTTGGCTTCTCTCTGAAATAATCTTTTCTCTTGTATGAAGGACTAAAAACAAACCCAAAAAAGAAAAAATAAAATATACTATTGAAATATTGTGGAATATTTGGAGAAAGGGGAAATAATCCTTTTCTTATGTGCATATTTAAATTTTAAATCTTATTAGTAATTCCTTGGGTGGCCAAGGGATTTGCTCCCTAAGTGTTTGAACCCACCCAGAAGTACTGTGGGAAAAATAGATTGATGATCTGTGTTTATAAAGATCACAACCAAGAAAATCCTCTAGAGCTGTGCTGCTCTAACACACAAACGGTCAGCACAATCTGAATCGATGGCAATGGGTTTGGTTTAATCTAAGTGGACCCAGTAATCTAAGTAGCACAGTAAATTAATTCATGAGCGAATCCTTTTTTTAACCTTTATTTTGAGAGTTTTAGCATGATCACAAATTCACTTGGGACATAAAGGATGCAAGTAGAGACTGCCAAGTAATCCCATTAGATTGGGAGAGCTGGTGCAGAAGATGAGATATGTAAGTGCAGCAGGTGTTTGCCTATTATTAAATTTTTACATTGTTTCAAATGTTCTTTATTCTAGCTGGAGCTATTTCCCATAAAGGGACAATTATTTTACACGTAGGTATAGTGAGTATAATGTAGTAACTTTACGTGGAATACATGATAGGTACTCTGGCAAATCCCAGAGGGAGATAAGCTACTGTCTCAAAGCCCACACCTCTTTGGCAATTCCAGTCTGTCAGCTATGTCACAAGATAAATGACAAATCTACTTCTGTGCAATTTACAGCCTTGGAAATGGAATAGATGGTCAGCTCTGGATCCTACTTGACAGTTTCTACTTTATAGAAACGAATGGGTGTTTTTAATACATAGGAGTGCTGATGGAGCAGCAGCCAAACCCTCAGCTGCTAACTGAATGGTTGGCAGTTTGAACCCACCCAGTGGTCCTATGGGAGAAAGACATAGTGATCTTGGTGCCTAGAAATTACAGCCTAGAAAAGAGTAGCAGACAATTTAAAGCTGTCACATGGAAATGGTAAAAAGTCAACTTGATGGCAGCTAACAACAATCATAATAACAGCAAGCACATAGGATAGCGAAGTACATTATTCCATTAGAATATTGTTGTTGTGTGTTGTCGATACTATGAACAACAGTTCTGAGTCTTGCCCTATCCCATGCCATTCTCATCATCTTTGAGCCCATTGAGTCACCTTGTCAATCCAATCTTGTTGAGGGTCTTTTTGTCTTTTGTTAACCCTCTCCCTTTCTGAGCATGATGTCCTCTTTCCAAGGACAGATCTCTCCTAACAAAGAACTCAAAGTATGTGAGATGAAGTTTCACCATCCTTGCCTTTAAAGAGCATTTTCATTCAACCTTCTCTAAGACATATTTATTTGTTCTTTTGGCAGTTCCTGAGGTATTCAGTACTTTCAGTCAGCATCAAAATTCAAAGATATTATTTATTTTTCTGTTAACCTTAGTAATTGTCTAATTTCAAATGCAAAGGATATAATTGGGGAAAAAATGTCTTGGATTATGTGCACCTTAGTCTTTAAATGGACATCATTGCTTCTTTCATTCTTGGAGAACTCGTTGGCAGCAGACGTTTTTCAAGGAAACACATCATTTTATTTCTCAACTGCTCATATCAAGGGTGTTGATTATACATCCAAGTTAAACAAAGTCATTAACAACTTCAATATTTTCTTCATTTATTATAACATTGCATATTGGTCCAGTGCTGAGGATTTTTGTTTTCTTGGTGTTAAAAATGTAATCCATATTGACTACTCTAGTCTCGGATCTTCTGTAGCAAACATTTCAACACTAGCAAACATTTTACCACTCCCTAGGTCTGAGATGCAGAGAATTGTCCCTGGCCACTACTTGAGCCATCAGAGTTGGAACTATAGAGGACCACCATGCACCATGATAACTGAGTGCTTGCTTATTTTTATGGTGTGCTTTTAGGAATACAACACTGATCTGTCAATTTATTGTATTAAGGGAGTTAGTTTCATGTTATAGTTTATTTTGTAGCTTAGTTATGCATTTTCTTACTTGTTTATTGTTTGCTCTTATGACTATAGAGCTTGACTGTCAGTTTGCTCTTTTTGCAGGTTACTTTAATGCTGAAATCTATGCCAACAGTGTTTCAAATACCAGCAAGTTCATTCACAGTGGACAGGGTTTAGCTATTAAGACAGTGGACAGGGTTTAGCTATTATTAAGACAGACTAGGAAACAGGAATGACCATCTACTTCTAAAACAGACCTTCAGAAATCCTCTGAATAGTTGAAGAAACCAGCAAGCAAGGTTGTGTCATTCATACAATGTAGGTTGTTAATGAGTCTTCCTCCAATCCTGATCCCACATTCCTCTTCAAGAAGCCCAATCTCCCAAATCAACTGTTCTTCATATAGAGTGAAAAGGTATGGAGACAGGACACATCCCAGACACATTGCTTTCCTGATTTTGGACCATGCAGTGTTTCACTGTTCTGTTCTGAGGACAGCTTCCTCATCTGAATATAGGTTTCTCATAAGCACAATCAATTGTTCTGGGATTCACATTCCCCCCCAAGGTGAACCACGATATGTTGTGATCTACAAAGTCAAATACCTTTGCATAGTCAATGAAACACAAATATCCCTCTGGTCCTCTTTCCTTTCTGCCAAGATCCATCTGACATTGGTGATAATGTCTCTAGTGACATGACCTCTTCTAAACCCACTACTGGAGGTAGAGCTCTAGACTAAGAGTCACTGAATGACAGAGAGATGCAGATATAAACATTGATTAATAATTGAAACATGGAATATATGAAGTATGAATCTAGGAAGATTGAAAATTTTCAAAATGATATGGAAGACATAAGGATTGACATCGTACACAGTAAACTGTGATGGGCTGGGATTGGCCTCTTTGGATCAAATAATCATATGATCTATTAGACTAGGAATGAAAAAAATTTGTAAAAATGGAGTTACAGTCATAGTCAAATTATTATCTCAGTATTTATCCTCAAATACAATGCTGAGAGAGGAGGAAACTATCCATATGCATATGGGGAAAACCTGTTAACACACCTATTGTTTGAGTATACACATCAACAACTAAAGCCAAAAAAGGGAGCTCTAGTGTGCTGCAATCTCGAAGGCACGTTGTTCAAACCCACCAGCTGCTCTGCAGGAGAAGAATGAACAGTTTTCTCCCATGCAATTAACTGCCTTGGAAGACCTCTGATATGGGTTGTTTCTGAGTTGATGGTAAACAATAATAACTAGCTTTTTGCTGTCTGAAATGGATCATTCATGAAATCAAGATGCTTTAATAATAAGTAATGACTATAATGCAAAAGTCGGAAACAAAGAAGGTCTGGTAATAGAAATTATGGATTTGGTGACCAAATGAGTCTGTAGACTGAATGATTGAATTTTGCACAATTATTTATTAATTGCAAATACCTCTTTAAAAACTTCAATTTTATTTTATATTGGTTTAGATATTAAATTCATATACATTGTGTCTTACACATTCCTTCATTCACATTATGTTTCCCCCAGTAATTCCCATACATTGTGTTTGTAAAATTAATCATTATTTATCTATGCCCAATATTACTCCATCTTTTCAGATCCCCATTGGGTCTTTCTTAATTCCTTCACTCTCCCCTCTCCACTCACCAAACTCTGTAATTTTATTGATTTTACCTCCCCTTTCCCTTTTGGACATTATACACATTTTACTAGCTTTTATTTTTTTACTAACTTTTAAAAGTTGTGTTCTATACAGTCCTTCATTTAAATTATATTTCATTCAATTATATTGTGGTTTTGCTTCATTTCTTACCTTAAAATTATCCCACCAACAACTACTTTCACAAAAGCATGTAAGTGTGGTTCTCCATGCCTCATACCCTAATAACCTTTGAGAGAGGCAGCTGCTTATTTGCCCGTTCTTATCGGACCCATACTCTGAGGAAACAAGCATGTCACTTTTGTTTTAAAGATCCTCTGTTCACCTTGGAAACTTTGAGCATCTGCATTTATATGTTGACTCTGCACAAGTATACACAGGTATAACTCAGTTGTATACCTGATGTTGTATACACAGGAATATAGTGTAGTAATAATATTGCATGTCTACAAATATTTTCCCATTATTTTTCATAATGTCAGATATAATCACATATAATCACCCATTTGTAAATAGAAGTTTGCATGTTGCCAGGATGCTAAACCGGTTTCAGACCAAGAAAGACGAGGAGAAACGCTTAGTAATCTATCTTCAAGAATCAGTCTCCAAAAGCCCTATTAATTACAATGATCTCATTTACAATGAATCATTTGAATGATACTGTACCAGGTAGCATTATATTCTGTTGTGAACTGAGTCACTGAAAACTCAGAACCAACTTGACAGCAGTTAAGAAACACAATCATCTTTATTTCAAATATGTAGCTATTATAGCTTATGAGAAAAAAAGTCATTTTGTAAAGTATGTTTATATTTGATTAAGATTCTTTGTTGAATCATTTAAAATTTATTTGACTCAAATTAATTTCTAATGAGCTTTGAATCTTAGACAACTGTAAGGTGTTTGACACTATGTATATACAATGAATTCTGTGGCTTAGTGGTAAGCACTTGCACTGTCGATCTAAAGGCACACATTTTGAGTCCACTAGCTTCTCTGATGGAAAAAGATGGGTAATTATCCTTCCATTTAATTAACTGCCTCTGAAAACCAGCTGAAGGATCAGCTATGAGTCAGCTCCAACATGAGAGTACATAGCAACAACAACATGTATGTCTAGATTAACGTTCAATACAGGCTAATGACAAAATATCCCCCACAAAGCCTATTTAATAACCAAGGGTTAAAGTGGTGGCAGCCTCAGAGGAGAACTAGAGACGAAGATGAGACAGCTTGACTTGGAACTGCTGACCACAGGGCTAGAGCCAGAAGGGCCCTTCTCCCAGGTTTGCTAAAGGACAGAGGGAAGACATAATTGGCAGAACAAGATGCACAATCAACTCATGTTTGGTTTATTGCTTCTGAAAACCTGGGGATGATCAGCTATGGATCAGGTCTGACTCAACTATACACAACAGTAACAACAAGGTAACATTGTAACAATGACTGAGGCTATGAGACTGAAGCTCAAAGGACCTGCAAGCATACTTCAGAGGCAGTCCCAAATAAAGCAGGCTGCGAACCTGAATTATTACCTGTTAACTTACCTAGGAAATCACATGAACATTAACATAGCTCTGTGTGGTCATTGCAATAGATTTTGAACCCAGTATAATAACATTATCATTGGTGTTGGAATTATACCAACTTTTTACAAGTCTACTAACTTTTACAGTCAGAGATCGATCGAACATACAATCAAGATGCATTGATAATAATGGATGACTGGAATGCAAAAGCTGGGAACAGAGAAGATTCAGTAGTTGGAAAACATGGACTCAGTGACATAAATGGAGCTGGAGAGAGGATGACTGAATTTTACACAATCAATGGCTTATTCATTGCAAATACATTTTTTTAAGATACATAAAAACAGGTTATACACATGGATTTCACCTGATGTTAGGCATAGGAATCAGATCGATTACATCTGAGGAAAGAACCACTGGAGAAGCTCAAAAATCTGTGAAAACTAGGCCAGGAGCTAATTGTGGAACGGACCCCCAACTATTCATCAAGTTCCAGCTGAAGCTGAGGAAAATGAAACCAAATCCATGGGAACCAAAATATGACTTTGAGTTTATCCCACCTGAATTTCAGAACCATCTCAGAAACAAGTTTGAGGCCTTGGACAATAATAAGAGAAGACCTAATGAGTTGTGGGAGGATGTCAAATGTATCATCCAGGGAGAGAGCAAATGGTCATTACAAAGACAGAAGAGGGGGGGAAAAAAGACCAAAATGGATGTCAGAAGAAACTCTGAAGATTGCACTGGAGCGCAGAGAAGCCAAAGCGCGAGGAAGAATTCAAGAGGATAAAGAATTGAATAGATTTCAAAAGGCAGCACGGGATGGCAATGTAAAATATTACAATGAAATGTGCAAGGAGCTGGAGTCAGAAAATCAAAAGGGCCGAATTCGCTCAGCATTTCTTAAGCTCAAGGAACTGAAGAACAAACTCAAACCTTGAGTTGCTATAATTAAGGATGCTTTAGGCAGAATATTAAATGATCCAGGAAGTATTAAAAGAAGATGGAAAGAATATGCTGAGTCACTGTATCGAAAGGAATTGACAGACATGGAAGAATTTAACGAAACAACATATGAGCAAGAGCCTATGGTGATGGAGGAAGAAGTTCAAGCTGCTCCGAAGGAAATAGCAGAAAATAAGGTCCCAGGTATACCAATTGACATATTTCAGCTAACAGATGCAGCACTGGATGTGCTCACCAAGTTGTGCCAAGAAATCTGGAGAACAACCACTTGGCCAACTGACCGGAAGAGGTCTATATTTGTTCCCATCCCAAAGAAGAATGACCCAACAGAGTGTGGAAACTATAGAACAATATCCTTGATTTCACATGTAAGCAAGATTCTACTGAAGATTATCCAAAACTGACTGCAACAGCACATCAGCAGAGAATTGCCAGAAGTCCAGGCTGGGTGTAGAAGGGGTCATGGTACTAGGGATATTGTAGCTAATGTTAGATGGATCTTAGCTGAAAGCAGGAAATACCAGAAGAATGTCTATCTGTGTTTCATTGATCATGCAAAGGCATTTGACTGTGTGAATCATAACAATCTCTTGCTGACTCTGAGAAGAATGGGTATCCCAGAACACTTGATCGTGCTAATGCGAAACCTATACATGGACCAAGAGGCAGTCCTCAGAACAGAGCAAGGAAACACTGAATGGTTCAAAAATGGGAAGGGTGTATGCCAGGGATGTGTCCCATCTCCATACCTTTTCAACCTATATGCAGAATAGATTATTCGGGAGGCTGGACTCTATGAGGAGAAATGTGGTTTCATGATTGATGGAAGATCGATCAACAATCTGCATTATGCAGATGACACAACTCTGCTTGCTGAAACTGAGGAGGACTTGAAGCGCTTGCTGCAGAGGGTCAAGGACTGTAACCTTCAATATTGATTGAGGCTCAGTATCAAGAAGACAGAGATTATGACCACTTGACCAACTGGCAGCACAAGGATGGATGATTAAGAGATTGAGATTGTTAACAGCTTTAGTTTGCTTGGCTCCACAGTCAACATTCTTGGCACCAGCAGCCAGGAAATTAAAGATGTATTGCAACGGGAAAGTCTCCTGTTAGGGACCTCTCCAAAGTACAGAAGAGCAATGGTGTCTCTCCGGAGACTAAGGTGCATCTCATACAGGCCATGGTCTTTGCAATCACTTGTTATGCATCAGAAATTTGGACAATGACTAGTGAGGATAGAAGGAGAATTGATACCTTTGAGCTGTGGTTCTGGAGAAGAGTATCGAGTGTACCATGACTGCTAAGAAAACAAACAGAATCATCCTGTAGAGGGTTAAACCCGGCTGTTCCTTGGAGGCAAGGATTCTGAGGCTTTGTCTGACATACTTTGATCATGTTGTATATAGTGACCGGTCCTAGGAGAGGGACATCATTTTTGGGAGGGTGGAGGTGCAGGTGCAGGAGGGGAAGGCTCTCTATGAGGTGCATTGATTCAGTGACTGAGGTAATCGGGATGGGTGTATCAGAGACAGTGAGATTGGCACAGGACAGAGCAGAGCTTAGGGCTGTTGTACATAGGGTCGCTATGAGTTGCAAACGACTCCCCGGCACATAACAATAACAACAACAGGTGTGGGAGTGTGAGAGCCATGTCTGACCTTGTGAGAACTGGTTTAGTATTGTTGATGATGCTGATGAGACTGTTTTTCTTTGTGAAGTTAACAGAGGTCAGATTCAACTGTCTCCATGGTGACTACACTATTTTGCACTTAATAAAAGTCACGTTAACAATTTAAACTTTGTTCGACTGGGTCTTTAATTTGATGCCATGTTATTATCATGGAGAAAATGGAGAAAGAGATATGGAGGCTTAAAAATATTTGGGAAGAATGAATGATCATAATATTTCCTACCATTTTTTTGGAGTCAAGTTGCAATCTTTGCAGTCAAAATTTTGTCTTTTTCCATGCTTTTCTCTCACCACATAATGCATGCCTTTCCATAGCACTCTTTGTGTTCATTTTTGTAAAGAAATCTGAGCCATTCTTTAAAGAGTTCATTCAAAGCTCGTGTCTCCTCAGAGCTTCCCAGACCCTATTGATCTGATACTTCTTTGAACTACTAAAGGTATAGTAAATTCTGCTGTATTGTTCTGTGCCGTATGGTACTCTGCTTAGTACTATTTTAAAAAGTTATTTCCACATGTCAATCATATCGTGCAACCAATAATATTTAGAAATGATGCATTATTTTGAATTATCAGAAAACCGGTAATTTGCAACTAATTAGAGATGGTAATAAAGAAAAGTCTAAGAAAAAAAAGTAAAATAAAAACCCTGGAGTCGGCCAACTGAAATTAATTAGGATATGATTTTTAGGTGAGATTGAAAACCAACATCCATCACTATTGATTGAGTCAATTCTGACACAAAGTGAGCCTTTTAGATTGAAATCTGATATAAAGATTCAAATGTTTGTAGAGTGTTTCAGAAAGTAGTGATATAATCTGACTTGAATATGTTTACTTGTAATACTAGAGGGAGAAGAATAATATTTACTTGATATATTCTTCTTAGTGTAGCAATAATATAAAATTGCTTTTTATAATTTTATTATTTTCTTTTACCTGAGGATATAGCGTACAAATGAAATCCTTAATCTCTTCCATTCTAGCTTAATGTTTACTTCTTTGACTCATTGTAATAGTATGAAGTACTAGAAACTTCTTCCTTCAACATTCTGTTCTTCCGACTTCTCTATCTTATGAATTCTATGTGACTCTGTTTAGTAATCATCTGAGATGATTTGGGGTACATGTCTGCTAGTGTTAGGCAGATGTTAAGTCTTCTGTTTTAAAGCCTTTGCTTATCTCTAGGTCTTCTTCTCAGGTATGGCTTAGATGTTAAATATAAGAATAATGAGACATAAAATAGTTATTTAGTGAAAAGGATTTGGAGCCAAGAAAACTAAACTTCATCTTGAACAAAATCTCCAGAATGTATAACTTCTTAAGATTAGGCAGTAAGTGTAATTGTTGCTATTGATTGCTGTCAAGTTGAGCACGACTCATGACCCTATGAACAAAAGGCCTGAAGCTTTTCTATAACTATCATCTTATCTTCAAGTTCATAGAGTTTCTGGAGGCTTTCTGTTTAGGAAGTGAATGCCACTCCTGCTTCCAAACCTGTCTTAAACCAAACACTTTCTGCCATGGGCAGCCATTACGGCATTTGATCCCCCAAAGGCACAAGTTTCAGAAACATAACAAACCCAGATTACCTCAGTGCAGCAAATTGACAGAGAAGTTCTATACAATTTTGAAGAATGTTCCTCCAAAATTAACACTAGATCCTCAACTACAACTCATAGAGATAGGACCTTGCCCTATCTTGTGGCATCCTCAACATCTCTACCATGCTCAAGCCCATTGTGGCAGTCACTGTGTAAGTCAACTGTGTCTTATTACAAGTAGATGTCCAAATAAAGAACCCTGTTTCCATCCTCTAGTAGCCCGTGTCATTTAAGTGACATTAATGCCATCTTCTCCTCTAAAGCTGAGTCTGAATAAGGCTAACTTAATTATAATATTCTTATTACCCCTTGCCACAGATTGATTCTGGAGGCCAAACTTAAGCCAACCAATATATGGTATGCTAGAGGGACTAGCTATGAGGCAGAGTAAGGCACGTGACCTAAATGAGCTTGCTTTTGTCCTAGTTAAGTACCATTGAATCGATTGTAACTACCCCAAGAACAAATAACTAAACCCTTCCCTGTCCTGTGCCATCCTTATCATCTCTAATATACTTGGGATCATTGGTATAGTCATCACGTCAATTCATTTTATTGAGAAACTCCCTCTCTTATGTCAAACTTCCATCTTTACAAACATAATGTTCTCTTAGGACTGGCCCCTCCTAAAAACATACCCAAAGTATATGAGATGAAGCTTCACTATGCTTGCTTTTCTCCAAGACATAGTTGCTTGTTATTTTGGTAGTCCATTTAATATTCAGCACTCTTATCCAAAGGGAGGTCTGGTGGCCTAGTGGCAAGAAGCTTCACTACAATCCCAAAGGCATGTGGTTCGAGGCCACCAGCTGCTCCATGGGAGAAGGATGGGCAATCTCCTCCCGTGTGATTAATTGTCTCTGAAATCCATCCAGAGGGTCAGCTATGAGATGGTTCTGACTCAACGGTATACAACAATAACAACAATAACTCTTACCCAACACCACAATTCAAAGGCAGCAATTATTCTTTTGTCATCCTTAGTCATTATCCAACTCTCTGATGCATATGAAGTAATGGAAAACACCATGGCTTGGATCAGCTCCACGTTAGTCTTCAATCCAACATCCTTGCTCTTCAGCACTTTAGAGATGTCCCTGACAGCAGATTTTTCTAAAGCACTATGCTTTTTTATTTACTGACTGTTAATACCAAGCATGTTGACTGGATCCAAGTGTAGTAAAATCCCATTATTTCTCCACCGCCCCTTACCCAATTGGAGAGGATTTTTGCCTTCTTGATGTTGCGATATAATCCATAATGAAGGCTATAGTCTTTGATCTTGTAGCAATTACTTTAAGTCCTCCTCACTTTCAGTGAGCAAAGTTGTCAGCTCCATAAAGGAGACTGTTGATTAAACCTCCTCTGATGCTGATGCCACATTCTTCTTCATAAAATCCAACTTCTCAAATGACCTACTCAACATACATATTTAATAGATGTAGAGAAATAATACAGCCCTGGCAAGCATTCTTCTTTATTTTAAACCACATTGCATT
>NW_006400027.1:2177689-2191513 GCF_000299155.1 Elephantulus edwardii
AGAAGTTTCCCCTCTCTTGTTTGCTGGATAGAAACATGGAAGAACAAATCTTGTATAACTTCAGAACAATGAGATACTCAACCCTCAGGTAGCAGTACAGTTAGGTGAAATGTTCCTGTGTGTTTCACGTCTGTACTGAGAGTTTAGATGATATATGTTTACTTATTATTTACAATAATCTCAAAATAGATTCCCTACTACTTGCAACTAAATGAGGCTAAATAGTATTTATTCACAGCTCTTCTATGTTTAATATTAATTAAGATATAAAATACTTTTCTTCTTATTCAGCGGGAATCCATGTATTTGCATAGACAATCAACGTGCTTAACCGTTAATCAAAAGGTTGGTGGTTTCATTCTGTCCAGAGACACATTGGAAGACAGTTTTAGCATACTGCTTCTGAAATCCAGTCATAGAAACCCTAAAAAGTATAGTTATATTCTGACATAGTTGGGATGACAATCTCCACTCTGACACACTTGGGATGGACTTGCGGAAGAACTGACTCAAAGATAACTGGTTCTTGTATCCTGACTCAGCAGTAGAGTCAGTATAAAAATCTGGAGTTGCTGTTACAGACAAAGAGTCCTAATTTACAGATATGTGTGTATATGTGTATGTGGGAGAGATATTTAATCATAGAATATCACTTCTCCCCTCTCCTCCTGTGTATGAGCTACTGATCACTCAGCATCGTGCTCAGATGCAGGAAGGAAGAATAAAGAAGGTTCTGCACATGGAATTGATAAGAGCAACCACCTGCAAAGAGCGAGAAGTGAATATTTTTTTCTAGTAACTGAGACAGTTAATGTTAAATCTGCCTTGAGATCATTTCACTTTTCTCTTTCTGGATTGTCTAATGGTAGCGAAGAACAAATGTCTCCTATAGATGTAACCTCCCGTCAGTTGAGGAGTTGTGCAATAATAAGGAGAGAGAGCAGGAAACAAAGACTACAAGCTTACAAGCTTTATATAGTACATATACATTCACTGCCTAAGCAACATGCCTCCAGAAACTCTGTGAACTTTGATAAATATCGATAGTTGTAGAGTGGCTTCAGGCCTTCTATTCATAGGGTCACTATAAGTCATGCTCAACTCGAAGGCCATCAGTAACAACAGTATATATATATAATTTTATATAATATACTGGACAAGGGCAATAAATAATTGATATTTGTCACCATGCTGCTTCTTGTTTATTCATGAGCTTAGAGATGGTCCTTTATCTTGGCACCATCTAATCATGCTACATCACATGCACTTCTCATCACCAGCATTAATATACTTGCCACTGATAAGTGCTGTACACCAGTTTTTCAGAGGAATCACAAACTACTGATCTGTGCCAGTTGAGAGCAATGTACTTGCCACTGGCAGACAGAAGTATTACCACCAGACAGAATAGTGTAAATAACACAAAAAATAAACTCCAACACCAAATCTCCATAATTAGGGAGAGGTCTCTCCCATCACATCCGCTACTAGACTCCCCTGCATGAGAATTGCTTTAGTCCAGGGGGAAGAGGGCTCAGTTCATTCAGGCAATGGAGCACCTGCACTCTTTGATTATGTACATTACTAAGACAGAGCAGGTGTGTGGATTCCCAAGCAAAGCAAGCAGAGGCTGGGAACATTTCAGACTTTTGTTGCTGATCCCTTTACAGACACCTGCAGAGGTGTCACAGCAACCTAGGCAGTGATTGTCTTTCTTGACAATGAGGCAGCATTAGCCCACATATGGTAATTCCCAAGTTTTGATTACAGGCAGAATGAGAGTACCAAGTAGAGAGGGAATGAATTCAGATAGAAGGGGAAGGTAAAATGTGTGCTTTATCTGGCAGCTAAAATGACTTGGACATCCCAGAGCTCATTTTACACTCATAGTGTGCAAGGAAGCATTACCTAATGAGTCCTTTTATCAGATGCTGTAAGATCCCACGCACACCTGTGGTAAACATTATCCATTCTTTGCCAGTAGAATCTCAGTTTTGAACAGAACAGCAAAATGCCTGGCTTCCTTGGTACTAGGGGTGGCCAAATGACAGAATTCTGCCCAGTGAGACAAAAGTGAAGGACTGTCAGGACTTCTTGGAATGTTTTGTTTTTCTAATTAATAAACTAGGTGTTACTAGAGCCAATCTTTCCTTTTACTTAGGATGAAAGCAGCTCCAAGTAAAAACCAAGAATTACACAGACACAAAACCGGACCTCAAAAAACTGTGAGTCAGCATTAGTAGTCACCCACCTCTGGGTGTTTTCTGATGGAGAAAATCTTTTTAAAGTCACATGATATGTTTTCAGAATCACAAAGTTAGGTTTTGCTACTTGCTAATGAGTTACTTCCTTACCCTAACAATAAAACAAAAATAAATTACTTGGTTACAGCTCCAACATAAAACCTAAAACAAAAGGTGTAAAAATTCTCTCCAAAGTCATAGAATAGAGACATGACACAGTAGAGAGTAAAATAATAAAATCAGCATTTTAGGGGAGTGTACTTTATGCCAAACCCTTTCTGTCACCTTTATTTACATATATCCACACAGTCAATTATCAAAACTGTATGAAGTTATTCTGTTATATAGCTAATTTATAAAATAAGCAGAGGCACAGAGACCAAGTTACTTGCTAGAATGTACCCAGCTCAAAGGGGATGGAGCCAGGATTCAAACCCAGCAGTCTGGATTCATAATCTAGATCACATTTTTAACCATTGTTTTTGGAATTATGTTTTCCATTTGGAAACACAGATCTTTTTTTTTTTTTTTTGGCACAGGGAATAATATACCAGGCTGCTAATAAAAAGGACAGTAGTTTAAACTCACTGGGATTCCTTGAGAGAATGGAATTAGGTTATCTCCTGTAAAAGTCTGAGAAACACAATAGATGGTTGCTACAAGTTGGACTCAAAAGATGAATGAAGCTATAGTTTTAATTGATGAATCTATGCCTTACTATTGTTGTTGTAGTTAGATGTCGAGTCATAGATTACTCATAGCGATCCTATGAATGAAAGGCCTGAGCACTGTTCGTACAGAGTTTCCAGAGGCAAGACATTTTGGAAGTGGATGCCACTCCTGCTTCCAGGCTTGATGCCTTACCATTATATCCCTCTAATAAAATAAGGCTTTGTTTTCATGTGTCCTAAACATTACTAAATAATAAATTAAGTGAAATATTTAAAGTATTTTTTTTACTTTCTGTAGTTTTCTTATTTTCAGAAAACAAAAACAAATATTAAATCTGTCAAACTATCCTTCATATGGAGATTACCATGGCAACTATCTGCACTGTACCTAATGTCTTTTTCTTGGTATGTATTGAACATGCCCAATTCTTGAAACTTCAGTATCTAAAACATCACGTTTTTAAAATGTAAATCATCCTAAAGCAATATTGAAGTATAGTTGAAATGATGTGTTTTTGTCTTTGGAAAATACTACATCTGTTTGTTTATTCATCAATTTTCACTGCAAATGAGATTACAGATGTCAAAGTGTTTTGGAAATTGTCAAATAACAATCAATAGAAATACAAATAATTGTTATGTTTTAGTGACATAACATTTTGTTTTGGTAAAATGTTAGAAAACTTAAGTACTGTTTCTGACTGTGTCTTTGAATTGTTATGTGACATTTGACGAATCAATTCTCCTTTTCAACTATTTCTGACCCGGTATTTTTTTTCTCTCTGTGCCAATATAACACCTTTACTCCTTATTGTTGTTATTAGGTACCATCTGGTCAGCTATAACTCATAACAACCCTATGAAAAACAGATCTGAAGCTTGCCCTATCTTGCACCATTCTCATAATCTTTGTCATGCTCAAGTACTATGCCTTCCTCTCTTTCACTGACTGCCTACCTCTCCTAACAACAACCCTTTACCCTATATCTAGGAAAGACAGAGTGTTGCTCTATATATCTACCGGCAAATAAACATGAGATGAGAATATTAGTTATGTGTTTAGAGGTATGAATTCAGGACCCCATCCTTACTTGTTTGTTTCAGCTTTGCAAGTCCAAAGTCTTGCCTCTGTGACTCTTTTAAAATGGGTTAATAATTAATATTTGTTGAATGCTTGATATCTGTCAAGACTGATGGTGTCTGTCAAGATCTGTCAAGACTGCCTTGCTTGTATTATCCCATTTAGCGTATCACAACTAAGATGCTCATTTACAGGAAGTATGTGGCTGGCTTGATCTTTTCTTCTGGTTCTGAATTGCTGGTGTCTGTGGCCCCGGGTTACTTAGCAGTTTTCGTACCACTCTGAATGTCAACTACAACCAAGTAGTACAGGTAATCCCTGGATAATAAACTAGATTCAATCCTAAGTATGTCTTTAAGTCAAATTTGTAGGTAAGTTGGTACAAACACATACAGTTCTTATTGAGTCTTACTTTAGTGCAGGAAAAGACTCAGCCTGTGTAAACTCCAAAACACAATAATTTCCTTTAAAAAAGAATAGGGGAATTAATGAGCAATGTGCAAATTCCTCTTCATAGAGTCCAGCTTCTCAAAAAATTTGCTCAGCATACGGATTAAAGAGATATGCACAGAGAAAATAACCCTGATGCACTCCCTTCCCAATTTTAAAGCATGTAGTATTCCCTTCCTCTGTCCTGACCTTAGGTTATAGGTTTCACATCAGCACAATTAAGTATTCTTGGATTCCCACTCCTTTCAATGCTAACCATAACTTGTTATGATCCACACAGTCAAATGCATTTGAGTGTGGCATCAGGATTGGATAGGAACTCATCAATAACCTACAATATGCAGATGTCACAGCCTAGTGTTCTAAAAGTGAAAAGGACTTGAGGCACTTGTTGTATAGGATCAAAGAATACAGCCTTCAATATGGATTGCATCTCAATGCCGAGAAGACAAAGATTCTCACCACTAGACTAATAGACAACATCATGATAAATGAAGGAAAAATTGAAACTGTCAGCAACTTTATCTTACTTGGATCCACAATTAACACCCTTGGTGCCAGCACTCAGGAAATCAAGAGATCTATTGCACTGGGAAAGTCTGAAGTTAGGGACCTCTTCATATTATTTAAGGGTAATAATATCAGATTGAGGACTAAGATTTTGATTCAGATCATGGCCTTTCTGATCACTTACTATGCATCTGAGAGGTGGACAATAAATAAGGATGATAGACAATTGATGCCTTTGAGCGGTGGTGTTGGAGAAGATCACTGAACATCCATCCATATGGACTGCCAAAAGAACAAAATAATATATCATCAAGAGGGTGCAGTCAAAGTGCTCTTTGGAGGCAAAAATGATGAGGCTTTGCCTCATGTACTTCAGGCATGGTGGTTGTTGTTGTTGTTTAGTGCTGTCAAGTAGTAGATGACTCATAGCGACCCTATGAACAAACGGCCTGAGCACTGTTCATACATAGAGTTTCTGGAGGCAAGCCATTTCGGAAGTGGTTGCCGCTCCTGCTTCCAGGCTTGTTTTAGTCAGGAAGCTCCAGACAACACTGTCCACCAGGCATGGTGGTAGGAGAGGCTATTCCTTGGAGAGAGACATGATGCTTGGAAAGGTGGAGCATTAGCGAAGAAGAGGAAGACTCTCAACTAGATGAGTTGATACAGTAACTGCTGCAATGGGTTCTGTTCTAGTGTGTCAGAAAGTAGGAGGATGACATAGGATAGAATAGGGTTCAGATCTGAGGTTCATGGGGTCATTATAGGTCATACTCGACTCAATGACACTTAACAACAACAATAAATGAGAAAAGAAAATCACCAGATACTATAAAAAAATCAACAAATCTATAAACTAATGCTTCAACATAGTTGGGAAGAAAGTGAAAACCAAAATTAAACCCACTGTTATGATAATTTCTGACTCAAAGGAACACTTCATTGGGATTCTGAGCATTCAAATCTTTATAGAAGGAGACTGCCTGTCATTTTCCAGGGCAGTTATAATTCTTGGCAAGAGCTGAAGTTTTATGATTCTTCTCAGTGATATGGAGAAACAACAAAGAAAGTTGGCTTCATATGGGACTTTGTTAAGGAAAATATAGTTTTTCCTGAAATATTGAAACTTTCCATAAATTTAGAGTCTGTTTTTTACTTATCACAGAAATAAGTGAAATAAAGAAATTAGAGATGAAAAGTGAGTGTAAAAAATTGACTTATGCTAGTATTAATCTCTGAGAGTTGACATAGATAAATACTGATGCATTTTAAAATCGCATTTTCCACACCAAGTTAAGAAGAATTTACATAGAAAAGTCATAGTGCCCAAGGGGAGTGTCTCTCTGGAAATTCAAAACCACCAGTGACCTTGGAAATTCAGTAGAGGATCAACTATGGTTGGGTTCCAAATTGATAGCAAGGGTGAGTGCTATAAATATATATTGTTGCTTTTATTGTTATCAAATGCTGTTAAGTTGATCATGATTCATAAAGACCCTATGAACTACAGATTTGTTAACAATTTCAGCTTGCTCGGTTTCACATTCAACACTACTGGCACCAACAGTCAGGAAATCAAAGGATGAATAGCATTAGGAAAATCAGCTGTCAGGGACCTCTCCAGAGTGCTGAAGAACACCAATGTCAGTCTAGAGACTAAGGTGCACCTGATCCAAGTCATGGTCTTCACAATTATTTGCTATGCAATACCAAAGATGACAAAAGAAGAATTGATATCTTTGAGTTTTGGTGTTGGAAAGAATATTAAACATACAGTGAGCTGCCAAAATACCTAATAGGTTTGTTCTGGAGAAGGTGAAACTAAGCTATTTGTGGATACAAGGATTTTGAGACTTCATCTCACATACTTTGGACATGTTGCCCAGAAAGCAGTCTTTGGAGAAGGATATCATAGTAGGGTCGAGGAATGGCACAGAAAAGGAAGACCTTTGAGGAAATGGATTAACACAATAACTGGAGTGATGAGGGTAGGTGTGTCAGAGACAATTAGATTGGCTCAGAAAAGAGCTATTTGGCATAGGGTCACTATGAGTTGTAGTTGACTCGAAGACACATAATACCAACAACAACCCAACAGCAGAAAACTGCCCCCATCAACAATACTCACAGTGCAATACCAATTCTTATAAGGTCAGACATGGCCACTAATGCTCCTGTACCTACTAGTAATTCCAACAGCAATCTTACTGCTGTACTGGGTCTCAACTCCACTTCAATGACCACACAAATCTGAGAGAATCATACTCATGTTTATGGAGCTTATTATTGAAGTTAACAGGTTATATACAGTTCATGTTGCCAGCAGGACATAATTCCTCAGTCCATATAGGTTCTCAGGTGCAAAATTCCTCAGTGCAGAGAGCTTCTGAAGTGTGTTTGCAGTCTGACTGGTGCAGAAATCTCTGGTCTTGTATCACACACATTACACTCTCTGTTTCCTCTTTCTTTCTAGTAGTGAGACTCCTACTTTTTCTGGTCAATTTAAAATTGATCCAGTCTATAAGTTGGTTGGGTGAGAAGATCTGACCAATTCAAAAACAATTACTTTATACACACATTTTATTTTTAAGTCCTTTCCTATTCATTTGCTGAAAGTCAACGTTAATGGCTAGGAAAGTTATTTGAAACCAAAAAAATCATTGAATTCTTGACCACAAACACACAAAACAAACAAACAAACAAACAAACAAAAACTCACCAAACAACAACAACAAAAACAAAACCACACACATAGTTACATCTATGACAGCCTTGCAGTGTTTCCCTGCTCTATTCTGAGGTCTACCTCCTGGTCCAAGTATAGATTTCCCATAAGCACAATCAAGTGTTCTGGGATTTCCATTCTATTCAAGGTTTACTTATTGTGATTTGCATAGTCAAACGCCTTTGCATAGTCAATGAAACACAGATAGATATCCCTCTGGTACTCTGCTTTTTTCTAAGATCCATCTGACATTGGTGATAATGTCTCTAGTGCTAAAGCCTCTTCTAAACACAGCTTGTATTTCTGGTAGTTCTCTCTCATGGTTAAAAATCAGGAAGGGAATGCCTCAGAGATGTGTTCTGTCTCCATACCTTTTCAAGCTATATGCAGAACAGACATTTGGGAGGCTGGGCTTTATGGAGAGGAATGTGGCATTGGAAGAAGACTCATTAACAGCTTACATTATACAGACAACACAACCTTTCTTGCTGAAACTGAAGAGGACCTGAAGTGTTTGATGTAGAAGGTCAAGGACTGTAGTATTCACTGTGGATTAAAGCTGAACATCAAGAAGACAAAGATTAACACTGATGGTCTTGCAACTAAGGGCAAAATAAAATGTATATACATTGCTGAATGGAAAATCAATTGCCTCTGTAAACTTTCAGCCAAACTACAATTTTTAAAAAAGACTAATAAAAACTTTAAATTGAAACAAAAAAAACAACAAACAAACAAAAACCCACCCAAAAACAAACAAACAAACAAAGAAGAAGAAGAAAAAGATCCTCACCAGTTGGCTAATTAGCAATTGGCAACATCATGATGGATAGAAAAGATTGAAGTTGTTAACAGTTACAGTTTGCTTGGCTCCACAATCAACACTCTTGGCACCAGCAGTCAGGAAATCAAAAGATGAACTGCATTACGTAAATCTGCTGACAGGGATCTTTTCAGAGTACCGAGAAACAACAATGCCAGTCTAGGACTAAGGTGTGCCTGATTGAGACCATAATCTTTGCAATTACTTGCAATGCATCAGAGAGCTGGACAATGACTAAGGATGATGGAAGAAGAAACAATGTCTTTGAGTTGTGATGCTGGAGAAGAGCCTTGAACATACCATCGACAGCCAGGAAAACAAATAGGTCTGTCAAATAGAAGAGGGTGAAAACAAGTTTCTCATTGGAGGCTAAAATTTTAAAGCTCCATCTTACATACTGTGGGCATATGGCTGGAGGGACCGGTCCCTGGAGAAGGACATCATGCTCGGAAGGGTGGAGGGACAGTGCAGGAGAGGAAGACCCCGAATGGGATGGATTGATACAGTAACTAGGGCATTAGCAGGGAGGTGTGCCAGGTTCAGTGAGACTGGCTCAGGACAGGAAAGGCTTCAGGGCTGTTGTACATAGGGTCACTCTGAGTTGATGGCAATTTAATGGCACATAAGCACCACCACAACAACCTATGACAATGTAATAATCATAATTTGATGTTATAAAATTAAAAAATACTTAAAATTATGGGTGACTTCAATATAAAAAAGGTGTTGGAATTTTACCATAGAGTCAGAACCAACCCATAGCTGAACACACAGTTGGTTTTCAGAGGCAGTTAATTGCATGGAAGGAGATTGTCCATTCTTCTCCAGTGTAGCCTACACGTGTTTGCCTTTAGAATTGCAGCATAGCTTCTTCACACTAGAAAGATACTATAAATAAAAAACACATTTATAGGCCTACACCTTGGGAAGATGGTCAGTCCCTTTCTTTGGGTTGAGATGTGTCTTTTCTAGTACATCTGTACATGCTTTTAACTAAAGAACTCACATATCTATAAGCTATAAAAATACAACTTTTAATAATATGGATAATAATCAGATAAAGAGAAAATTGTTGGAAGAGCAATTTTATGTCATGTCTTTATAAAAACACAGAACAAAACAAAACTAACACTTTACTAATAACCACTTATTGTTTGCCTTCGAATTGAGCATGACTCATAGCAACCTATGAACAAAAGGCTTGAAGACCCTCTACAACTATCAACATTTTTTCAAAGTTCATAGAGTTTCTGGCAGCATGTTATTTAGGCAGTGGATGCCACTCCTGCTTCAAAACCTATCATAGCATGTTATTGTTTTTATATGTCATTGAGTCGCTTATGATGTATAGCAACCCTATGTACAGAAGCTCTGAACTCTTCCCTGTTCTGAACCAGTCTCACTAAGTCACGAACACCCCAGTTACTATATCAATCCATCTTATCCTGGGTCTCCCTCTCCTGTGATGTCCATCCACCTTTTTGAGCATGATGTCCTTCTCCAAGGACCATTATCTCTTGGCCATGTGCCAAAGTACGTGAGGCAGAGCTTCAAAATCCTAGCCTCTAAGGAAAGATGTGGCTTCACCCTCCCCAGTACAGACCTATTTGTTTTCTTGGCAATCCATGCTATGTTCAAGGATCTTCCCTAGCACCACAACTTGAAGGCAAATATTATCCTTCTGTCATCCTTAGTCATTGTCCAATTCTTGGGAGCAAAACAAGTAATTGAGAAGACTGTGGCCTGGATTAGGTGTGCCTTTGTATCTAGACTGACATCGTTGCTCTTCAGCACTTTGGAGATTTCCATGACAGCAGATTTTCCCAATGCAATTTGTCTTTTGATATCCTGACTGCTGGTGTTAAGAATGTTGATTGTGGATCCGAGCAAGCTGTAAATGTTAACAACTTCATGCCAGTTGCCCCAGTGATGAGAATCTTTGCCTTCTTGATGTTGAGCTTCAATCCATATTGAAGACTACAGTCCTTGACTTTTTGCAGCAAGTGCTTCAGGTCCTTCTCAGTTTCAGCAAGCAAGGTTATGTCATCCGCATACCATAGGTTGTTAATGAGTTTTCCTCCAGTCTTAAGGCCACACTCCTCCTCATAAAGCCCTGCTTCACAAATGATCTTTTCTGAATATAGATTAAAAAGGTATGGGGACAGGATGAATCCCTGATGTACTCCTTTCCTCATTTTGAACCATAAAGTGTTTCCTTGCTCTGTTCTGAGGAGTGCTTCTTGGTCCAAATATGTGTTCTGAGATTCCCATTTTCCTCAAGGTTAGCCACAATTTATTGTGTTCCACACAGTCGAATACCTTTGCGTAGTCAATGAAACAGAGATAGATATTCTTCTGGTACTTTCTGCTTTCTGCCAAGATCCATCTGACATTGGCAATAATGTCTCTGGTGCCACGATCTCTTCTTAACCTAGCTTGTATTTCTGGTAGTTCTCTGTCAATATACTGTTCAAGTCTTTTCTTGATAATCGTCAGCAGGATTTTGCTAGTGTGTGATATTAGCAACATTATTTGTTAATTTCCACACTCTATTTGGTCACTTTTTTTTGAATGGTAATAAATACATATCTCTTCCAGTCAGTTGGCCAAGTAGTTGTCCTCCAGATTTCTTGGCACAACTTGGTGAGCACATAGAGGACAGCATCTGTTTGTTGAAATACATCAGTTGGTATTACATCAGTTCCTGGGTCTGTCTGTCTTTATTTATTTATTTATTTACTTACTTACTTACTTACTTACTTGATTTTTTCCCCCAAGTCCTTCAGAGCAGCCTGAACTTCCTCCTTCATCATCATTGCTTCTTGCTCATATGTTGTTTCTTGAAATTCTTGTGTTAGTCAATTCTTTTTTGGTACAATGACTGTGTATACTCCTTCCATTTGTTTTTAATGCTTCTTGAATCATTCGATATCCTGCTCAGAGCATTCTTAAGCATTGCAACTCATGTCTTGAATTTATTCCTTAGTTCTTTCAGCTTAAGAAATGCTGAGCAAGTTTGGTCCTTTTGATTTTCTGACTCCAGCTCCTTGCAAATTTCATTATAAAATTTGCCTTGTCTTCCTGAGCAGCCCTTTGAAATTTATTCAGCTCCTTAACTGCTTGATTTCTTACCTTTGCTTTGTCTTTTCAGCACTCTAGTGCAATATTCAGAGTCTCTTCTGGCATTAATTTTGGTCTTTTCTTCTTCTTCCTTCTTGGTAATGACTTTCTTCATTCTTTCATTCTTCTTGACCAATATTCTTCCCATAGCTTATCTTGTCTTCATTCATTAGTGTTCAAAGCCTCAAATCTATTCCTGAGTTGGTTTTGAAATTCATGGGAGATAGACTCAAGGCCAAATTTTTATTCCTGTGAATATGATTTAACCTTCTTTAGTTTTAATTTAAACTTGCATATGAGCAGTTGATGGTCTATTCCAGAATCAGCACCTGGCCTAGTTTTCACTGCTTCTCCAACAATTCCTTCTACAGATGTAATCAGTCTTATTCCTGTGCATCCCATTAGGTGAAATTCATGTGTATAGCTTGTGTTTCTGTTTCTTATAAAGGTATTTGCTATAAATAAATCATTGATTGGGCAGAATTCTATCATTCTGTCACCAGTCTCATTTCTATCACCAAGTCCATCTTTTAGACTATTGATTCCTCTTCCTGATTTGCAACTTTTGTATTCCAGTTACCCATTATTATTCAATCATCTTTGTTACATGTTCTATCCATTTCTGACTGCAATAGTTGATAGAAATAATCTATTTCCTCTTCTTTGGCTCTGGCTGTCAGTGCATAAATTTGAATAATAGTGATATTAACAGGTCTTCCTTGTATGCATATGGATATTATCCTGTCATTCACAATATTGTATTTCAATATGGATCTAGAAATGACCTTTTTTAACTATGAAAGCAACCCATTTTTCCTCAGCTTTTCATCTTCAGCATAATAGATCATATGATCATGGTATTCAAAATGCCCCATGCCAATCCATCTCATCTCACTAATACCTAATATATCAGTATTTATTCTTTCTATTTTTTTCTTTACAACGTCCAGTTTTCCTACATTCATGCTTGTCACATTCCAAATACCTGTTGTTAATTTATTATTACAACTATTTCTCCACCTTTGTGATTCCAAATTTAAGGGCTCAACTTCAGTTGCCATATCTGTTAGTATCTTAGTTATCTAAGTGTGGTATGCTGTACATAGGGTTTTCAAACATCAGTTATATTTCAGAAGTGGATGGACAATCCTTCTTCTTTGTCTGTCTTAATTTGGATGTTAACTGTTAGAAGGATATCTGACAGACAAGTATTTTACCTAGAAGGTGAAAGGCACTTCCCTTACAGAAATAGCCAATACATTCACTGCCCACCTACCCCAAGCATGTGTGACTTGTCTCTACCCTTTCCCTGCTACCTTCCCACTCCTTTCACAATCAGTTCCCTGCTCAAACCCTCCCTTTCCCAGCTATCTCTCAATATGATCACCAGTCACTTCTGTAATGCCACACACTATACACTGCTACTGGTTTCTCATGCTGTTGTTCATCTTTTACTTAGGAGGGTGTAAGTCCAAATCCCATATACCAACTTTAGAGAAATAGTTTTACTTTAGGCTATACTGTAATTCCAAGATCTGGACAGGTCTCTTCTAGATCTGATGCTGTGGTGATGTTTGTTTGGCCATACTCCAAGGTAGAATTGAGACTGAAGATATTATATCCTCTCCCAAAAGATGAGATTAAGGTAGCTGAGTCAATGTCCTTCTGTTGTTACCTGATCAAGGAGATTAGAGAGATGACTCAGATCCTGTCTTGTGTGACTCCCGAGTGGTTTCCTGACATTGTATAAGTGAAGATGCCACTTGGTTCAAAAGCCAGACCTGAGACTAAAGATATATATCCTTTTCCCAAAAGATGAGATTAAGGAAGTGGGACCAGCACCCTTAGGAGATAATAAAAATTTTCAACCAATCTGAAAAGAGTTGAATGAAATAATCTAATAGTAAAAGGGATCTTAGGTGTCTCTCTGGTCAGTTTTTATTTGTATTGATATAATATAAAACAGAGTTAAAAATGAAAAAAAAATATCTTTAAACAACAGAATAAAACATTATCCAATTCCACACCATTCTCACAGTGATGACTGTGTATAGGCACTGTGTCAATCAAGTCAATCAATTTCATTGAGATTTTTATTTTTGCTTACCCTTTGCTTTATCAAACATGACATTCTTCTCTTTTTTCTTTTTTTATTATTAAATTTTATTAATTTTCATAAACATTTACAGAGGTTTTGGGTTTTC
>NW_006400027.1:2192298-2201389 GCF_000299155.1 Elephantulus edwardii
TAGGCTCTTCGGACAGCAGAAATTTGAGTAAGGACCCCAATCGTGAGCACACTGAGACAGCAGAGGTTTGAGCAAGGTCCCCCAAGTGTTTGATCTGCCCTTGCAATCACCCCAACCCTTTGCCTGCCTCACCCCATTTGGCTCCACACCAGTGCCTAAACGTTTGGGCAATCAACTTGCCTTTAATCGGGAGCACCTTGACCTGTCTTACCAACAAGAGATTGCCCTAGCAGGCTCTGAACTGACATTTCTCTGAAATCAGAAATTCAGAGAAATGGACATTCTTCTCTTGATAATATGTCCAAAGAATTAGTCTCTTCCAAGGAGCATTTTGGCTGTGCTTCTTCCAATAAATTTGTTTGTTCTATCTGTAATATACTTAGCATTTTTTTACTATTAGCATAGTAAAGGACATCAATTCTTCATTGGCATCCCTTCTTCATTGTTCAGTTTTCACATGCATATGATACAATTAAAAACACCATGATTTGGATAGGTACATCTTAGTCTTTAAAGTGATACCATTGCTTTTAAAATATTTATGTATTTTCCCCCCCAGTAGAATTATTTAATGTAGTACATACTTTTATTTATTTGGTGTTGATTGTGAATGCAAGATAAAGAGAAATCTTATCTCCATTTATCATGCTGTTGCTTAGTGGCATAGTTGTAAGGCTTCCCCCCTCTCCCCATTTAGTTTGATATGTAATCTATATTGAAGGTTGCAGCCTTTGAGCCTCATGAGTAAGTGCTTCAAATAACTTACATTCATCAGGGTTGTGTTTTCTGTGTTTGGCAGGTTGTTAATGAGACTTCCTCTAATTCTGATAACACATTTCTATCTCATGTAGTGTATCTTCTCAAATTTTTTTGCTCACACTGAAGTTAAGACTGCCCTGACTGTATTGGGTGTGGGGAGACTCTAGGAATAGATAAAATACCAAGTAGAATATTTCAGCTATCAAAGATAGCCCTTGTGCTTCCCCATCTTTGCAATAGAATTTAGAAAAAAAGTTACCTAGGCTACTGATGAAGATATCAACATGTGTGCCCACTCAAAACAATAAAAGGGGTCAAACAGAATGCAGTAATTGCATTAAATTTAGTTTAAAAATTAAATTTAAAAAATTAATTAATATTGAATGCAAATAAAATCTTTCTATAGATTCTTGAAAAAAGCTGTAGCTATGTCTCCACAAGGAACTTGGAGAAACTGAAGATGGACTAGAAGAGATCTGAAACAAGAAACATTGTTGTTTATGTTAGATGAATTTTGACTGAAGGAACAGAATACTAGAAAGATGTTTAGTTGTGTTTTATTTACTATGCCAAGCAATTTGGCTGCATAATAAATTATTATTCTCATTGAGAAGATTAGAAGTCCCAGAGCATGAATTATTCTCATGCAAACCTGTACATAAACCAAGGAACAATCATTCAAATAATGAATGATTTAAAATCGGAAAAGGTTATATCTTTTCACCATATGTACTTAATACACAGGTTGTTGTTGATCGAGTCGTCAACAACTCATAGTGACCCTATGAACGAAAGGCCTGAGCACTTGTATAACTTTCATTGCTTCTCCACGTTCATAGAGTTTCCAGAAGCAAGCTATTTCGAAAGTGGATGTCACTCCTTCTTCCAAACTTGTTTTAATTGGGTAGCTCTACCAAACACTGTCCAGTAACCATTATTACATTTGACACATCAGTGTCACAGTGTTTAGCAGCACAACAACCATATTTATTTGGTATGAAATTAAAATACTTACCCGTCACTTTTAATGCTTGTTTGAAGATCCAAATTATTCTCAAAACTAAAAGAATAATCATCTGTAAAAAGATATTGAAGTACCCACATGCATAACATTTTTATAAACTTAAAATCTTACATTAGGCATGTGTGCATGTACATACACAATTAAGCTCTGTACAGCCTCCTAATTTTTATTACTATGGTGAGTAATTCATTACACAGTCAATTGTGGAATGGAGTGTAGCTCATTAGTGGTATGTCAGTGTGGCCACTGATGCTAATATGGAAATAAGTTATTGATGAGATGTCACTGCATAGATGATGGCCTTACCACTCTAGCATCTATATTCTTCCTCATTATTGACTCTTTATTGCAAATGGGCATATTTGCCTCAATAGTAATGTAGTTTTGTTTGTTAGACCTTGGGGTGAGTTACGAGCTCTCTCTCTGTATATTCGTATCTAGTGTCTTTAATTCAAGATTCCTTGCCTTATCCTAGCATTTTTGCCAAGCAGTCTATTTTCTCTCACATGCAATGTGGTACAACCTTAGGGTGGTCATGAAGATACCATCTTTTATGCTTGTACTCTGTCTCCCAGACGAAAAGACACTATTGTTATTTTTAAAAGGTGCTTTGATTTACAAAGCAGATTTACTAGGGCATTTTCCAGTTCATCAGCTATGTGATCAGTTACTTAGAAAGTAGGCTGAAGGTTGGAACAATGGGAAACAAACAAAAAGTGGTATCTCAAGTTTACATGGAACAAAGGAAACAATAAATCAAGAAAGATCTTTGTACAAAACAATTCTCATTGCTTCTGTTTAATATGAAAATAACTTGACAACTAATAACACTTTCTAGTTCAAGTTCAACATCAAGAAGACAATATTCCCACCCCTGGGGCAACTGGAAGCAGCACAATAGATGGAGAAGAGATAGAGAGTGTCATCTATTTCAGTTTGCTTGGTTTCTACAGCAGATGAGCAATAAAAAGACCAATTACATTAGGAAAAGGCACTGTCAGGAACCTCTCTAGAGTGCTGAAAAGCAACAATGCCAATGTAGAGAATAAGGTGCACCTGATCTAGACTATCATCTTCACAATTACTCACTATGGCTCTCTAGGGCCCTCACTTCCAAGATAACAAAGAAAAGGAGAAACAACGAATATGCCAAAGGGCTGCAGTCTCATGCAGCCTTTTTACTGCATGAACTACATCCATTACATGCTCAAAGACAAGGCAATTAAGAAGTTCATAATTCAGAATTTAGTAAAGGCAGTTACCATAGGGAACATTTCCAAAGCAAGTATCTTTGACACATAAGTGCCTCCAAATCTCTAAGTGAAACTGCACTATTGTGTGAGCTGTGTCATTTACAGCAAGGTGGCGAGGAACCATTCTTATGATGCCCAGAAAGACAGAACACTTCCAACCTGTTTAGACCTGCAGGTGCTTCCCAGTGGCCGCCAACATAACCCAGGTACAATCTGATTTCTTAGAGGCAGAAGAAAAAAAATTTGTGAGAGAGACACCAGACTAGGAGAGAAGCTGAACAAGGAGAGATGTCAGACTGGGAGAGATGCCGGCCTGGGAGCATGCTGCTGGGAGCAAACAAGACAGCTGGAATTTAAGTGAGGTCCCTGCTCATGCCCACCCAGCGAGCTTCTGTGTGCATCTGCATGCAGGCCTGGCCTATCCTCATGCCCACACAGCACCTGTGCTCACCCTGCACTCCTGCCAAACCTGCATGGGTCTCTAAGCTCTGCCTTGCATCTCCACACAACCAGTAAAATAACTGCCTTTAGACCAGAACACCTTGGGCTGACATAGCTGCAACATTGGTCTGACAGAAGATTCTGTTTTCACAGGCCCTAAACTGAAACAAATCTTCCCTTGGGTCAGAAGTTCAGAGAGAAACAGCAGGGTAATTTCCCCACCCTCTTCTGGAGAAGTGACTTCAGGTCAAAAACCTACTATTACTTCAGGCATGAAAAATTCTAACACAGCAATGTCACAGTAAAAAAAAACAAACTACTCACAACCTACCTAGCCCAATGCATGATGTCACCCACAAAAAGTGACACAGAATCCCTGGATTTCCTACAGTCACAAAGTATGATGGAACTATTTAACAAGAAATTTAAAAGAACATTAATTAAATATTTTCAATAGTAAAGACAAATTGAAAAATTACAAGACACTTCAAACAATAACCAGGAAAGCTTAAAAAAACCCACAAAAATGAAACAAAAAAAATGCAGATTAAAAAAACCTGAGACATTAGAAGCACTGTAAAAAACGAGACCATCCAAAACATGAAGTGCAATGTTTTTAGATGCTGCCAACATGATGGAGGGACAAATGAACAGAGTTGAAGAGATGGAACACAGAACCAGTGAAAGAGAAGATAGAATTGTCACCACTGATCTGCTAGAACAAAAAGCAAAATCAAAAAGGAAGGAAAAAGAAGAAAACATAAGAATAATGTGGACATCATCAAGAGAAATAACATGCACATCATTGGAATCCCAGAACAGGAAGAAGCAAGTAAAGGCACCAAAAAAGTTGTGGAAGAATTACAAGAAGAAAACAACCCAGACAAAATGAAGAATGAGAGATTATATATTCAAGAAGCTGAGAGAACACCATATAGAATTGATCCCCCACCCACCAAAAAAAAAAAAAAAACCAACAAAAAAACACCACGGTATATAATAGTTAAATTTTCCAGAACCAAAGATAAGGAGAGAATTCTGAATGAAGCAAGGGATAAACAAAGAGTAATTATAAAGGAGAGTAAATAAGATTAAGTGTCGATTTCTTAGCAGGAATCATGCAAGCAAGAAGACAGTGGAATGATATATATTAAACACTCAAAGAACACAACTGTGAACCAACAATACAGTACCCAGGAAAATTGTCCATAAAATATGAAGGAGAGATCAAGATATTCCCAGAAAAACAGGACCTAAGGGAGTTTGTAAAAACAAGACCAGTATTGCAGGAAACACTGAGAGAAGTCCTTCTTGTAGAAGTGCCACAGAAGCAGAATGGACCAAGGTAAATAGCAACAACACCAAAGAACTCAACACAATGATAGCAAGAAAAGCGTGCTCTCAAAAATCACACTGAATGTAAATGGTTTAAATGCACCACTGAAGAGAAAAAGAATAGCAGATTGGATAAGAAAAAAAATCCATCAATATGTTGTTTGCAACAGCCACACCTGAAAAAATGAAGTTAAAGACTAAAAATAAAAGGGTGGGAAAAAAATATACCAAGCAAATGGCAACCAAATAAAAAGCAGGAGTAGTGATATTAATCTCTGATAAAATCAATTTCAATGCAAAAACCATCACAAAGGACAAACAAGGTTACTATATAATGATTAAGGGGTCAACAGAACAAGAGGTCATAACAATAGTAAATATCTATGCACCAAATTAAAGACCTGCAAAATATATAAAACAGACATTAACAAAACTGAAAAAGGAACTAGAGAACACTCGTATAATACATAGAGACTTAAATACACCAATCTTAAGAACAATCAGAAAGAAATGTAACAAAGACACTGAAGAATTAAACCACACAATATTCTAATTCAATATTATAGATATTTATAGGCTAATGCACCTGAGAAAGCAGAGTATACATTCTTCTACAATGTTCATGGAGCGTTCTTGTGGTTAGGTCACATTTTAGATCACAAGGAAAACATCAATAAAATCATAAGCATAGAAATAATATGAAGCTTCTTCTCAAACCAAAATGCTACAAAATTGGAAATTAATAATAAGAGGATAAGGAGAAAGAAAACACCCATCTATTTGAAAGTTGAACACACCTTGCTTGAGTCAGGACTAGAAGAAAAAAAAGAAAAGAAAAAGTTTCTTGAAACAAAGTACAATGAAAACACAACGCACCAAAACCTGTGGGGAAAAGCCAAAGGTGTAAACAGAGGTCAATTTATTGCAATAAACAAACACATCAAAAGGCAGGAAAAAAATGATAATTGCCTCTCTTACCCAACACCTCCAACAAATTGGAAAAAAAAACACACACAAACAAAAAAAAAAAAAAACCAACCAAAAACAAACCAGACAGAAAACCTCACACCCTCTTAAAAAAACTGAAGTTGCAAAAATCAGGGTGGAAATAAATGAAATAGAAAACAGAAAAACAATTGAAACCATAAACAAAACTAGAAGTTGGTTCTTCAGAAAGGTCAATAAAATACATAAATCTTTAGCAAAACTAACAGAAGAAGAGAAGGAAAAGATACAAATAATCTGAATAAAAGATAAAACAGGCAATGTTACAACAGAATCAACTAAAATAAAAAGACTAACAATGGAATATTATGAAAAACTATACTCAAACCATTATGAAAACCTAGAGGAAATGGACAAATACTTAGAAATTCACAAATTACCAAAACTGGCAAAAAAAGAAATTGACCACCTGAACAAACCCACTATAAAAGAGGAAATTGAAAAGGTAATAAACAACTTCCATGGGGGCGGGGGGAAACCCTGGACCAGATGGTTTTACAAGTGAATTTTATCAAACATTCAGAGAAGAACAGTCACTAATTCTACATAAACTATTTCATAAAATAGAACAAGATGGTGTTCTCCTAGACTCATTCTATGAAACAAACATATCCTTGGTAATAAAGACAGGTAAAGACACCACCAAAATACAAAACTATAGGCCAGGATTTCTCATGAACATACACGCAAAAATCCTGAATAAAATCCTGGCCAATAGAATCCAATGATACATCAAAAAAATAATTCACCATGACCAAGTGGGATTCATAACAGGTATGCAAGGATAGTTCAACAGAAGAAAAACAGTCAGTGTAAGTCATCACATTAACAAGAACAAGAACATTAGTAAAGAACAAGAACCACATGATTCTATCAATTGATGCAGAAAAGGCCTTTGACAAAATCCAACATCCTTTCTTAATTAAAACACTCAACAAAATAGGATTAGAGTTGAGTTTCCTCAACATAGTAAAAAGTATAAACACAGACCCAAGAGCCAACATTGTTTTCAATGGAGAGATTTGCCTTTGAGAACAGGAACTAGGCAAGGATTTCCACTATCACCTCTCCTATTCAATATTGTATTGGATGGCTTAGAGGTATTAATAAGACAAGAAAAGGAAATAAGAGGTATCTAAATTTACAAAAAGGAGGTAAAATTGTCTCTATATGGAGTTGATATGATAGTATCCTTAGAAAACCCTAAAGACTCAGCAAGAAAACTATTGGACATAGTTGACCAATTCAGTAGTGGCAGGGTACAAGATCAACATACAAAATCAACCTGATTTCTCTACAGTGACAAAGCGAATACAAAACCGGAGCTGAGAAAAATAATACCCTTCACAATAGCTAATCACAAGATTAAATAATTGGGAGTAAATCTAACCAGAACACAAAGGATCTATTTAAAGAAAATTACAAAACATTACTACATGAAACAAAAACAGACCTGGAGAAATGGATGAATATACTTTGGACTCATTATTGTGAAAATGACAATATTACCAAAGGCAATTTACACGTTAAATGCAAGCCCAATACAAATAACAATCCCATTCTTCAATGAGATGGAAAAGGCAATCTCAAATTTCATTTTGATTGGAAAGAGACTCTAAATAAGCAAGGCACTCCTTTAAAAGAGAAACAGGGTAGGAGGCATCTCACTTCCTACATTCAAATCCTAGTACACTGCCGTGGTGGTCAAGACAGTGTGGTACTGGTGCAATGGCAGACACCTAGATCAAAAGAATAGAATTGAGAACCCAGATATCATCCCATCGCCTTATGGTCAACTGATCCTTGACAAGGATATAAAATCAGTTAAGTTGGGTAAATGACAGCATTTTTAACAAATGGTGTTGGCAAAATTGGAAAACTATCTTCAGAAAACTCAAGCAAGGCTCATACCTTTCACCATACACAAAAACCAACTCAAAGCAGATCAAGGACTATAACAGAAATCAAGGACTATACACTTCATTAAAGAAAAGCTTGGAAGAACTCTAGAAGTTCTAATCTACAACATAAACAGTATTCCAAGCATCCTGAAAAATCTACAACCGGGAGAGGATAAAATAGATGAATGGGACCTTTTAAGAATAAAATCCCTATGTGTATCCAAATACTTCTCAAACAGGGTAAAAGGGAAAGCCAAATAATGGGAAAAAAGATTTAGTAATGACATCTGATAAGGGACTTCTATCTAGAATTTATAGAATACCCAAGTACTGCAGCAAGATAAAAGAAAAGAGCCAAATTGCAAAATGGGCACAGGATATCAACAGAAACTTCACCAAAGAAAACTTTCAGATGGTGAACAAATATATAAAGAAATGTGAAAAATCTCTAGCTCTTTGAGAGATGCAAATCAAAACACCTGTGAGATATCATCTCATCCCAGTAACGATACAAAACACCTGTGAGATATCATCTCATCCCAGTAACGATAGCAAAATTTAACAGAGCATCAAATAAATGGTGGTTAGGTTGTGGAGAAACTAGAACCCTTATTCCCTGTTGGTGGGAGTGTAGAATGATGCAACCACTATGGAAGGCAGTATAGAGCTTTCTCAAAAATTTGGAAATAGAAATACCATTTGACCCAGAAATTCCACTACCAGGAATATACCCTAAAGAAACTACAAGCAGATATATGCACACCCATGTTTATTGCTGCCTTGTTCACAATAGCAAAGAATTGGAAACAACATAAATGCCCATCAACAAACGAATGGATAGAGAAGCTGTGGTGCTATGCTAGATTGAAAAACTAGGACTTCATTAAATATACAAAATGTGTGAACCTGGAGGGCATTACACTGAGTGAAATATCAGTCACAAAAGCACAAATACTGCATATTGTCAGATTGACATTGGGACTGGCTGGGACGGGGGGAACTAACAAAGAAGGGGATAAATAACATACACTGTATTGAAACAGATGAGGAAGAGAACTGTTTAAAAGGAATATACAATATTATTGTTATGACAGGAGTCCAGCATGAAGGCAAGATAGTGGAGTGTACTTAGGGGGAGGGATTGAATAACAATGAAATAATTTTTTCAAAAAGAAAAGTGAATTGGGGGGAGGGGTGGGCAGGGAGAAAAATGCAACAATGAATGAATGGAAATCCAAAGTCTGTAAACTTTCAAGAAATCTGGAGAACAACCACCTGGCCAACTGACTGGAAGAGATCTATATTTGTTCCCATTCCAAAGAAAGGTGACCCAACTGAGTGTGGAAACTACAGAACAGTGTCATTGATTTCAC
>NW_006400027.1:2202514-2207865 GCF_000299155.1 Elephantulus edwardii
GGGGTAATCGGGATGGGTGTGTCAGATGCGGTGCGGTTGGCGCAGGATAGAGCAGGGTTTAGAGCTGTTGTGCATAGGGTCGCTATGAGTCAGAAACGACTCGATGGCACATAACAACAACAACAACAATTTAAAATTAAAAAATTAATGACAATATAACAAAAAAAAGGAATATATGATTAGGTATTATTTTCATGACAGGAGTCCAGAAGAAGAGCTGCATAGTAAAGTGGACTGGAGGGGTGAGGAGTGAGATTGTATAAGAATGGATTATTTTTTCTTTTCATTCAAAGAGTAAAGTGAATTGAGGGCATGGGAGGGCAGGGAGGAAAATATGCAACAATGAATGAATGAATGAATGAATGAATGAATGAAATTCAAAGTTTCTATAAACGTTCGTTAAAATAAAATAAGAAAATATTTTTCTGAAAATAAAATGGAAATTACACTTTTAAAAAACAAAACAATGCAATAACCTAAAAAAAATCCCATTTACTTGCTATACATCAGAGAGGTGGACAGTGAGAAAGGATAACAGAAGAAGAATCAATGTCTTTGAGTTGTAGTGACCAAGAAGAGTATTGAACATACCATGGACTGCCAAGGGAACAAACAGGTCTGTCCTTGAATGGGTGAAACCAAGCTACTCCTTGGTGACAAGAATTTTGAAGTTCTATCTCACATATTTTTGTAGTTTTGTCATGTTGCCAAAATGGATCAGTCCTTGGAAAAGGACAATGTTCTTGGAAGGGTCTACGGACAGAACAGGATAGAAATTCCCTGGATGAGATGGATTGACTTAATGACTGGAGTAATGAGGGGAGGTGTTTCAGAAAAAGTGAGACACTCAGGATAGGGAAGGATTCATAACTATTGTGCATATGATCACTACAAATTGCAGGCAAATCAATGGCACATACAGCCAAAAGGTCAGTTTTGGAACTCACCTTCTCTATGCTTCACCATTCATATGAAACCTCTAATTATGCATATGAACGCTAAATTATTCCACAGAAAAACATGGAGTTGATGACAGAAATGAGTCTGATGATGGAATAATAGAATATTGTGCAATAAATGATTTATTAATTGCAAATGTTTTTCATAAGAAAAACAAACAGCAACTAGACAATTGGAGATTGATTACATCTGTGGAAAGAATGACACGAAAATCTCTACATAAGCTGTGAACACTAGGCCAGGTGCTGGGTGTGGAACAAATCATCAACTACTCACATGAAAGGTCAAACTGAAGCTTAAGAAAATGAAATAAAATTAAAAAAAAATAAAGACTTGAGTCCATCCCACCTGAATTAAAAGCAAAGCAAAACAAACAAACAAACAAAAACAAAACAAAACCCAATCTCAGGAACAGGTTTGAACAGAGATCAATGAGTGGGTAACAAATATCAAAAGTATCAATCATTCAGGGGCCATCCCAGGAGTCAAACAGGACAAAAGACTTCAGTGTGCAGAACTTTGGGCTAAGGGAAGGGATTTTTTTAGCTCTCAGTGACAGAATGCTCACCTGCAAACCTCTGCATACAGGTTGCCCATGTGGGTGGTCTTGTTATCCCACCACACCAAAGACAAAGGTGGACACAGAGCTACAGGAGAAAAGATTAGGAGAGGTGGGGCTCAGAGCCAAGAACAAGCAATCTCCATTGCTTTTGGGGAGATAGGACTGAGGTGTCCCTGGGGTGATAGGTCCCTCCTTCTGGGGGTCCTTTGATCTGTGGCTGTAGGGTGATCCCTGGGGCCACATAGAAGAGAATTTAGTGTGCATAAATTTGGGCAGGGGGAAGGGATTTTTGTAGCTCTCAGCAAGAGAGAGGGAAGGCTGATTTGAGATCCCTTGCACTCAAGCTGGTCAGCTGATCTCTAATTTGTTTCCATTCCAGAGATAAAGGAAGACATTAAGTTCCAGGAGAAAAGATGCATGAGAAATTGCTTGAGTAAAGCAGATGGTCTCACACCACTAAGACACTTCATACACATAGGAGGCCTATAGAGTTGGTGTCCGGAGACTATGTCAAGCCGAGATTCCTACATGGCTGCAGTGCAGAGCAGAGAGAGCCTCAAGGACTTTAGAAAAGGCAAATTTTTCCCAGAAAGTATTTACACTGGGGTGAATAGCTCACCACATTTTAACTTGGCAACTAATTAGTAACATTATAAAGGAAAGAACCACCAACTTTTGCAGACACAATAGAAACACTCTAACACTTATCAAGAAAAACAGCACATAATGACAAGAAAGCAAAAGGCAGCTTCAAACACTATGAAAAAGCAAATTAAGCCTTCTCAAGAAAAAAAAAGCAGAGACCTCACGAACACCTCAGAATCAAGAAGGCAGATGATATATGTTGATATGAAGACCTTCAAACAATTATGAATGAAAATACAAGTGATGGAAGAAATAATGGAAGCCACAAATAAAGGGAATAACCTACAGGTAGAGAACTAGAAAAATATATATTGATGAAGAGTTATTCGAAAAGCTACAGAAGAAGGTGCAAATGATAGAAAAAACAATGGAAGCCAAAAATAAAGCAAATGCTCCAGAGACATGGAGTTAGAAGCAATATATTGATGAGAAGGAACTTGCACAATAATGGAATAAAATGCAAAAAAAAAAAAAGGAAGAAAGAATTGAAACTATAGAGAAAGAAAAAAAGAAAGAAAGAAAGAAAGAAAGAAAGAAAGAAAGAAAGAAAGAAAGAAAGAAAGAAAGAAAGAAAGGAACTAAAAAAAAAATCTAAAGATAGAGAGGGTACTGCCAATATAGTACTAGAAATAACGAAAGGCATGAGAATGTAAATCAGAACATTAAGATGATATGGCAAAATCTCCAACATACTACTGAATGACAAAAAGGTAGAACAGAAGAGATTGAGCAGAAAGTAAGTTGGAAAACAAGAACCTCAATGGAAATATACTAGGAGAAAAATAAGACATAAAGATAATGAAGAAAATATTAGAACTATGTGGGATGAAGTCAAAAGTAATAACATACAAATGATTGCAATTTTGGAATATGAGAGGGACAGGAAAAAGCACTGAGAAAATTGTGGAAGATTTTAGAAGAAAACCTCCCAGGTATTATGAATATGAAGGATGAAGAAATCCACATTCAGGAAGCTCAGCAAACACCAAATAGACTAGATCCAAAAAGAAAAACATCAAGACATATAATAGACACATTCTCTAAAATAAAAGATAAGGATAGAATACTGAAAGCAGTCTGAGAAAAATGAATAGTTACCTACATAAGAAAAACAATCAATTAAGTTCTGATTTTTCAGCTGAAACCATGTGAGCAAGAAGAAAATGGGATGGCATATACAGAAAGTTAAAAGAAATCAATTGTCAACCAAGTATCCTGTACCCAGAAAAGCTCTTTATCAAATATGAAGGAGAAATCACATCCTTTAAAGAAAAGAAAAAACTTAAGGAATATATGAAAATAAGACCAAGACTACAAGAACTTTTAAGGGAAGTCCTTCTCACAGAGCACCAAAGGAAAGTGGATGGACCATAGTAATAAGAAACGAACAAATAGAAAAAGAAAACACAGCAAAATGACAACAATAAAACCTGGCCTGTCAATAATCACACTTAATGGAGATGGACTTAATGTACCAATCAAGAGAAAAACAGTAGCAGAAAGGATGAAAAGACAAAGCCCATTAATATGTAGGTTACAAAAAACACATCTAATAAATTAAGAAAGATAAACTCAAAAGCAAAGTCAGGGGTGTGTGTTTGTGTGTGACGGAATATACTAAGCAAACAATATCCACAAAAAAGTAGGAGTGACAATACTAATCTCATAAAATAGACTTCAGAATGAAACTCACGGTAAAAAATAAGGAATGATTAAAGCACAGTAGATCAATGGCACATAACAACAACAATAACAGATCAAGAGGACATAACATAACATAGGTGAACATCAATGCATCAAATGACAGACCTGCTAAGTACGTAAAGCAATGGTTAACAAAACTGAAGAAAGAGAAAAAAAAAAAAAAAAAAAAAAAAAAAAAAAAAAAAAAAAAAAAAAAAAAAAAAAAGAAAAAAAAAAAAACTGAAGAAAGAAATAGCATCACAATTGTGTTAGGATACTTTAACACACCAGGCTCACCAAAGGATAGATCAACTCAAAAGAAACTTAACGTAGAAGACTTAAACTACACGATCAGCCAAATTGACCTTGTGAATGTATTCTGAGCACTGCATCCAACTAAAACTCGATTAAATTTATTCTTGAGTGTACATGGCACATTGTCGATGATTGATCACATATTAGGACACAAGACAAAGCTCGACAAATTTAAAAACTTGGAAATAATAGAAAGTATCTTCCAAGGCCACAGTACCATAAAACTAGAAATTAACCACAAGAAGATAAAGCTTGGAAAGTCATCAATGTGGAAGCTAAATAACACTCTGCTAGAACAAAATGGGATTATAGAAGAAATAAAGACTGAAATAAGAAAGTTCCTGTAACAAATGATAATAAAAATACAATATACCAAAACCTCTGCATGAAGAAAATAAAGATCCTCACCACTGGGACAATTGGCAGTACCATGATGGATCTATATTTTTTCACAATTTCAGCTTTCTTAATTCCACAATCAACACACTTGGCACCAGCAGTCAAGTAATCAAAAGATGAATTTCATTAGAAAAATCTGATATCAGGAACCTCTCCAGATTGCTGAAGAACAAGAATGTTCATCTAGAATGTGCATCTGATTCAAGCCATGTTCTTCACAATTACTTTAATGTAGCAGAAACCTGGACAATGACTAATGATGAAAGAAGAAGAATTGGTGCTTTTGAGTTGTGGTGCTAGAGAAGGGTATTGAATGTACCACGGACTGCTAAGGGTGAAACAAAGTTGCTCCTTCGAGGTATGGATTTTGAAGTTCTGACTCACATACTTTGGATATGTTGCCAGGAAGGACTAGTCCTTGAAGGACATCATGTGTGGAAGCGTGAAAGAAGAGTGCCAGAAAATTAATCCTAAATGAGATAAATTGACACAGTAACTGGGGTAATGGGATGAGTACATTGTATACACTAAACCTGGCTCAAGATAAAGGAGTGTTCACGGCTATTGTACATAGGGTCACTAAGAGGCACATGCAACTGGAAGGCACAAAACAATAATAACAACAATAAATGCAATAAGTACGCTAACAGATGCTGCCGTGGATGTGCTCACCAAGTTATGGCAAGAAATCTGGAGAACAACCACTTGGCCAACTGACTGGAAGAGATCTATATTTAGTCCCATTCCAAAGAAGGGTGACCCAACTGAGTGTGGAAACTACAGAACA
>NW_006400027.1:2208818-2213731 GCF_000299155.1 Elephantulus edwardii
ACAAACAGATTCACCCTGGAGAGGATTAAACCGAGCAACTCCTTGGAGGCAAGGATTCTGGGGCTTCATCTAATATACTTTGGGCATGTTGCCAGGAGGGATGGGTCCTTGGAGAGGGACATCATGCTTGGGAGGGTGGGGGGACAGCGCAGGAGGGGAAGACCCTCTATGAGATGGATTGATTCGGTGACTGGGGCAATCGGGATGGGTATGTCGGAGGCAGTGCGGCTGGCACAGGATAGAGCAGGTTTTAGGGCTGTTGTGCATAGGGTCGCTATGAGTCGCAAATGACTCGATGGAACATCACAACAACAACACATACATAAAGTTTTGGTCTCAGTAATTATATTTTTTTTATATGAAAGGCCTTGAGAATAAAAGAAGAGAGTTGATTCAGAAAGCTCAAATGTCCCCTATGAAAATTTGGGACACTCGAAATATGTGCATGAGTTTAAATTATCTTTTCTCTAACTATAGTTGCTTAGAAATCATACTCTGGTTAAATATATAAGAAACAAATCTCTTTAATCCTTAATTGGAGTTTTTGGGTAGTATAAGTGGTTAAAGTGTTCAACTGTAAACACAGATGTTCTCCTACCAAAAAGTAAAAATAAAGTAAAATAAAAAAACAAAAACACCCCAACATGACCAAACAAACTAACCCTCAACTGTGTGGATTTGAAACTTACACATAACTGAATTTGGGCTTTGGCAGCTGTCACTCTTTCTTCTTCAGAGCAGCTAGTGAATTCAAACCACTAGCTTGTTTGGCAGCACAACTCCTTATCCACTAGGCCCCCAGTTTTTGTTATTGTTGTTATTTGTCATTGAGTCCCTTGTGACTTGTAGGGACCCTATGTAAAACAGAACCTACTCTATGCTGAGCCAGTATCATTGTCTCTGATACCCCTACCTCCATTTTCCCAGTCACTGAGTCAATCCATCTCATCCAGAGTCTTCTTTTGTTGCACTGTTCCTCACTCTTCCAAGCATGATGTCCTTCTCCAAGGACTATTCCCTTTTGGAAACATGCCCAAAGTATATGAGACAGAGCTTCAAAATCCTTGCTCCCAAGAAACATCCTTGGTTCATCTTCCCAATGACAGACCTTTTATTATCTTTGCAGTTTATGGTATGTTCAGTACTCTTCTCCATCACTAACAACTCAGAGGCAAATTTGAATCTTCTGTCATCTTTAGTCACTGTTTGACTCTCTAATGTACAGCGAGTAGTTACAAAGACCATTGCCTGTGCCAGTTTCTAGAATGACATTTTTACTTCTCAGTACTTTAAACAGGTTCCCAACAGCAGATTTTCCCCAATATAATTTGTCTTTCATTTCCTGTCTGCTAGTACCAAAAATGTGGATTGTGGAAACAAGCAAGCTGAAGCTGTTAATAATTTCAATCTCTTCTCCATCTATCTTAATGCTACCAATTTGCACAGTGGTGAAAAACCTTTGTTTTCTTGATGTTGAGCTTCAGTCTATATTGAAGGCTACAGGTCTTTGACCTTCTTCATCAAATATCTCAGGTCTTCTCAGTTTCAGCAACAAAGTTTTGTCATCAGTATAACACAGGTTGTTGATAAGTCTTCCTCCAATCCTAATGCTACATTCCACTTCATAAAGTCCAGCTTCCCTGGAGATCTGTTACACATATAGATTGAAAACATATAGTATTAGTATGCATCCCTAGAATACACCTGTTGAAACATACAGAGTTTCTTTGCTCTGTCCTGATGACTGCCTCCTGGTCCAAGTATAGGTTTCTCTTAAGTACAATCAAGTGTCTGGAATTCCCATTTTTCTTAAAGTTAGCCATAATTTGTTGTATTACACATAGTCAAATGTCATGGGATAGTCAATGAAACAGAGATAGACAATTCTTCTGGTACTCTCTCTTTTCAGCTAAGATTTATTCATTGGCTACAATGTCTCTAGGGCCACAGCCTCTTCTAAACTCAGCCTGAACATCTGGCAGGTCTCTGCTGATGTGTTGATCCATTCATTTTTGGTTATTTTCAGTAGGATCTTGATTGCATGTGATATTAATGATATTTTCAATAATTTCCATACTCTTTAAGATCAACTCTTTTTGAAATCAGAACAAATATGGATTTCTTCCAGTCAGTTAGCTAGGTAGTTGTCCTCCAGATTTCTTGGCACATCTCAGTGTGTGCATCCAGGACAGAATCTGTTTTTTGAAGTCAGTTGGTATGCCATCAATACCTGAGGCCTATTATTTTCCAGTTCCTTAAGAGCAGCTTGAACTTCCTCCTTCATAAAAATTCTCTTGATCATATGTTGTTTCATATAATTCTTTTCTGTCTGTCAATTCTTTTTGGTATAGTGACTCTGTATACTCCTTATATGGTTCTCGGGTTATTTAACATTCTTAAGTATTGCAAGTGGAGACGAATTTGTTCTTAGTTCCTTCAGTTTAAGAAATGCTTAGAGAGTTAGTGCCTTTTGATTTTCCAACTGCAGCTCTTTGTACATTTTACTAGAATTCTTTGCTTTGTCTTCCCCTGTTGCCCTTTGAAATCATCCATTTAGCCCTTAATTTCTTGATTTCTTCCCTTTTCTTTGGCTTCTTGTCACTCTCGGACATTATTCAGAGTCTTTTCTGACATCCTTCTTGGTCTTTTCTTATTTATCCATTTTTGTAATGATCTTTTACATTTTTCATGGATGATATTCTTTATATCTTCCCACACCTCATTTGGCCTTTGCTAGTTAGTATTCAAGGCCTCAGACCTGTTTCTGAAATGGTCTTTAAATTCAAGAGGGATAGACTGAAGGTAAAATTTTGGTTCTTGTGGGTTTGATTTTATTTTCTTTAGCTTCCATTTCAACTCACATATGAGTGGTTGAGGGTTGCTGATTCCTGTACAGGCAACCATGTGAGGTCCCTGTGTATAGCTGTCATTTGCATGTTTTAGAAAGGTTATTTGCAAAGAATAAATCATTGATTATACAGAATTCTGTCTCTGGCCTCATTTCTGTCATAAAGTCAATGCTTTCTGACTTCCTGCTCCCAACTTTTGCATTCCAGTCACTTATTATTATTAATGTACCTTGTTTGCATGCTCAACCAACTTCCAATTGCAGCTGTTGGTAGAAGTAATTTATTTCCTCCACTTTGGCTCTGGTTGTTGGTGCATAAATTTGAATGGTAGTGGTATTAAACAGGTCTTCCTTGTATGCATATGGATATTATTATGTCACTCGCAACACTGTATTTCAAGATGGATCTGGAAATGTTATTTTAACTATCAATGCGACCCCCGTTTTTCTTCATATTTTCATTTCCAGCATAATAATCTTGCACAGGACAGTTCTAGTTTGATATACACCTGGTTTTGAATGGACTCAATAGCATCTGGGAGGCTTTTTTCTTTTCTTGCTGTTGTTCTTTATTTTTACTCTTTAATGAGTCAATACATGGAGTAACATGTTGGTAAGACTAAATTTTTTTTCTCTCTTTAAATTAAAGCACAAGCACACAAAACCTCTAAGCCATGGAGTCAATTTTGGCCCTTGTCAACCCCCCAATCTGGTTTCCAAGGCTAGAAATGTTTTTGGGAGTACACTGCCTATCTTTCTCCCTTACAGCAGGTGGTGGATTTCAACTTCTGACAACCCGTAACACATCACAGCACCAGGGGTCCTTATAATTAGTTTAGCATGGAATAATGTTTATGAATATGATGTCCTGGTTTGTAAATTTTCATTGCTACTTAAAATTTTCTATGAGTTCAGAAACGTGTTTGTTCCCTAGATATTCTCATTTGTCAAATTATAAGTGTTTAATCCATAAGATTGTTCTGAGGATTAATGAGTTAATAGCACAAATTACTTAGTTCTAGGGACACAGGACTTAATAAATATTAGATTGCAAAATTCTAAATCATAGATTATACGCTTTTGAAGACCTTTTGTTTTTCTTACAGGGCAGTAACTGCAAATCTTTAAAATATATTTTGACTTTGTCAGCTGACAATTTTCTAACAGAACTTCATATTATTATAAATTGTGATCCCGTACTATAAAATATAGAAGGCACATAAAAGCTGAAAATTTATAAGGCTATCTTAGGTCCCCATCAGTAATACCATAGACAGCATAATACATTAAAATGACAGCAAGTTTCACTGTCTCTACAGAAACTGTCAAATTCAAAGTTATTTAAAAATAATTTAAACGTACTAGCTTTCTTGAACTGTTTTGTGCCAAGGGGTCATTTTAATAGAAAAAAATTCTTTATAAGTCCTTTTACAGATCCAAAAGATAAAAAATTACTCTTGTGTACTGAAGCTTAAAATGCTGTTTTCAAGAGAAGTCACTTAATGTACTTAATTTAGGTCTTCAAAAGTTTGTGTTTACCCATATTCTTTTAACTTTCTAAACTTTAGTTTATCTTCTCTGGTATACAGAGATAAAAATCATGAATTTTTGAGATCTAAATTAGATAATCTATGTGAAATTACTGTATATTATAGTATTCATCAGAGGGATGATTAGTGTTTCTTGAAGCAATAAAGTTCTAATGGAAGTTATTTAGTGGCTCATTTTAAGGGGAAAAAGCGCTGTATGGGATTCGATGCCATAAACTTACAGTAGTACCCAGTATCTGGTATTCTCACCTCCATCCTTTTGGAAATTTCCCTTTCCTGCTGGAGCTGACTTTCTGCTTCTGGAGACTGATATGTCTGTGGATTTTCTCTGAAGCTGGAGACTGTCTCTGCCCAGCCTAGCTGAAGTACGTGGAATTCTTCTTCCTGTTTGCAGCTCCTTTCTTTTAATGTTCTATGCTGTGCACCAGAACTTCTCTGCAGAATTATGCTCTAGTTGCCATCAGTAATGTTGTTATTAGCACAGTGGCACTTATTTTTTTAGTACAAAATAAAAA
>NW_006400027.1:2220692-2222467 GCF_000299155.1 Elephantulus edwardii
AAAACTAATAAAATTTAATAATAATAATAATAAAGAAAGAAAAGTAAAGCCACATTTTTTTTAATTATCCCTTTCCTTACAATATAATATTCATTGAAAGACCACAATGCAGGCATGACAAACTCTCAATGCTGAACACCTCCATGTTTAGATTTCTTGGTGTGTACCATGTTTCCTTAGAATGCATCATTCACTAAGTGCATTTTCATTGGCAAGTTTTAATTTTGCTTGCAAGTTGACAAAGTTAAGCATCCACAAAATCTTTGTATGAAATTGATTTGGGATATCTTTCTTTTTTTAATTAATTTTAATGAACAAGTACAGAGATTTTGGATTTCCATTCATTCATTGCTGCACTTTTTTCCCTGCCCACCTCTCCCCTCCAATTCACTCCTATCTTTGAAAAGTAAAAGAAAAATTCTTTCATTGGTATACAATCCCCTGCCAGTACCCCCAAGTATACTCCACTATACAACCTTCACTCTGGACTCTTGTCATAACCATAATACTCAATCATATATCGCTTTTAAACTGTTATCTCTCTTATCTGTTTCAATGCAGTATACATAGTCTATCTAATTTTTCTCAGCCCTGATGTCAGTCCCGTTCTTCAACAGTGGCATTTTGCAATATTTGTCTTTTTGTGACTGAGATATTTCATTCAGCATAATGTAATTTGGGATATCTTTCTTATATAAAATTATTTCATTTTCCAGTTGAGATATTACAAATGGAATTCAAAGTCAGAATTTAGATTTCTCGCTATTTTTTTCTCTCACTTTATTAATGAGAGTTTAAATTTGTAGTACAATATTTTACATTCTTCGTTTAATTTTTAGTCTTGTAATTTTAGACTTAACTCTTCAGGCTCTTTTCTTTTTATTAATCAATTCCGGAGGAATTCTACACTACTTAGTACTTAGTATTTTTTTTATTATGATGTGAGTGTGTGTGTATGTGTGTGTGTGTCTGTGTGTATCTGTGTCTGTGTGTGTATGTCTGTGTGTGTGTATGTACCATCAAATCAGATCTGACTAGTACAGGAGAAGATTGCCCCACCTTCTGCAGCAGAGGATTTGGTGGATTCAAACTGCGTGCCTCTGTGATTGCAGTGGAGCTTCTTGCCACTAGGCCACCAGAGCTCCCTACTACTTAATATTTTAAAAAGAGGACGTCATGAAGAAATGCTCAAAATTAGTGGCAATAAGAGAGATGCTAATCAAAACCACGATGAAATACCATCTTACATACATACATCTTACATCATCCACAACATAAAGAGTCTTCCAAGTATCCTGAAAAATTTAGAACCAGGAGAAGATAAAATAGATGAATGGGACCTTCTAAGAATCAAATCCCTGTGCAATTCCAAAATCTTCTCCAACAGGGTAAAAAGGAAAGCCACAGACTGGGAAAAAGTCTTTGGTAATGGCATGTCAGATAAGGGACTTATATCTAGAATTCATAAAATACTTGAGCACCACAACAAGATAAGGGTAAATACTCCAATAGAAAAATGGGCACAGGATATGAACAGACACTTTACCAAATAAGGCATTCAGATGGCCAACAAGCACATGAAGAAATGCTCAAAATCCCTAGCCCTGAGAGAGATGCAAATCAAGACAACTATGAGATAATCATCTCACCCCAGTAAGAATAGCAAAATTTAACAGAACAGCTAACAACAAATGCTGGCGAGGTTGTGGAGAGACTGGAACCCTTATTCACTGTTGGTGGGAGTGTAAAATGGTGCAACCACTGTGGAAAGCAGT
>NW_006400027.1:2222597-2226924 GCF_000299155.1 Elephantulus edwardii
AAGGTGAGATTATTTGCTGGTTTTTGTTTGTTTGTTTGGTGTTTTGTTGGTTGTTTGTTTTGTTTTGTTTTAGCACAACCAGAAAATGTGAGATGTCAAATCGTGGGGATTTTTTACTGTCTTGGGTATCAATGTAGCATTCTTTGGACTGTTTGAACAGTTTGTAGAGACCACAGCACAAAGCATACTTGATGAAAATGTGGAATCATGCTTACGTATTTATGATTTGAAATTTTAAATCAAGTCTATTTTCCATGTTGGTTTTTTGTATAGTTTTTCTTAAAGATAATTAATCTCTCCTCATAGACCTCACTATCTGAACTGTGTGCTTCCTATTATTTGTTATTATAGTATGTGATAATTTGTAATATCACATAGTGCTTTCATTTTGAAGTCTTGTGCTATTAAAAAATAATAAGAACCTGATCAATGAGATATAATGGGAAAGACCTAGAAAGACTTTGACATGTGAAAGAAAGTTCAGTGTTTCTGGATTCTCAGAACCTTTAAAAGCAGATACAGATTTCTATAAGGGATGCTTTGGGCATATTATCAGGAGAGTTCAATCCTTAGGAAAATACATCATATTTGGAAATTGAGCTGTTTAGTAAAGAAAAAGAAGTGCCTCAATGAGACTGCCTGACACAATGACTGCATGGAGTGAGCACAACAGAAGTCATGAGGAAGGCACAGGTCTGGGCAGAGTTTCTGCATGGTGGTCATAGGGTCATTGTGAGTCAGAGCTGACTCCACAGCACCTAACAAGAACAGCATAAAGGATGCTAAGCCACCTTCTTAGGCTGAAATTTCCCAGAAGGAGACCTTGAGAAGAATATTCAAATATTAGTAATATTTGGAGGAGGTGAAGTGAGAAGAGGGAAAGCTAGTCAATAAATAGTGTTGTTTAGGTGCTGTTGAATCTGAATCAACTGATAGCTGACCCTCCAGTTGTTTTTCACAAGTAATAACCTGAAAGGAGCCTGTACATCTTTCTCCCCCAGAACAGATGGTGGATTGGAAACAGCAGCCTTTGAGTTGGCAGTGTAACTCCTTACCACTAAGCAAGCCACCAAAGTCCTACTAATTCAGTTTATTAATACACACACTAAACACTTAAATTTTTAATTATCCACATCACAGAGCAAAGTTATTAGGGATATTGGACCACATGACCAAAGATGTTACAGCAAGAGAGAAGAAACTTCACCATCTTTGGCCTCAAATAGCAATACGGATGTACTCCAAGAGCCATCTGTTTATTCTTTGACAATCCAAGCATTATTCAGTACTCTTCTCCAACATCATAGCTCAATGGTACCAATCCTTCTTCGATTATTTTTATTCATTGTCCAGCTCGCAGATATGTAGCAAATAATTGAATAGACAATGGCCTGAATCAGTCCTCAGAATGATATCATTACTCTTGATTATTTTAGAGTTATCCTTGACAACAGAGTTGTCCAATGTAATACATCTCCTAAAATTAAAATAGTAACACTGCTACTACATGAAGTTATAAGTAAAAACAGTGTTTAAATGGTTTGCTTTTCTATTTCCAAAATATTTTTGATGGAACTAAACAAAATCTGAGAAGGGCCTGAAGCACTTGCTGCAGAAGGTCAAGGACCTCAGTCTGCAATATGGATTGAAGCTCAACATCAAGAAAACAAAAATTCTCACCACAGAGCAAATTGAAAGCACCATGATAGATGGAGAAGATATTGAGATTATTAACAATTTCAGCTTGCTGTGTTGCACAATTAACACTCTCAACACCAGCAATTAAGAAATCAGAAGATGAATTACACTCAGAAATTCTGCTGTCAGGGACCTCACTAGAGTGCTGAAGAACTACAACAGAGTTGAAGAACAGAGTGTAGAGACTAAATTGTCTCTGATACAGGCCATGGTCTTCCCAATTACTTGCTAAGCATCAGAGGGCTGAACAGTGACCAAAGACAACAGAAAATTTGATTCCTTTGAATTGTGGTGCTGAAGAAGAGTATTGAACATACCATGGACTGACAAGAGAACTAATAGGTCTATTCTGCAGAGGTTGAAACCAAGTTGCTCCTTGGAGGGAAGGATTTTGGGGCTCCATCTTACATACTTTGGACATTTTGCCAGGGAAGACCAGTCCTTAGAGAAGGATATTATACTTGGAAAGGTGGGGTATAGCGCAGGAGAGGAAGCTCTCAGATGAGATGGATTGACCCAGTAACTGGGGTAATGAAGGTAGACATGTCAGAGACAGAGAGATTGGCTCAGGACAGAGGAGAAATCAGAGTTATTGTGCATAGGGTTGCTATACACTCTTGTCAACTCGATGGCACATAACAACAACTACCACCAAAATCAGCTAGGAGATCAAGAGCATACGGCATTGGAAACATTCAGTGTCAGGAATCTCTCCAAATTCCTAAAGAGGAGTGATGTCCGTCTAAAGACTAAGGTGTGCCAATTTTAGATGTCAGCCTTTCTTATCACCTGTTATGCATCTGAAATCTGAACAATGAATAAGAATGATAGAAGATGCATTAGAATGTCCTGCTGGAGAAGAGTGGTGAGTATCTCATGGACTGCCAAAAGAACAAGCACACGTATTAAAAAAAGGGCAACCAGAATATTTCTTTGAGGTCAAGTTGATGAAGCTTCACCTAATGTATTTAGACATGCTGTTAGGAGAGGCTATTCCTTGAAAAGGACATCTCGTTTAGAAAAGTGAAGCATCAGCAACACAAAGGAAGTGCCTCAATGAAATGAATTGATGCAATGTTTGCAACAATGGACTCAAATATGTCAGGAATGATGAGGATAGCACAGAATATGTTAGAATCAAAACCTATTGTTAATGAGGTTGCCCTGAGCCATCCTCAACGAAAGGGCACTTAACAACAACAACCACCAAAGACTAGGAAGAGGTGTGAAAGAAGTGTTAGTACCAAAGGTTATTCAGTGTCAAAGTATAAAAGACATTCATACTCCATCATTGATAAGCCTTTCTTTAAGAAGCAGGTCAGGAGTTCTGATGGCCTAGTGGCAGAAATCTGCACTGCAATCCCAGAGGTGGGTAGTTCAAATCTAACAGATGCTCTGCTGGAAAAGGAAGGGTGATCTCCTCCTTTACCAGTCAGATCCAATTTGACAGTACACTTACAAAAATAATAATTTTTTTAAAATGAAGCAGGTCAGCCACTTTGAATACTTACTACAAATGAAATATTTTAAATTATTCTTTACATGATCATGAGCTATTTATAATTGAAATTTAAGAAATTTTAGATAATTCAGTGCCTGTCTTTTTCAGAAGCTGATACATTTTTCTAAAAAGATACACAAGGTTATCTTTTACCTCTGTAACCTCAAAGATTTAGTTAATATGTTGGCTGGTAACATATATGTAGTTATAAAAAATAACATTATTACCCTAACATATCAAACTTAACTTATTAAAGATATCTGTAATTATGTTTCTTTCATATACACATGATAGTTGTTGTTGTGTACCATGGAGTTGGAACTGAACCTCTGGTGGGTTTTTAGAGACAGTTAATTGCACACAAGGATATCGCCCATCTTTATCTCATGAAACAACTGGTGGATTCAAACCGCGTGCTTTTGAGATTGCAGCAGAGCTTCTTGCCACTGTATTTGACAACATTCATCAAAAAAAGGCAATATTGTGACACTAAAGTTGCAAATATTTTTCAAACTATCAAATACAAATAAATAAAACAAAAAGAAAGAAAAACCACTGCTTTAATTCTTAATTCATTCTAACTCATGTTGACCCTCCCACTTTTTAACAAAATTGTAAATCTTTATTGGAGAAGATTGTCCAACTTTCTCTAGTGGAACCCTTAGAGGATTTGAACTGCCAAAGCCTGTGAGAGGAAGTTTCATCATCTTTGCCTCCAAAAATTCCTTGTTTGTGGTGGTAGTGATGGGTGCCATCAAGTTGAGTACAATTCATAATAACACTATGAACAACAGATTTGAACCATATCCTATTCTGTGCCATTCTCACAATCTCTAATACATTTGAGCCTATTTTTCTATGGGAGGAGGATGGGCAATCTCCTCCTGTGCAATTAACTGCCTCTGAAAACCCACTCTAGAGGGTCAGCTATGGGTCAGTCAAACTGTATGATACTCAAGAACAACATGGGATATTCAGAACTATTTTCCAACATCATAATTTCAAAAGCATCCAGGAGAAGATAACATAGATGAATGGAACCTTCTAAGACTCAAATCCCTATGCACATCCAAAAACTTCTCCAGTAGGGTAAAAAGGGAAGCCACTGACTGGGAAAAAGTATTCGGT
>NW_006400027.1:2231379-2241193 GCF_000299155.1 Elephantulus edwardii
CCCTGGAAGACATTATGCTGAGTAAAAAAATCTCAGTCACAAAGAGACAAATATTATATGGTGCCACTGTTATAGAATGAGGCTGACATTGGGGTGTAAGACTGAGAAAAACTGGATAAATTATGTTTACTGCATTGAAAAAAAAGAATAGTTGCCTAATATATATTTAAAAAATTGCTGCAATTTAAATTGCATATGAGTAATTAATGTTCTGTTTCACAATCAGCCTCAATGCTTGTTTAGAGAGCTGATAATGAGTTCTATATTGTCTCTTTCTATAGATAAAACCAATTTGATACTTGTATATTCCTTTAGGTAAGATGCATGTATGTAATTGTAATTTATGCTATTCTGGTTTTCTGTAAAAAGGTATGAGAAATGAATAAATTATTGATTAAAAAAAAAGAGGTCATCATGAAGAAATGCTCAAAATTAGTGGCAATAAGAGAGATGCTAATCAAAACCACAATGAAATATCATCTTACTCCAGTTGTTGTTGTTGTTATGTGCCATCAAGTCGCTTGCGACTCATAGCGACCCTATGGACAACAGTGGCACTGTCTCTGATGCTCCCATCCCAAGTACCCCAGTCACCGAATCAATCCACCTAATAGAGGTCCTTCCCCTCTTGCGCCGTTCCTCCACCATCCCCAGTATGATGTCCTTCTCCAAGGACCGGTCTCTTCTTACAACATGCCCAAAGTATGTTTGTTAGACGGAGCCTCAGAATCCATGCCTCTAAAGAGCCACCCAGACCCTTTCCAGGATGAATCTGTAGCAGTGGCAAAGTTTTACAGGACAGCAAATAAAAAATGTTGGAGGGGATGTGGAGAGAAACGAACTTTTATATATTGTTTGATGGGATTGTAAAATGGTACAACCATTCTAGAAGGCAGTTTGGCACTTCCTCTAAAAGCTGAACATAGAAATTCCATATGACCCAGCTATTCCACCGCTTGAAATATACCTCAAGAGAATAAGAACTGAGATACAAGAGGACACCAAAGTTCATAGCAGCCTCATTCACCATCACAAGAACAAAAAAACAGTCCAAATATCCAACCACAATTGAATGGATTGAGAAATTATGGTACATCCTATTTGGTGGAATACTATGCAGCACATAAGAGAAATTATTTTGTAAATTATTACCTAACTTGGGAAAGACTGGAGAGCATTATGCTGGGTTAACTGATTCAGTCCCATTAGGACAAATACTGTTTAGGACCATTATTGTAGAATGAGTGTGAGGATCCAAAGGTGGGGTGGGAGCAGAGGGGTGATGATAAGCAGGCTTGGAAGTAATCATAGGGTCACACAATTTGATTGAGGGGGGAGTTTGAAGGAAATAGGAAAGATCCAGTGTGAAAAACAATATATACAAATTTTGTAAAGAAACCAGTATAAAATTTAAAAAAGAGGTCATTATATGGTATTGGCTTTAGGACATTTTAGAGTAAGAAAGTATTTGATCAAAATAATTGCCGACTTGAATATGAACTAATTGCATTTAAACGTGGAAGTTTTCTGAAGTGCTGTAATTTGGCCAAGGCTAGTGTTGATGTGGCTTATAGTATGATTTCAGAAGGTGATGATTTGAGTATTCTGCCTTTTTAAGGTGTACAGCTTCTAAAATTGGAGTCACAAACACTTAATAATTAAAGTAGGTAGTGACAGTTGATAGTACAATTCCTTACTTCTATGTAGACATAAAATGAAACAATGTATGAGCAAGAGCCTGTGGTGATGAAGGAAGACTTTCAAGCTGCTCTGAAAGAATTGACAAAAAACAAGGTCCCGGGAAACATCTGTTGCTCTGGATGCACTCACTAAGTGTGTCAAGAAATCTGGAGGCCAACCACCTGGCCAACTGACTGGAAGATATCCATATTTGTTCCCATTCCAAAAGAGTTTGTTTCATTTCCCAATAGTGTGCGGAAATTATTGAACAATATAGTTAATATTGCATGCAAGCAAGATTCTGGTGAAAATTCTACAAAAACTACTGGAACAGTACATCAACAGAGAACTGCCAGAATTGCAGGCTAGGCTTAGAGGAGGCTGTGGTACTAGGGATATTATAACTAATATTAGATGGATCTTAGCTGAAAGCCAAGAGTATCAGAGGAATGTCTATCTGTGTTTCATTGACTATGTAAAGGCATTCATCTGTGTAGATCACAACAAACTGTGGCTGACTCTGAAAAAAATTGGAATCCCAGAACACTTGATTGTGCTTATGCAAAACCTACACTTGGATCAGGATGCAGTCGTCAGAACAGAGCAAGGAAATGTTGCATGGTTTAAAATCAAGAAGAGTGTATGCAAGGAATGTGTCCTATCTCCATACCTTTTCAATTTGTGTGACGAACAGATCATCTGGGAGGCTGGGCTCTGTGAGAAGAAATGTGGCATCAAGATTGGAGTAAGACTCATCAACTCTAAGTTCTGTAGATGACACAAACCTGCTTGGTGAGACTGAGGAGGGCCTGAAGTCAGTGCTTGCTGCAGCAGATTGAGGACTGCACCCTTAAGGGTCGATTAAAGCTCAACCTCAAGAACGCAAAGATTCTCACCACTAGGCCAAATACCAGCATCATCATAGATGATACAGAGATTGAGATTGTTAACAGCTTTAGTTTGCTTGGCTCTATAATCAACACTCTTGATACCAGCAACCAGATAATTAAAAGCTGTGCTACAGTACTAAAGTTGTGAGATTCAAATCCACCAGATGTCTCTGCTGGAGAAAGAGAGGTGATCTCCTCCTGTGCCAGTCAGATCCAATTCCATGGTCCACAACAAGGGAAAACAACAACAGCAACAACAAAACAACAACCAAAAAAACTCAGCCAATAATGAAAGCCACACAAATTAGAGTTGCTCTATCTGTGACATTGGTAATCGTGCAGCCCTCAGCTGTGTTTAATTCTGTTGTGCTTGGGATCCTCATGAGCTAAGACAGCTAACACCAGATAAGTTGTCTCCAATTTATGACATATTTAAGTTTGGAGTCATAACAGCCATTTTGTATATATCTTTTTGTTAGTAAAATGTTACAGTATGTGATTTGTTTATTTTAGCTCTTCTTTAACAGATGTTTCCTTTTTTGTTTATTGTTGAAAGCACCAGATTTGTAAAGCTACTGATATTAAAGGGAAGTAATAAAAATGAAGGGTGAGAGAAAGGGTGATAGAAACTTAACTCTGAATGAATTTATGACAGAGTTGTAGGAAAAACCTGAGTGGATTCAGTTCTATTATCAGCTTGGACCTTAACAAAACTCCTCCCCCCCCTTGTTACTGTTTGACATGGTGTGTTGCACTGTGAACTAACACACATGCTAAATTTGTTTTACTTTTGGACAGCATTTTGGAAATGATTGTCCTGAATTTAAATTTTATCCCTACGGTGTATATTTCCACAGACTAAATTTTCAAATTAATGGGTTTCTGGCTGCCTCACAAAATCTTTGTGCATTCACATAAGTTTATGTGATATCTGGGCACACAATAGGTACCAAATAAATAATCAATAAAAAATAAAGAAATTACTTGAAAATAAAAATCAGACCTTAGTCGTCTAACCAGATGCTTTAGGTCACTGGCACAGCATCAGGGCAGAGGTCCCATGACAAAGACAGACGGGGCAGTAAGGGTCTTGTGACAAAGACAGACAGAAAAATGGATTGAGTAGATACTCAGATTGCATGTTCATCTGCTTTGAATTTTTCACAAATTCAAAGGGGCCAGGGCTGGGTGTGGAATGTTTTAAAGCTAAACTTTCAGGTCTTGCTATTATTACTGTATAAGTTTGCATATATCTGCATCAGAAAAGGAAGGAAATCAGGTAAGAAAATAGGCCAGAGTGTAAAGATATTATTGACTATTTATAAAAGCAAGCAACCCTTTTCCTACATTTTATAAATGAGGAAAGCTGACACCAGTATTTGTTCTTGAAACTAGTAGCAAATATCACACTTTTGCTCTTTATCTTGATTTGCCCACTGGCATTTCTTTCCCTTATCTCAGAAACTTATAAATACTATTTGCTGAATTAATCTACCCTTGGGTAAATAGCTACAAATCTTTGTGGTGTCTGTATTCTAGGAGTTTGCCACTTTCTGGGTCTGTAGATGGTGGAAAGAAGGCTAACATCTAAGGGGGGAGTGGAAGAAAGGACTGTGGTGATAGCCATACACATGTGTTTAGAAAATCCAAATGCATTTTAACCTTAAGCAATTCCCTCTTCACCTACTTTCTAAACCCATATGCATTTCAATCTTAACCCATGTGTTCCTGATTTACTTTCACTTAGTCATCTGCATGTTATTGGTAGGAGTCCTTTGATGTCTAAGATTTATGAACCGTTTTTAGGGCCTCTCTGAACTTAGTTTCTTTCAGAAGGCATGATGTTCTTGCCTGTATGGATGACACTCACATAAAAACTCAGAAGTTCTTCAGGCTTCAATTGAAAGCAGAGAGCATCCATTCCCTTTCCTAATATCAAGATGTAAAGAAAACTGATGTCGAGCCCAAGACTGGATCATGGCTGTCAACTGTTCATGCCACGCTTTGATCCTTCTGTGCTGGCACAAGCCCAAATCCTCTTGAGTAACAGAGGAAGATAGTTTATAAAAACACTAATTTGTAATACTTATTCTTTATTTACTTAACTTGCATATCTCACAGGTAGTCAGAGTTTTAATAATTTCCTCACTTGAGAGATTGTTATTTGGTAGAGCTAAGTGCAATATATCAAACGCATTAAAGTGCTTATTTAGGTGCCACAGAAACAAACAAAGGGAGGAAATGGTTTTTTTAAGACAAGGAACTCAAGGGAGGTGGGACATGTGGACTGAAATGGAAGACGTCCTGGTCAAATGAACCACTGGAAACTACACTTCCTGGTATAGTTCAAGAAGTCTCAATCTAGTACAGATTCTTGCATTCCAAAAGAGAACATAAGAAGTCTGTGACTTAAAGAAACCCCATCCCCTGACTTTTTGGGCATCTGAGGCCTTTCTTGGGCATGTGAGTATTACTCTGTAACTACCCTGATTCCTGGGACCTTTCCTTGGGGCAAGAGTAATAATGACTGACATTTGATTTCCTCTAATAAAGTAGAATGAAGCTGTATTCAGATTTAAGATGATTTAAACAAAATGTGGAGATGATTCCAAAATTTAGGAATTAGCGTAATAAGATTCATTTATGTTATGCTTGTTTGTTTCATTTTGTTATTTATATGGCTGTTAAATTGACGTGGATTCATAACAATTTTATGCTGTTCCATGTGTAAAGTCATCATTTGCGTCTTTTAAAAAAGGTAGTTGCTATGAACAAAATATTGAAAATACAAAGCTCAAACATCCTATTTTCAGGCTCATTTCTATCACAAAGCCCATATTTTCCAACTACTATTCCTTTTTCACTGTTTCCAACTTTTGTATTCCAGTCACAATCATTATCACATCTTGATTATATGTTTTGTCAATTTCAAGATTTGATAAAAGTTCTCCGTGTCTTCATCTTTAGCTCTAGATGTTGCAGTATATATTTGGATAATAGTCACATTACCTTCCTTGTATGTGTATGGATAATATCCTATCACTTAAAACAGTTTATTTGAGCATGAAACTTAAATTGACTTTTTGACTCTGAATTTAAGACCATTTTTCTTCCGTTTTTCATTCTCAGCATAGTATACCATATGATCATCTGATTCAAAGTGGCCAAAGCTAGTCTGTCTCATCTCACTAATGCAGAGTATGTCAATGTTCATGAATATAATTTTTCACAATTTCCAGTTTTCCAACATGATGGATGGAGACTGAAAATGGAAATTGAAACTGTCAACAACTTCATCTTACAATGAACACCCTTGGTACTAGCAGTCAGGAAAGAAGGAGACACACTGCACTGGGAAAGTCTGCAGTTAGGGACCTCTTCAAATTATTGAGGAGGAATGATGCCAGTTTGAAGACTAAGGTTTGTCTGATTCAGGCCATAGTCTTTCCAATCACTTGCTATGCATCTGAGAGATGGACAATGAATAGGGATGACAGAAGAAGAATTAATGCCTTCAAGCTGTGCTGTTGAAGAAGGGCACTGAACATCTCACAGTCTGCAAAAAGAACAGACCAATATATCTTAGTGAAAGTGCAGCCAGAATGTTCTTTGAAGACACAGATAATGAAGCTTCACCTCACACACTTTGGGCACATTGCTAGGAGGGGCTATTCCTTGGAAAGGGACATGATGCTTCGAAGCGTTGAGGATAGGCAAAGGAGAGGAAGACCTGTGACCAGGTGGATTGACACAGTGACTTCCACAATGGGTTCCAGGGTGCCAGGAAGTCTGAAGATGGCACAGAATAGTACAGGTTTTAAGTCTGTTGCTCATGTGGTCACTCAACTCGATGGCACCTAATAACAACAACAACAACTAGTAATAACTAATAATGCCATCTTCATTACTATTAATATGTTTAATTTCTCTATTAAGGTTACTCTGTAGTGCTTTTTAACCAAAGGCACACATCCCATCTACATGAGACAATATTGTGTTCTCACACAAGCTTTTCTTTGGCTGCTATTTGAAAGTAGATTTCCAGGATTTTCTTCCATAAACAGCATGCAAGTCACCACAGTAGAGCAAACTGACAGATTAATATTGTTACTGCTGTGTTTTTTGTTTTGGGGTTTTTGTTTTGTTTTAGTTTGCTTTTTTAAATTGCTTGTTGTTCTAAGGTGTGATTGGGTTGGTTTAGATTCATAGCAAGCCGGTGTACAACATATTGAAACTCTCCTTCATCCTGCCCATTGTCACCATCTTTGATGTGTTTAAGCTCATAGTTGTAGTTATTGTGTCAATCTATCCCATTCAGAGTTTTCCTGACTCTCTACCTTCCAAACATTAAGTACTATTTCAGAGAGAGGCCCCTCCTGACAACATGCCCACAGCATGTGAGGCAAAGTTTTACCATCATTGCCTCTAAAGAGTTGCCCTGGGTGCACATTACTCAAGACAACTTTGTATGCTCTTGACAGTTCATATTGTTGGTGTTATGTACCGTGTGGTCAGAACCAACTTCTAGTTGACCCTCCGTTTTCAGAGTCAACACATTGTATGGAAGTAGATTTCCCATCATACACCCTTGGAAGAGCTGGTGGATTTGAACACAGTGTTTTTGGGTTGGCAGCACAACTTCATACCACTAAGTCACCAGAACTCCCTTTTGGCAGTTTTTCATATATGAAATACAGTTTGCAAACACTGCAATTCAAAAGGTATCATTCTTTGTTCTTCCTTAGTTACTCTCCCATTTTCACATGTATATAAAGCAAGTGAAAATAGCATGACTTGAGTCAGGTGAAAATTTCCAAGCATGATGTTCCTCTACAAGGAATAGCTTCTCCTAGCAACATGCTTTATCATTTTTGCCTCCAAGGAGCAGTCTGGCTGCGCTTTCACCAAGACATAATTGTTCATTCTTTTGGAAGTCTATAGGATGTTCAATATCCTTCTCCAACACCACAGCCCAGAGGCATCAATTCTTCTATCATTCTTATTCATTATCCCATTGAATGAGTAATTTTTAATTAATCTTCAGGAAGGTTTTACTTATGTGTGATATTATTTGACAATTTTGGCATTGTGTTAGACAACATATATTTAGAATAGACACAAATATGGGTCACTACCAGTTGGCTGGCCAGAATACCTGTCTTTAAAATATCTTCGCATAGAGTAGTGAATACATCCCAGTCTGCATCTATTTACTGAAATATCTCTGTTGGTATTCTACCAATTCCTGGAGTCTTATTTTATGCCAATGTCTTCTATGCAGTTTGGATTCCTTCCTTTCAGTAACATTGGTTCTTGATCATATATGACCTACTGAAATAATTGAGAATTGACTGATTCTTTTTCTACAGAAAGTCTGTGGTTTTTTTCCATCATCCCCCCGCCCATGTCCTGTGTCACTAAATATTTTGCCTGTAGAATGCTTCAGAATTGCAAGTGAAGGGCTGAATTTGTTCTTCAATTTGTTCAGCTTGGGAAATGCTAAAAGTGTTTTTTTTTTTCTAACTCTAGCTCTTTGTACATTTTATTATAACACTTTGCTTTGCCTTCTTGCATTACTCCTTGAAATATCTGTTAAGCTTTTTAATATCATTTCTACCATTTGATTTTATGTATTTATGTTCAAGAGATTTTTTGGAATTTATTCTGATATCCATTTTTCTTTTCTAGACTTTTGTCTTTTTATAACCTTTTGCTTTCTTCATTAATGATATCCTTCACTATATCTTACACCTTATCTGTTCTTTGATGATGATGATGATGATGATGATGATGATGATGATTCAGTGCACCAATTCTATTCTTGAAATCATTTGTATAGTCAGGTCGGTAAACTTGAGGTTATACTTTTTTTATTCTTGGGTACTTTTAAAATTTTTCTCCAACTTCAATTTGAAAGTGCATGTCAAGTTCACAGACTATTCCACCGTTAGTCCCTGATCTTTCTTGTTATTTGCTATTGAGTCACTTGCAACTAATAGAGATGCTAAGTATAATAGCTCTGAACTCTGCTCTATTCTGTGTCTGACACACCCACCACTAATACCCTAGTTATTGTGTCAATCCATCTCATCTGAGGCCTTTCTTTCCTGTGCTGTCCCTCCACCCTTCCAAGTATGATGTCTTTCTCCAGGGAAGGGTCCTTTCTGGACACATGCCCAAAGTATGTATCCTCATGCTCAAACATTTCTTTCCATAGTTGTAGTTAGTTTTATTCCTTTATAAGTTGTAGTTAGTTTTATTCCATTATATTCTAATTCCATCGTGTGAGATCCATTTGTATAGTTATTATTTCTGTTTGTAAAGAAAACCATTAGAAAGAAATAGCAATAATGATACAAAATTGTCATGAAATTTTAGTTTCCATGTTCTTGTAATTGTGAATAAAGCTACAAAGAACATCAGTGTGCAAATCTCCATTTGTGCCTCAGCTTGAAGTTCCTTGACGTGTATTCTTAACAGTGGAAGATATGAGTCAAACAGACTTTCTATGTTCAACTTTTTGAGGACTACACCAAACTGCTATCCAGAGTTGTTGAACCATTTTAAAATCCCATAAACAGTATGTGATATGTCCTATCTCTTTACATCCTCTCCAACATTTATAACTTGCTGTCCTGTTAAACTTTGCCTGTGCTACAAGGTGAGATTGTATCTCATTGTAGTTTTGATTTGTATCTCTCTGATTGCCAGTAAATTTAAACATTTCTTCATGTATCAATTATCATCTAAATGTTTTCCTCCATGAAAAGTTTTTCCATGCCTTTTGCCCATTTTTTAATTGGGTTATCAGTCTTTATTCCTGTGGAAGGTCTGTAATATTCCTCAAATTTTCATTATGAGACCCTTGTCTGAGATAAGATTGGCATTTTTTTTCTCCCAGTAGATTTCCTTTTCATCTTGTTGGGAAAAAATTTTGATGCTCACAGGGACTTAATCCTTAGAAGGTCCCACTCATCAATATTATCCTCTTCTCATTGTGCATTTCTGGCTGTATTTGCCGACTTATTTATACCATAAGCTAGGCCTTCTAAATTTGGTCTCATTTTGTTTGTTTTCAATTTTATGGTTTGGGACTTTACCCCTAGATCTCTGATCCACTTTGTGTTGATTTTTTGTGCATAATGAGATGATGATGAAGGAAGAAGTTCAAGCTGCTTTAAAGGAAATAGCAAAAAAATAAGGCCCCAGGAATAGATAGTATATCAATTGACATATTTCAGCTA
>NW_006400027.1:2241293-2242483 GCF_000299155.1 Elephantulus edwardii
AAGATTAATCAGAACTGGCTTTGACAAACACTGTGGCATTTGGACAAGAACAAACTGGGAGGAGGGTAGAGAGAATAGTGCAACAAGGAATGAATGGAAACCCAAAATCTCTGTAAATGTTTATGAAAATTAATAAAATATAGAAAAAAAAGGAAGGAAAAGAGGAAAAAAAAACCAAACAAAAGCATCATTTTCCCCCTCTATAATCGTTATTCATTGTCCAGCTCCCAGCAGCATAGAAACGGACTGAAAATACTCTGGTTTGAATCAAGCACACCTTAGTCCTCAAGCTAACATCATTGCTCCTTAATGATTTAGAGAAGTCCCTCATTGAAGACTTTCCCAATGTAATTCAGCTTCTGATCTTCTGGATGCTGGTACCATGTGCATTGTGAATTCAAGTAAGACAAAGCTGTCAACAGTTTCAAGGTTTTCTTCATCTATCATGATGTTGACTATCAGTCCAGTGAAGAGAATTCTTGTTTTCTTGACTTGGAGATACAATCGATACTGAAGGCTGCAATGTTTGACCTTCTGCGGCAAGTGCTTCAAGTCCTTACTTTTAACAAGCAGTGTTATGTTATTAGCATGGTGAAGATTTGATACGTTTAGGAAAATATATATTTTTAAAAATCTACTAATTTCGTAATTTTCCTTAGTCTGTTTGTGATTGCCCCAGTATCTCTTAGCATCTGAGATCCATGCTGCTGACACACTGATGATGCCAACGTCGTTTTAGCAACCATTTTAATGGGAACTTCTGCCCCTGTGATTTTCTTCCTGACAGCACTTTTGTTTTATCAATACAGATGTCACATCATTTTTCAGTTTGATACTATGTCAAAATACTTAATATTTTATTTGCCTATGTATATTATGTAGTATTTTTGTAAGGTAGCAAATTAATCTCATGTTTCAACCAGTGAACTGACTAAAAAGTAAGAAACACTCTTCAAATTTCTTTTTCTTATGAATGCATTTCTGTGCTTTATCTTGATATTTTCCATTTATTTCTTTCTTTTTTTTTCAAAGTCAGAAAAGAGCCCTTTAGAGTAGTGAGAGAAGATCTTCACCCAGAAACCTACAATGTCCCTTTTCAGCAGGAAGTAGCTAAGAGAATACGCCATCCCTTTTTCCTTATGAATCATGGTGAAGTCTCTCTCTCAGGGAGGAGTGATAGGGAATGGCAA
>NW_006400027.1:2245923-2261200 GCF_000299155.1 Elephantulus edwardii
GGGGTCGTGGTACTAGGGATATTGTAGCTGATGTTAGATGGATCTTAGCTGAAAGCTGGGAATACCAGAAGAATGTCTATCTGTGTTTCACAGATTATGCAAAGGCATTTGACTGTGTGGATCATAACAAACTGTGGCTAACTCTGAGAAGAATGGGAATCCCAAAACACTTGATCATTCTAATGCTAAACCTATACTTGGAACAAGAGGCAGTCGTCAGAACAGAGCAAGGAAACACTGCATGGTTCAAAACTGGGAAAGGCGTACACCAGGGATGTGTCCTATCTCCATATCCTTTCAACCTGTATGCAGAACAGATTATCTGAGAGGCTGGGGTCTATGAGGAGAAGTATGGCGTCAGGATTGGTGAAGATCTGTCAACAATCTGCATTATGCAGATGACACAACCCTGCTTGCTGAAACTGAGGAGGACCTGAAATTCTTGCTGCAGAGGGTCAAGGACTGCAGCCTTCAGTATGGTTTGAAGTTCAATATCAAGAAGACAAAGATTCTCAACACTAGACCAACTGGCAGCATCATGATGGATGGTGAAGAGATTGAGATTGTTAACAACTTTAGTCTGCTTGGCGCCATGGTCAACACTCTTGGCACCGGTAGCCAGGAAATAAAAAAACGTATTGCTTTGGGAAAGTCTGCTGTTAGGGACTTCTCAAGAGTACTGAAAAGCAATGGTGTCACTCTGGAGACTAAGGTGCATATGATACAGGCTATGGTCTTTGCAATCACTTGTTATGCATCAGAGAGTTGGACAAGAACTAAGCAGGATAGAAGGAAAATTGATGCTTTTGAGCTGTAGTGCTGGATAAGAGTATTGAATGTACCCTGGACTAACAAGAAAACAAACAGATTCATCCTAGAGAGGGTTAAACCAAGCTGCTCCTTGGAGGCAAGGATTCTGAGGCTTCGTGTGACACACTTTGGACATGTTTTAAGGAGGGAGAGGTCCTTGGAGAGGGACAGCATGCTTGGGAGGGTGGAGGGACGGCACAGAAGGGGAAGACCCTCTATGAGGTGGATTGATTCAGTGACTGGGGTAATCGGGATGGGTGTGTCAGAGGCAATGAGATTGGCACAGGATAGAGCAGCGTTTAGGGGTGTTGTACATAGGGTCACTATGAGTCACAAGCCAATCGACGGCACATAACAACAACAACAGTGAGATGTAGGTCCCACTTCAGCTTCCTGTAGGTAGCACTCTAGTTTTGACAGGTCCTTTTCTTCAAGTGGTTGTGATTTCCCCACTTGGTAAGTTTTGTTTCCTTGTCAAATGCCAGTTGATTGTTGGTAGATGGGATAATTTCTGCTTTCTTGATTTTTTTTATTCTTGGTCTATGTACGTGTCATTACGCCTGTGACATTCTGGTTTTGGTTATTAAAGCTGTATAGTAGGTTTTGAGATTAGAGAGTGCTATGCCTCCCACTTTGTTTCTGTTCGTCAGAAGTGCTTTGCTTATTTCGAGTCTCTTTCTTTTTACAAATTAACTTGCCAGTTGTCTCTTCTATCTCCTTGAAAAAATGAAGTTGGTATCTGTATTGAGATTGCAGGATACATGCAAATTGTTATTGACAAGATTGTAATTTTTACTATTGAATCTTCCTATCCATAAACAAGGGACATTTTTCCCCCATTTACTTAGGTCTTTTATTGTTTTTTACAGTATATTTTCAAGTTTTCTTTATAATGGTCATTTGTGTCTAGTTAGGTTTATTTTCAAGTATCTCAAATTTGTGGTTGGCTATTTTAAATGGCATTGCTTTTTAAAATTTCTTTATCCATGTTTACTTTGTTACTGTTGAGGAATTCCACTGTCTTGTATATTGATCTTGTATTCTGCCATTCTATGAAATTGGTCTATTAAGTTTAAGAGGGTTTTATTTTTATTTTTTTTCTTGAGTCCTTGGCTTTCTGTGTATACTATAATGAATATGGAGACAGTCTTACCAGTTCTTAGCCAATTCGATGTCTCTTAATGCCTGTTCTTGCCACATTGTCCTAGCATATACTTCCAATACAAGACTGAATAGAAGTGATGACAGTGAGCATCCTTGTATGATCTCTGTTCACAAGTGGAATGCCTTTAGTGTTTCTCCATTGAGAATGATATAGACTCTTGGTTTTGCATATGTATTTTTCACTATTTTAAGGAAATTCCCTTCAATTCCTATTTTGCTAAGTGTTTTGTTCAGAAACGGATCTTGGATTTTGTTTAAAACCTTTTCTGCGTCAATTAATAGGATCATGTGGTTCTTATTCTTTGTTAATGCAATTAACGAAGTTGATTGTTTTTCTTTTGTTCAACCATCATGGCACACCTGTTACAAAACTCACTTGGTCATAATGAATTACATTTTTGTTGTACTGTTGCACCCCTGTTCATGAGAGATATTGGCCTGAAGTTTTCTTTTTTGGTAATATTTTTTCCTGGTTTTGGTATTAGGTTTATGGTTGCTTTATAGAATGGCTCTTGGAGTATTCCTCTTTTTCTATTTTTTAAAATAATTTAAGTAGAATTGGTGATGAATCTTCCCTGAATGTTTGGTAGAATTCAGCTTTGAAGCCATCTGAGTCAGGGCTCTTTTGTATGTGAGAAGCTTTTTATGAACTGCTCAGTTTCTTCTTTTTTTGTTATGAGTCTATTTAAGAGTTCTACATTTGTCCATGCTAATCAGGGTAAGACATGAGTTTCGTGTAATTTGTCCATTTCCTCTAGGTTTTCAAATTTATCAGAACATATTGTTGCTGTTGTTGTTATGTACCATTGAGTCACTTGTGATTCATAGCAACTCTATGTACAATATCTTTGAACCTTACCCTATCCTGAGCCAGTCTCACTGGCTCCAATACACTTAACCCCATTGCTCCAGTTACTGTGTCAATCCATCTTGTCTGAGGTCTTCCTCTCCTTTCCTATCCATTCACTCAACAAAGTATGATGTTCTTTTCCAAGGACTGATGCCTCCTGGCCATGTGCCCAAACTATATGCGAATGAGTATCAAAACCCTTGCCTCCAAAATAAAACTTGGTTTCACCCTTTCCAAAATAAACCCATTTGTTCTCCTTTTTGTCAATGCTCTTCTCCAGTACCACAGCGCAAAGGCATTGATTGTTCTCTGTCATTCTTCCTTATTGTCTAGCTTTCTGATGCATAGCAAGTAGTTATGAAGACTATTTGTTATTGTTTTTTCCTGTCACTGCGGTGTTAATTTTATTTCTGGCTTTCATTATTTGTAACTTCTTCAGTAGTTGTTCATAAGACTGCATGTCAATGTTTTTCTTCTGCCTGCCTGATCCAAGGGTATTCATTGGGTCTGAAATATGCTTTGCTTCTTTAGGAGGAGGCTTCTTTTGTTTTTTCCTGATGTTTGAAGCTACCTGCTGCTTTCTTCACATTGGCATTATAGGAAGTTTTTCTTGGTGTTACACCATTTCTATTATGTCTGCATAAGTTTTCATAATTCTTTATTATTTTATTGATCAATTTCAGGCTTAAAGTGCTCAGTCGATGGGGGTGGGCAATTCGCTCTACTGGAAGTTCTTTCTGTGCCTCTGAAGTGGGAATATTTGCCTTTCCTAAAGTTCTTCAAGCCCTCTCTGGTATGCAGCGCAGGCCTGTGGAAATCTCACCTTATTGCAGCCCTATCTCATAAAATCTATTGTATTCTTTGGTCTGTGAAGTGGCCCCAAGGTGGCCTGTCTACCAACTGGCAGAATTTATCTCCAGGGAAGTCAGAGGTCCTTCCTTTCCCTGCATCTGAATGTTCTGGTTCTGCGACTGAGTCTTTCACTTGATGTAAGTCCCTCTCCTAAAGTCTGTTGTCCCCTTTTATCTATTATCCATTCATTTTTATCCAAACATTCATATACATTGTTTCATTCATACATATTCTGTTTTGTACAATCACTTCTATAGGTTTTATTTTATATCATTACTATTAATCTATGACTTTTATATCCTGCTTTCATCAAGTCCTCATTGAACCTTGTCTATTATTTGGCACTTTCCTATCTCCACACTAATCTTTGCTTTCCCAGTGATTTCCTATGACACCTTCTGCATTAATTTCCTGTTCTTTTTTTGAATAGTTACATACATCTTGTTCCTATTTGCTAATTGTAATACCGTATTGTTCTTATCTTGATTGTCCCCAGCATATTTTGGTCCTTATATTGTTCTTTTTTCTGTACATCCTGATTCTATTCTTCAACTACCTCATCCAACCCATCACTTACCCCCTTATTTTCACAGTACTCTTATGGAGTCCTGTGGAATCTTATAAGGGCTTATGCAGTACATGTACTTTTTTGACTGAGTTATTTCACTCAACACAATGTTCTCTAGACTCCCCCATGACATGACTTTATTTTCCACTGTGTGAATTTCTTTGGTTGTTTTCATTTTTTCCCCCTATTGTGAATAATGCTGCTATGAACATTGTTGTTGCTGCTATTTATTATGGTCAAGTCAGAACCAACCCATAGCTGGTCCTACATTGGATTTTTATAGGCAGTAATTCACATGGAAGGAGGTTGCTCATCCTTCTCCTATAGAACAACTAGTGTACCAGCTAGCTATTTGAACTGTGTACCTTTGAGACATCAATTTCCTAAACCAGATGCCTCTGGAAAAATCTGTGAACATAGTTAGTTATAAATAAGGTTCAGGTCTTTTGTTCATAGGATCACTATGAGTAGTATTTGACTTGAAGACATTTAACCACTGCTAAGTGAAACCAGTGTTGTTATATTATGGAGGAACATTCTTCTAAGTTGTACATCACTCTTCTGAGAATTTCCTGTGCTGAGGTAATCTGAGTTTGCTGTGATTCTGAACCTTGTCCCATTGAAGTGTCAAATGCCATAACAGTTTCCCAAGGTGGAAACAGGTATTGAAGCAGGAGTGACATCCACTTAACTACATAGCTATGGGAACTCTATGAACCTGGAGAAATGACAATAGTCATAGAAAGGCATCAAATCTTTTGTTCATAGAATTCCTATGAGTTGTGTATCATCAACAACAACCTTTGAAGTGGCAGCAGATACATATTCCTTGTGTACCAGAGCTCCCTTGCTATAAACATAAGTATACATATCATTGTATGTCTATCTATTGAGAGATATTCCTAATAGTTGAATAACTAGATCATCTGGGATTTCCATGCTCATATTTTTGTGGAAATGCTGAACTGCCTTTTGTAAAGGTTATTTTACAATCTCCCCAGCAGTGCGTTAGAGTTTTAATCTTTCTACATTCTCTCCAACATGCATTGTTTGATGTACTGTTAAACATTGCTGCTCATGCTGAAGTGTGATAGTATCTCATTATTGTTTTAATTTGCATCTCTCTGATTGCTACTGATCTGGAACATTTCCTCATCTGAATGTTCTTCTTTGCAAAGAGTCTTTTCAATGTATCGTCCCCGTTTGTAACTTGATTATCAGTATTTTTCTTGTGGAGACCCTGTTTCATCACCAGTTATTATTAATGTGTCTTCATTTTATGTTTTATCAACTTCAGACTGTATAAACGTATGTTGTTTTTGTTGTTAATTGCTTTCGAGTCGAGCACGACTCATAGCAGCCTTATGAACAAAAGGCCTGAGGCCCCTCTACAAGAATTGACATTTATCAAAATAAATGTACAGAAATCATCGATTAATAATTTTTATTATCATCACTGTTGGCCCACAAATTCTCCTAGTGATTTGCTGTTTGATAGTTGTTGGAGCTAAGATGTCAGTGATCTAAATGAGGCCACTCTTTCTGCCTTCACAGGTAAGCAAAAACAAAAATGTCACACTGGTAATTATTATTCACTTTTATAGAATGCCTAATGGATACTAGACACTCAACTAAGTACTTTATTTTTTTAAAATTTATTTTTATTAATGATTTTTTAAATGTATTATATCTTTTTTACAGCATATTCTTTCTATTTAATTTTTCCCCCATTCATTTTCCTCCCTGCCAACCCCTCCCCTCATTTCGCTTTTCTCTTTGAAGAAAAAAAAATTCTTTCATTGTTATATAATCCCCCAGGTCCATTTTCCACTTAGCATTTCTTTTTCTGTAATCTTGTCATGAAAATAATACCTAATCCTATATTCCTTTTAAACAGTTCTCTTCCTCACCTGTTTCTGTGCAATATGCATTATTTATCCCCTCTTTTCTTAGGTTCTCCCAAACCCCGATGTCTGTCCTATTTTACAACAGTGGCACTATGCTGTATTTGTCCTTTTGTGACTGAGATATTTCACTCAGCATAATGTCCTCCATCCTCCATGGTCACCCATTTTGTATAATATTTCATAAGTTCTTTGTTTTTCAATGCAGCATAGTATTCCATTGTGTGAATATACTACAGCTTAATTACTTTATTTTTTAAAATTTATTTTATATTGGTTTGCTAAAAATTCGTATACATTGTTTCATTTATACACATTGTATTTCAAACATTCCCTCATTCACATTGCTTCATATGGTCATTCCCATACACTGTGTTTTATAATAATAATCACCATTGATGTATGCCAATCATAACCCCATCTTTTTTATGTCCCAACTGGATCTTTCCTAAGTCCTTCACTCCCTCCCACCCTCCACCTACCAATCTCTGTGACCTCATGATTTCCCTCCTCCAAATCCTCACCACCCTCTGTTCCTCTTTTGGACTTTTGTGACACCTTACTAGTTGTTTAAATCATTGCTCTTGTGTGATGTATACTTTATCATGTAAATGTACCACAACTTCTCAATTCATTTGTTGATGGAAAATAGAATCAACTAAGTACTTTAAATAGATTATCCTACTTAATGTTTCCATCAAATCCCGAAGGCAAAGCTTATTATCCTCCATTTATAGATACACATTATTTATATGTGGTTTATAAATAAGGTTGCTTGCCCAATTTTATCAGCTAGTAAATTTTTAAACCAGGAACTGAATCCAATTTGCATGTTCTTCATCTCCATTCTATACCACCCTCTATAAGTTGTAAAATACAATTTCATATAAAAAGTAAATGACCAGCAAGTTAAAAAGAGAGCTGATTCAGTGAAAACGATAGAGTGATCATGCTGACTGAATGAAGAGGAGTACAATCCACATGATGAAATACTACACAACAGGCAGAAGCAATGATTTTGAAAATTACTATCTAACTTGCATGGGACTGAAGAACATTATGCTGAGTGAACTAACTCCCATAAGGACAAATACTGTAGAAGACTATTATTGTAGAAATAGAAAGATAACTAATTAAACTCATATGAGGATCTAAGGTGGGGGAGTGCAGGAGCTGAGGTGTGAGGATGGAAAGGTAATCATAGGGTCACAAAATTTGATGGGTGGAGGGAAGGGTGAGTAAAGGAAATGGGAAAGACCTGCTATGAACAACAGCGTATGTGAACTTTTTAAGTGAACCACTATAAAACAAAATTTTATTTAAAAAAAGAACTAAGGATAAATAAAAGTATTTTAGATGAAAAAAGAGTCATATAATGATACGATTGTAATATGAAATGAACATTATTAATTCTTCCCTTGCTCTTTGAAGATGTGGAAACAAAACCACAAGACTGGACACTTTTCAGACACACAAATGTCAGAACAACGTGCTTGAAGATAAAAAGATGAGAATGACTGTAGAATAATCAGTTTTACAGTAGGAAACTAAACCATAGTATAACAGAAAGTGATTTGAAAATGAAAGTAACAGTAGACACCCAGTCAGTGTGGAAAGCATATTTTCAGAGGTCTATGTACAACTATAAACTTAATATCAAAGTTGACTTCCTGTCTTAATATCATGAATATTTGTTAAAAATTATTTTTGGATTCTACATTATATTTCTAGTGACCTGGTAGTAAGGAGTTACACTGCAAACTGAAAGAATTATAGTTTGAATCCACCAATTCTCTCTCTGTGGGAGAAAGATAGGCAACCTCTTCCTATGTAGTTTACAGCTTCTAAAAAGCCACTGGAGGGTCAGTTCCAATTCAATATCTCATAACAACAACATGTTACCTCTACATCAGAAATGCTGTCTTGATGGTAGGTTTTCACATTGTTCACACATACCTCCACGTTAACGATTTCCATGTTGTTGTTCTTGTTGTTATGTGCCATCGAGTCACTTGCGACTCATAGCGAACCTATGTACAACAGCCCTAAACTCTGCTCTGTCCTGTGCCAATCGCACTGTCTCCGACACTCCCATCCCAATTATCCCAGTCACTGAATCAGTCTACCTCATAGAGCGCCTTCCTCTCCTGCGCTGTCCCTCCACCCTCCTAAGCATGATGTCCTTCTCCAAGGACCGGTCTCTCCTCACAACATGTCCAAAGTATGTTAGATGGAGCCTCAGAATCCTTGCCTCCAAGGAGCCACCCGGTTTAACCCTTTCCAGGACAAATCTGTTTGTTTTCCTAGCAGTCCATGGTATTCTCAATACTCTTCTCCAACACCACAGCTCAAAGGCATCAATTCTCCTTCTATCCTCCTTGGTCATTGTCCAACTTTCTGATGCATAACAGGTGACTGCGAAGACCATGGCCTGTATCAGAGGCACCTTAGTCTCCAGAGAGACACCATTGCTCTTCAGCAGACTTTCCCATGGCAATGAGCCTTTTAATTTCCTGGCTGCTGGTGCCAAGACTGTTGACTATGGAGCCAAGCAAACTAAAGCTGTGTACTATCTCAATCTCTTCACCATCCATCCTGCCAATTGGTCCAGTGGTGAGAATCATTGTCTTCTTGACATTGAGTTCCATATTGTAGGCTGCAGTCCTTGACACTCTGCAGCAGGAGCTTCAGGTCCTCTTCAGTTTCAGCAAGCAGGGTTGTGTCATCCGCATAACACAGATTGTTGATAAATCATCCACCAATCTTGACTCCACATTTCTTCTCATAGAGCCCAGGATCCTGGATAATCTGTTCTGCATATAGGTTGAAAAGGTATGGAGATAGGATGCATCCCCGGCGTCCCCCTTCCCAATCTTGAACCATGCAGTGTTACCCTGCTCTGTTCTGACTACCGCCTCTTGGTCCAAGTATAGGTTTTGCATTAGCACAATACTAACTATAATTTGAGAACTATTGTTGCAGACAGTAGGGTTCAGGCACATTGAAGAGTGAGGGAATTTCAGCATAAAGAAAAAGCCTCTGATGATTCATTAGGTTGTATAGCATATGAATAATAAGAATCAGGAACTGATTAGAATAGCAATTGAGATGTTTCAACAAACAGATGCAACACTGGAAACAAGGAGTTATTTAATGTCAAGAAATTTTAAAGACCTGGGCTAGATATTAAAAAATAATCCACATCTGTGCCCATTGCCATGAAAATGTGCCAACAAATATTCTAACAGATGTTGAAATAATACAGTTAATATTATATGATAGAAAAATTTTGCTGAAGAAAATTTTTAAAAATTACAACAGTACTGTCGGAAATTCCAGGTGGATTCAGAAGAGGACATGGTAAAAATGATATCATTGTTTATGTCGAATAGGTATTGGTAGAAAGAAGAGAATACCAGAAAAATGTTTACCTGTGTATTAACGAATATTCAAACTCTTTCAACTGTATGGATAATAACAAATGACGAATAATATTGCAAATAATGCGAATTCTAGATTGTGCTTATGTAGAAACTGTATATAGACCAAGAGTTACTCAAACACAGAACAAAGGTATACTGTGTTGTTCATAATCTTGAAAGATGTGTATAAAGTTTTAATTCTTCTACCATTCTTTTTCAGTCTGCTTGCTGTGAAAGCTGTCTGAGAAGCTGAAGTATATGAAGAAGAAAACTAGCATCAAGATAGAAAGAAAATTCACTAATAGTCTTCAATATGTATATGTAGATGACAGATCCTTGTTTGTTGGACTCTAAAATGATTTGAATATAGGAAACCAAGACGAATTAACACATTTGAATCATGGTATTGGCAAAGAATATTGAATACTTAATAAATTTTCAGGATTACGACAAAATCCATATTGGATAAAAGACTGTCAGAATTCTTCTTAGAAGCAAGGACTCATACTAGTGCTTTGGACAAGTTTTGAGGAAGGATCAGTCCCTGGAGAAGGATATCATGCTTGATTACAATATAAAGTCAATATAAAAGAAGAAGGCTCTCAGTACGACAGACTGACATAGTAGTGCAACAATAGATTCTACCATGACTATAAGTAAGGATGGTGCTGGCCAGGCAATGTTCCCTTCTGCTAAACAGAAGGGCATTATGAGTTGAAACCTACCACATAACACTTAACAGCAGCAACAGATTGGGAAAGAGATTGATCAGCCCAGATATGAATGTAAGTGAAGATTTGGTGCAGGTTTTTTCTTAGAAAGATGCTATAGATGTTAGAGGTACAATCGGGGACACATGAAGAAGGTTATTTTGAAAAAGAAAGCAGTCAATTTGGCAATCAGCTGGATTGAAGTGAGTAAATCAATCAATCAATCAAACAATCATCTTTGTCCCATAATCAGTTATCAATTACTTCATCTTCATCAATTACTCTCATCTTTCATCAGCCTCACAATTCAAGCCTAGTTAGACACCACCCCAACCCCTGGCTGATGCAGGGCTTCCTTGCAGGTGTTCACATTATACTCGTTTCTTGCATTTAATTGCATAGTCACTCACTGCTCTTTTCTTTCCAAGATCTAGAGGGAAGGCAAGAATCTAGCATGTTGCATACCACTTGGCAAATCCTCATGAAATATTTGTTAAGTTAATGAACAAGTGGTTAAAAGACAGCACACAGCCAGTGATGCTTCTGGGATTTCCTGTCTAAGTACTTGTTTGAATAAAGATGTCTCTCTCATTCTTTCAAAAGCTTCCAGCCTAACCTTTTTCCCTAAGGGCAAAATTGGTAAAGACAAAAATCTCTCAAACCTAGACTATTTTAAGTGAACTTGCCACCTTCACAAGGAGAAGGTGAAGGTCTTCCAATTGGGAGAATATTGATCAGATTGTGTTTAACAAGATTGAAACCTATTTGTTATATGAATATTGGATCAATTATTTTAGGACTGAGTGTTACTACCCTATAATTCATTAAATTGTCACCTCCCAACCCTTTAAGAGCTCTGGTGACTTAGTATTGTCAACCCAAAGGCATACTGTTCAACTCTACCAGCAGCTCGACAGGAGGAAGATGGGCAATCTCCTCTGGTGAAATTTACTGCCTCTGGAAACTAGCTGGAGGGTCATCTCTGAGTTGTACTCAACAGTACCTGGCAACAATAACCTATTTAAAAGGAAACTGTTTCACTAGGAAAGGTAGAAAACAGGATATGAAATGGAGTAAGTTGATCCTAGGAAAAAGCAGCAAACTACTTTGTGTGTTGACTTTCTGTTAGTGAGATATATAGTCAGCATTTCTAATGAATATTCTCAGAGCGGCTGGAATATTATGATTTATAGCACCTTCCCACTCTCTATCATAGCATTTTATTAGATGGATGGGAAGCTGGTAGTAATGAGGTTAGGAATGAGAAAACATCCATCAAGCCCTGCTACATCTTCTCAGGAAAGACAACACACTATCTCATATGTCACAGGCAGTGATCTGGGTCACGATGATATAAAATGCGTGATTAAAGCCAAGCATTTGACACTAGGTAATAGGCATCTAGTTAAAAAATAGCTCTAGTGTTCCTGACTTTTAATTAAACCCAACTCGTAAATATGCACTGTGGTAAATATACTGCAGAATGGGGCTTGTTTATATTCCACCACATAACAATTACCTCCAGAATGGGTGCTTTATTTCACTACATGGTGTTATTAGTCAGGCGATGGACTGAAATACAAATGTTAAGCCAGTGATGTCAGACAGATCTTCCACAGCAGTGACATCCACTCAGCTCCTATTTTGCCTCCCACCTTCTCTTTTTCTCCTACCTTCCTCCTTCCTCAAAATTCTCTCACCTCTTCTAACAGTTATCTATCTATCTATCTATTATCTATCTATATATCTATCTCTCTATCATAAAACACATTTAATAATTTACAGCAACTCTCATAGTATCTTTGATTGAATCAGTAATGACTTGAAGAGAGAAAGTCTTTTAAATACACATCCTTAGTAGTCAGTAAATTCCTTCCATGGCAAGGAATTAACTTAATGGAAAAGTTTGCTTTGTTTTTCAAAATGAAGTCTTGCACTAGAATACGAAAATGAAATTTACTAGAAAGGAGGTAAGAAGTAAGCTGATTGTGTAATTGTCTTAAAAATATTGGGTATTTGAAAACTCTTAGGTGATAATCTGTGGCATTGAAAGAGCACAAGTCTTTATTTGACCTTATTAATTGGCTATTTGACATTTCTCCTATCACGTAGTCTAATGATTTTGGTGACTTTTCAAATTTGAAAATGGAGAAGTGGATAAGACCTTTTCCAAGATCTCTTCTCCCTTTGGTATCCAGTGAATCTATTAAAGTGGTATATCTCCAACTTAAATGTCATATAAACCTCTTGAAGAACTTGTTAAAATGGAGATTCAGATTCATTAGTTAGGGGTGAGGCCTGGGATTCTGCATTTCTAACAAGCTTTAGCTAGGTGATGCTCAGACCACACTCAGAGTGCAAGATGATAAAATGCAAACATGGCCTCTCTTCATGGCAAGTTTTAAAAATCTGGATCTCATTTTTCTCTCTCTGAGCATAATTACTTACTATTTATATAGAACCAATCACATAACTCCTCTCTGCTTTCAGCTTTATATTATTAGTACAGCTTTCCTTTGGCTAATGGTATTAAATTAAGATTATTTCTGAACATACAGGCACTGACCTTGGGAAGTTCAGTTCAAATCAATTAATATTTCTCAAGTGTCACATTCTAATTTAGCAACCCATCCCTGTGATCAACCAGCCTTCTCCCAGAGTTCTTCTTTGAGTTCCTTTTAAGCTTCCAGTACAGGCTGAGTTTCAACTCTTCTCTTTCTCTCATCTTGAAGATGATTAACAGCTGATAAATTGAGGGAGTAATTAATCTAAAATTGGTCTGAACAACTCATGTGCTATAGAGTAAAAGAAAATTCTTTTAAATAAACAGGAAACCAAGCAGCCCCAGCTGTTCATTAGTAATTGTGTCCCCTAGAGTAGGGAGCAAAAGGTTTCATACCCAGAAGAGTTAGGCAGTTAACCAGGCACAGTTAAGCAGTTAACCAGCCATAGACAGCTGTATCTGCATTGGTTTCTGCTACCTGTGTGCATTTGGAATGAGGAGAGTTTCCTCCTGCATGTGATTTAACATATTATTTTATTTCATTTTAATATGAGAATCAAGCTCCTGTTCTCTTTTCTTTTATTTTCATTCCATTTGTTGTGATTGCCGTAATTATGTGTCAGCTATTACCAAGCACATTCTAATTACTCTATTTATTGCCAGAATTACTGTTACTACATTCAGCTTTGTTCATTAACGAACTCTGAGAAGACTTCCTTGCACATGGGATACTTTAGGGGTAGTCTGATTTTACATGACATACAGTGCTCAAAAACATTATTATTTTTAACAAAGTCACAAAACTAACGTGTAGTTTTCAATTGGATATTCTAATGAACACATCCCTCCATTTTCCATTTCTGAATGTGTTCTTGCTAAGGAAAATACCATTTTTATGATTTGACAGGAATATAAAACAAAACAAAGCAAAAAAGAGAAAAGTTCCAAATCAATCTTTTGCTTTTAATTCTTAAAGTTACCATCAATTCTTTAATTTCAGATTGCTAAAATCCTTTACGGACTTTTGCTTTCAAACACATGTGCTGATAAAACAAAGTAACGTATTTATTATTATTATTATTATTATTATTATTATTATCAGCTGATATTGCTAGAACAAATTACTTACTGATAACTTTGAGAAGAATGGGAACTCCAGGGCACTGTAATTGTGCTGGTGTGAAAACTTTACCTAGACTAAGAGGCTGTTCTGTAAACAAAGCAAAGGAACACTGCATGATTTAAAATCAAGAAAGGTGTGAAACAGGGTTATATCTTTTCTCCATAACAATTTAATCTCTATGCTGAGCAGATTATTTAAGAGGCTAGACTCTCTAAAGAAGAATGTGACAACAGGATAGGAGAAAGACACATCTGCAGATGATACAACCTTGTTTGATTAGAGTGTGGATGAGCTGAAGCACTTGCTGCAGAGGATCAAAGACTGCAGATTTCGATATGGATTGCCTCTCAATATCAAGAAAACAAAAATCCTAGCCACAGGACCAATAGGCAACATCAAATGGAGAAAAAATTAGTATTGTTAATGACATCATCTTATTTCGACTCACAATCAATACACGTGATACTAGCAGTCAGGAGATCAGGAGATGTATTGTGCTAGGGAAGTCAGTAGTAAAGGACCTCTCAAAATTATTGAGTAGCAATGATGTCAATTTGAAGACTAAAGTGTGCCTGATTCAGGTCGTGGTCTTTTCAGTCACTTTTCTATGCATCTGAGAACTGAACAATGACTAAGGAGGACACAAGAAGAAGTGATGCCTTTAAACTGTAGTACTGCACAAAAGTATTTGATATCCTGTAGAACACCAAAAGAATAAATCGACATATATGTCTTGGAGAAAGTGCAGCCAAAGTGCTCCTTGGAGCTAAAAATAATGACATTTCGGTTCACCTACTTTGGGCAAGCATGTTGCTATGAGAGGTTAATCCTTGAAAGGGGCACCATGCATGGGAAGGTGCAGGGATGGCAAAAGAGAGGAAGACCCTCAACAGATGGATTGACACAGTGACCGCAGCTTGAGGGTGTTGGATAGGGTTCAGATCTGTTGTTCATAGTGTCATATTTATCGTACTAGACTCTATGGCACCTAACAACAACAACATAATCAATAGTGAATAAAAATATTTTTGAACAGTGAAATGTTGTATCTAGAACAAGATAACTCCATATAAATCAGGGGGGAAAGCATTGGATGAAAACCAACCAAATAAAAAACCCCAGAACCAAACAATTTCACAAGCATAACTCAAGGAAATGATTAAATTGAGTGTGAAAATGGACCCTACAAGCAAGTATTCAGAAAAAAAACCCCAACCCACAACAACCAAACAGATAAACAAACAAGTCAACTATTATTTTCTAAACATGTCAGAAAACATGGGCTTGGTGACAGGAATGAGGCTGGAGATAGAATGATTGAATTTTGTAAAATCAATGACTTATTCATTGCAAATACATTTTATAAGAGAC
>NW_006400027.1:2263275-2270740 GCF_000299155.1 Elephantulus edwardii
GTCAGAGGCAGTGCGGTTGGCGCAGGATAGAGCAGGGTTTAGGGCTGTTGTGCATAGGGTCGCTATGAGTCGGAAACGACTCGACGGCACATAACTCCATAACACATGTTATTAATAAAAACCTTCGAAATAGTCATGCAGGGGATGTTTTTAATTCTATGTAATTCCACCAGTCTACTATCAGTTATGAGGAATAAAAGTAAACAGAAAGCAGCAAGGGCTAAAAGAGTAGTGTATTCATGTAAACTTTTGGGGGCTGGAAACAAATCAATGACATACAGCAATATGATTATTGATTAATATGATTAATAATGAGATTATTCAGCACAAACTTAAATCCAAGGAGACCATGATTTGATGAAGATTAATAATAAATTTAAATCAGAAAATATTCAACCAGAAATGAATGAAAATCCAATTTTTCTGTAAATTTTAGTTAAAATCAGGTAAAAATGGCATTATCTTAAATTACTTTTCAGAAATAAAATTACAAGTGAATATATGAATATCATAAGTAATTAGTAAAGGAGAAGATATGAAATGTAAAAATTCTTTCCTCTGTATTAATTTTTCAGTTATACAAACTAAAACAGAATGGGTTGAAAAATGTTTTAAAAGATCATTTCCTCTTTTCATATAACAGTGGCAATGGACATGATAATTTGTGGATAATTTTTCAACTCTGCCTGAGAAATAATTTTAACATTGAATTGCATAGATAAGATACAAATCAATAAAGAAAAGCACTTTAGAAATATATGTGAAAGAAACATAGGAAGAGAAAAGGTGAAATGAAACAATAATTTATCATTTAAAATTCTAGGAAAAGGGTTAAAATTTCTTTATCAAAACAAATAGAAATTGAAAATAGAAGCATTATGCTTTTACCTAAAGTAAATTCATCATATTAAAGATAATGGTTATGCAAATTAATTGACCAAATGCCAAAGAACAAAGCAGTTACTTTTAAATAAATACTAGACATGTAGAATTTGAAACAATATTTGATTAAGTACAATGCAAAACAAAAAGGTATTATCAGCTTACATTAAAAAATGTCATTTGCAATCAAATATTGATGCCACAAACACCACTTGATGAAGAACATGTTGACTAAAATGTAAGCAAAACAAGTTGTTTATCATCAGTCATCATGACTGTAACACAAATATTTACATATTACTCTAAGTTCTGCATAGATTAAATAGGAAAAAATGCAACTAAAATATGGAAAATGAAAAATGGGCACAGAGAGTGACACAGAAAAAGCAAATCAGAGAGAGTGACACAGATAGAGTGACGTAGAGAGTGACACAGAGAAAGTAACACAGAGAACGACGCAGTAGAGAGCAAACAAGACAGTAAAATTTTGAGTGAAAACTATTATTAAAATAATTAGTTTGGGAACCATGGGACCAGCAAGCTGCAGGCACTGCTGGGAGCTTCCAATCAAGCCCTGCAAGGAGCCACCAGCTGAGGCACTGTGGGACTCATTTGACTGCACTTTCTTAGGCCCTTCCAGACCCAGAGCCCCAGTGGACCCAGAGCTCCACAGGATGAGAGCCACTGGGTGAAAGCCAGACAACTGGAATTTGAGTGAGGTCCCTGTGTGAGTCCACTCCAACAGCTGGAATCTGAATGAGGTCCCCGTGTGTGCCACACACCCCCATGCCTGCCTGCCCTGTACCTGTTCTGCCCCTTAACCCTTCACATCCAGTCAACTAACTTGCCTTTCATTTGGAGTGCCTTGATCTGACTTAGCTGCAACAAGAGACTGCTCTCACAGGCCCTGAACTGAAACTTCCCTTGGGTCAGAAGGTCCGAGGAAAATACAGGTGTGGTAGCTGCCCCAACCCCTTCTAGAGCAGTGACTTCAGATCAAGAACCTATCATCACCTCAGGCATGTAAAACTTTACCACAGCAATGTCATGGAAGAAGGAGGCTACCTCAGACCCTACACAAGTGTAAAGCAAGATGTCACCCCCAAAAGGTAACACAATATCAATGGAATTCCTGAAGACAGAAAGTCTGATGAAACTTTTTGACACAGATTTTAAAAGAACAATGAATATTTTCAATGAATGAAAAGCAAACTGGGAGAATTACAGAACAATGCAAGTGAAAACCAAAAGGAGCTTAAAAAACTGAAACAATGCCATAAAATAAACGAGGCATTAGAGGCTCTGGAAAAAACAAGAAACTATGAATCAGAATATGAGGTCCGAAGTTTCAGATGCTGTCAACATGATGGAAGAAAACATGAACAGAGTTGAAGAGATGGCACACAAAACCAGTGAAATAGAAGATAGAATTGTCACCACTGATAAGCTAGAGCAAAAAGCAGAATCAAAGAGGAAGAAAAAAGAAGAAAACCTAAGAATAATGTGGGATGCCATCAAGAGAAAGAACATATGCACCATTGGAATCTCAAAGCAGGAAGAAGCAAATAAAGGCCCTGGAAAAAGTTGTAGAAGAATTACTATAGGAAAACTTTCCAGGCATAATGAAGAATGAGAGAATATATATTCAAGAAGCTGAGTGAACACCATATAGAATAGACCCCAAAAGAAAAACATCGAGGTATAGTCAAATTTGCCAGAACCAAAGATATGGAGAGAATTCTGAAAGCAACCAGGAAGAAACAAAGTGTAACCTATAAGGGATAGCAGGTAAGATTAAGTGCCAATTTCTCAGCAGAAACCATGTGAGAAAAAGACAGTGGAACAACATATATAGAACACTCAAAGAACACAACTGTCAACTAAGAATACTTTACCCAGCAAAATTGTCCATCAAATATGAGGGAGAGAAAAAGATATTTGAGAAAAACAGAACCTATGGGAGTTTGTAAAAACACCAGCATTACAGGAAACACTATGAGATGTCCTTCTTTCGGAGGTGCAACAGAAAGCAGGATGGACCAAAGTAATAAGCAACAACAACAAAAACTCAACAAAATCATAGCAATAAAAACTTGCCACTAGCACAAAAACAAAGTAAAGGTAAACAACTCAATTGCAAAATGGGCACAGGATATGAACAGACACTTCACCAAACAAGGTATTAAGAAAGAAAACAAACACATGAAAAAATGTTCAAAATCTCTAGCTGTAAAAGAGATGCAAATCAAAACAACTATGAGATAACATATCACTCCAGCAAGAATAGCAAAATTTAACAGAACAGCAAATAACAAATGCTGGTTAGGTTCTGAAGAAACTGGAACACTTATTCACTGATGGTGGGATTATAAAATGGTGCAACCTTTATGGAAGGCTACATGGTGCTTTGTAAAAAAAAATGCAAATAGAAATACAATTTGACCCAGCAATTCCACTACTGGGAATATACCCCAAAGAAACCATAACTGCCACTTAAGCAGACATATGCACACCAATGTTTATTTCAGTTTTGTTCACAATATCAAAGAGTTGGAAACAACCCAATTTCCCAAGGAAAAAAGAATGGATAGAGAAGCTATTGAAAAAAAGCAAGAAACTCAAGAAATATTATGCAAAATGGGTGACCCTGGAGGACATTAGACTGAGTGAAATATCTCAGTCACAAAAAGACAAATACTGCATAATGTCAGTTGTATAGAAGAGGACTGACATAAGGGTGAGGGTGGAAACTTAGAAAGAGGGGATAAATAATGTATACTACATTGAAACAGAGGAGAGAGAGAACTGTTAAAAAGGGGTATATTATTAAGTTTTAAGGTCATGACAGGAGTCCAGAATGAAGGTGGCATAGGGGAGTGGACATGGGGGGGCAGGGGAGTGGTGGAGGGATTTTATAACAATGAAATAATTTTTCTTTTACTTTTCAAAGAGAAGAGTGAATTGGAGGGGAGGGGTGGGTAGGGAGAAAAGTACAATAATAAATTAATGGAAAGCCAGTCTTTGTAAACTTTCATTAAAATTAAAACAAAACAAACCAAGCAAACAAACAAACAAAAACCAACTTGCCTCTCAATAATCACACTGAATGTGAATGGTTTAATGCACCACTGAAGAGAATAAAAAAAGTATCAGAGTGAATAAAAACCCAAAATCCATCAATATGCTGTCTACAAGAGACACACCTGAAAAATGAAGATAAAGAAACACTAAAAATAAAAGGGAGTGGGAAAATATTCCAAGCAAATGGGAACCAGAAAAAAAGCAGAAGTAGTGATATTAACCTCTGATAAAATAAATTTCAATGCAAAAATCATAACAAAGGACAAGGAAGGTCACTATATAATGCTTAAAGGGTCAATAGAACAAGTGGTCAAAAGAGTAATGCACCAAGTGAAAGACCTGGAAAATATATAAAACAAACATTAACAAAACTGGAAAAGGAAATAGACAACACTACTGTGGTAGATGGAGACTTCAATACACCATCTCAAGAAAAGATAGAATTACAAGAAAGAAACTCAATAAAGGTGCTAGAGAATTAAACCACACAATAAACTAACTAATACACCCCCTAAAAGCACAGTATACCTTCTTTTCCAATATGCATAGAATGTTCTCCAGAATAGATCACATTTTAGGTCAAAAAGCAAGCATCAATAAATTAAAAAAAAAAACAAACCCAACATAGAAATAATACAAAGCATCTTCTCAGACCACAATGCTATAAAATTAGAAATTAATAACAGGAGGGTAAAGGAGAAAGTACCATGCATTTGGAAGCTGAACAACACTTTGCTTGAACATGAGTAGGTACTAGAAGAAATAAAAAATGAAATTAAAATTTTCTTGAAACAAATTTCAATGAAAACATCACTTACCAAATCTCTTGGAAACAGCCATAGCAGTAATCAGAGGTTAATTTATAGCAATAAGCAAACACATCACAAAACAGGAAAAACACCCCACCCCCAAAACCCACCACTGATTGTCTAAACCAACATTTCCAACGAATTGAAAAAAAACTGCAAGAAAACTGGACACCCAGTAAAAAAATGGAAAGTATAAAAATTATATCAGAAATAAATTACATAGAAAACAGAAAAACAATTGAAACCATCAACAAAATTAGGAGTAGGGTCTTTGTCAATAAGAGAGACATACCACTAGCAAAACTAACAAAGGAAAAGACAAAAAGAATCCAAATAAAACATGAAATGGGCAATGTTACAACAGAACCAACTAATAAAAAAGGCTAGCATTGAAATATTATGAAAAACTATATTCAAATAAATATGAAAACCTAGAAGAAATGGACAAATACTTAGAAATTCACAACCTACTTAAACTGACAGAAACTGAAATTGAACACTTGAAGAGACCTATTACAAAAGAAGAAATTGAAAAGGTAATAAAAAACTTCCAGAAAAAAAAAAGCCCTGGACCACATAGTTTTAAAAGTGAATTTATCAAACATTCCCATATTAACTATCACCAAATCTATATAAACTAGTTAAGAAAATAGAAAAAAAATTGAATTCTCTCAGACTCATTCTATTAAGCAAATATATTGTTGATACCAAAATGAGGTAAAGACATCATCAAAATAAAAAACTATAGGCCAATATATCTTGACCATATATGCAAAAATCCTGAATAAATTCCTGACCAATAGAATTTAATGATACATCAAAAAAATAATTCGCCATGAACAAGTGGAATTCATAACAGGTATGCAAGGATGGTTCAACAGAAGAAAAATAATCAATGCATTCATCATATTAACAAAGCAAAGAACAAGAACCATATGATCCTATCAATTGATGCAGAAAAGGCCTTTGACAAAATCCAACACTCTTTCCTGATTAAAACATTCAACTAGAATTAGAGGGGAATTTCTTTAACATAGTACAAAGTATATACACAAATCCAAGAGCCATCATTGTTCTCAACAGAGAGAACAGAACAGAAAGGCATTCCCTTTGAGAACAGGAACTAGGCAAGGATGCCTACTATCACCTCTCCTATTCAATATTGCATCGGAAGACTTAGTGATAGCAATAAGGCAAGAGAAAGAAATAAGAGGTATCCAAATTGGCAAAGAGGACGTAAAATTGTCTCTATGTGCAGATGATAGATAGTATATTTGAAAACCCTAAAGATTCAGTGAGAAAACTTCTAGACATAGTTGACCAGCTAAGCAATGTGGCAGGATACAAAATAAACATACAAAAATCAATTTGATTTCTCTACTGTGACAAAGAGAATACAGAAGTGGAGCTAAGAAAAACAATACTCTTTACAATAGCTAATCACAAGATTAAATACTTGGGAGTAAATCTAACCAGAAGTACAAAGAATTTATTCAAAGAAAATGATAAAACATTACTACCAGAAACAAAAAAAAGACCTAGAGAAATGAAAGAATATATGTGATTCTTGCATAGGAAGACTCAATATTGTGGAAATAACAGTACTACCAAAGACAATTTACACATTCAATGCAATCCCAATACAAATACAATTCTTCAATGAGATGGAAAGGTAATCTCCAATTTCATTTGTAATGAAAAGAGGCTACAAATAAGCAAAGCCCTTCTTAAAAGGAGAAACAAGGTAGGAGGTATCTCACTCCTCAGTTTCAAATCATACTACACTGTCATGGTGGTCAAGACAGTGTGCTACTGGTACAATAACAGACACATAGATCAATGGAATAGAATTGAGAATCCAGAACTCAGCCCATCTACCTATGGACAACTGATTTTTGACAAGGAGTTGAAATCAGTTAAGTGGGGAAACAACAGCCTTTACAACAAATGGTGTTGTCAAAATTGAAAAACTATCTGTAGAAAACTCAAGCAAGATCCATATCTCACTCCATACACAAAAAAGCAACTCAAAGTGGATCAAGGTCCTAGGACTAAAACCAAGGACTATAAATTTCATTAAAGAAAAGCTTGGAAGAACTCTAGAAGTCCTAATCCACAACATAACCAGTCTTCAAAGCATCCTGAAAAATCTACAACCAGGAAAGGATAAAATAGATGAATGAGACCTTCTAAGAATCAAATCCCTATGCACATCCAAAAACGTCTCCAACAGGGTTAAAAAAAAAAAGCCACAGACAGAAAAAAAGTTTGGTAATGAAATGTCTGATAAGGGATTTATATCTAAAATTTGTAAACTACTTGAGCACCACAACAAGATAAAGGTAAACAACCCAATTGCAAAATGGGCACAGGATATGAACAAACACTTCACCAAAGAAGACATTCAGATGATGAACAAAACATGAAGAAATGTTCAAAGTCCCTAGCTCTAAGAGAGATGGAAATCAAAACAAATGCTGGCAAGGTTGTGGAGAACTGGAACCCTTATTCACTCTTGGTGGGAGTGTAAAATGGTGAAATCAGTCTGGAAGACAGTATGTATGGCACTTTCTCAAAAAATTGCGAATAGAAATACCATTTGAATACTGTACCCAGCAAAATTATCCATCAAATATGAAGGACAGATCAAGATATTCCCAGAAAAGCAAAACCTAAGAGAGTTTGTAAAAACA
>NW_006400027.1:2276800-2278000 GCF_000299155.1 Elephantulus edwardii
TTTTACAAAATATATCATGAATTATATTACAAATAAACTTCAATAAACTTCAAAAATAATACATTTCCTAAGATTATATAAAAGATAAATTCTATTAGGAGAGTCTGCTGTCGAAGACCTCTCCAGAGTGTTGAAGAACACAAATGTCAGTCTAGAGAATAAGGTGTGCCTGATCCAAGCAATTACATGCTATGCATCAGAGGGCTGGACAATGAATAAGAACGACAGAAGAAGAATCAATGACTTTGAGTTGACATTCTGAAGAAGACTACTGAACATACCATGGACTGCCAAGCGTAAAAACAGATCTGTCCTGGAGAGTGTGAAACCAAGTTGCTCTCTGCAGACAAGGATTTTGAAGCTTATCTCACATACTTTGAACATACTTCCAGAGGAACCAGTCCTTGGAGAAGGATATCATGCATGGAAGGGTGAAGGAACAACACAAGAGAGGAAGACCTGGATGAGATGGATTGACATAGCGAGTAGTGTAAGAGAGATAGATATGTTTGAGACAGTGAGATTGGCTCAAAATAGGACAGAATTATTGTTGATAGGGTTTCTATGAATCTCAGGTGACTTGACGGCACATAAAAATAACAAAATAAGATTATATCAGAATATATTTCTTAACCAAAATGCCATATAAATATTAACAGTATCAACAACAAAATTACAAATAAGGGAGGAAATTTTGACACTATCTTACATATGCAAAGGCCAAGAAGTAACTAAAAATGAAATTATAGCCTGTGGTAGTTTCTCAGGGCTGCCATAATAATAAAAAAATCACAAACTGTACAGATGATATTAAGATAAGTTTATTGTCTTACCTTTCTAGAGGCTAGGCATCTCAATCAATGTTTAGCCCTGGGTATACTCTCCCTAAAAAGATTAGGAGGTCCTTATCTCTCCCGGATAGGACTGGAAGAGATCGATATTTGTTCCTATCCCAAAGAAAGGCGACCCAACAGAATGTGGAAACTACAGAACAATCTCATTGATTTCACATGCAGGCAAGATTTTACTGAAGATTATCCAAAAATGACTGGAACAGCACATCAAAAGAGAACTACCAGAAGTCCAGGCTGGGTTTAGACGGGGTCGTGGTACTAGAGATATTGTAGCTGATGTTAGATGGATCTTGGCTGAAAGCAGGGAATACCAGAGGAATGTCTATCTGTGTTTTATTGATTATGC
>NW_006400027.1:2278495-2287708 GCF_000299155.1 Elephantulus edwardii
TAGTTTGCTTGGCTCCATAGTCAACAGTCTTGGCACCAGCAGCCAGGAAATTAAAAGGTGCATTGCCATGAGAAAGTCTGCTGAACAAAGCCTTGTTTAGAGTGCAGGTCTCCAACTTATCTTTTTGAGAGAAGTCATTGTACCAAAAGGAATTGCGGACATAGAAGAATCTCATGGAACAACGTATGGACAAGAGTCTGTGGTGATGAAGGAAGAAATTCAAGCTACTGGAAGACTTGGCAAAAAACAAGGCTCCAAGAATTGATGGCACACTAATTGACATATTTGAACAAGCACACTCTGCCCTGGATGTGCTCATTAAGTTGTGCCAAGGAATTTGGAGGAAAATCAACCGGCCAATTGACTAGAAGAGATCTATACTTGTTTTCATTCCAAAGAAAGGTGACCTGACAGAGTGCAGAAATTAACCACCAATATCATTGATATCTCATGGAAGCAAGATCCTGGTGAAAAATCTGCAGCAAAATGACTGGAAGAGTACATCAGCAGAGAACTTCTTGAAGTGCATGCTGAGTTTATTTTTTTTTCCATGCTGAGTTTAGAAGAGGCTATGGTACTAGGGATATTACAGTTAATGTTAGATGGATCTTGGCTGAAAACAGAATGTACCAGAGGAATGTCTATCTGTGTTTCGTTGACTATGCAATGGTATTTGACTGTGTGGATCACAACAAAATTCAGCAGACTCTGAGAAGAATGGGAATCCGAGAACACTTGTTTGCTCTTATATGAAACCTATACTTGTACCAGGAAGCAGTCATCAGAAAACAGAGCAAGGAAACACTGCATGGTTCAAAATTGGAAAGGGATGTGTCCTATCTCCATACCTTTTAAATCTATATGCAGAACAGATTATCTGGGAGGTTGAGCTCTATGAGAAGAAATTTGGCACCAGGGTTGGATGAAGACTCATCAACAATCTGTGTTAGGGAGATGACAAAACCCTGCTGGCTGAAATGAAGGAGAACATGAAGCACTTGCTGCAGAACATCAAAGACTGCAGCATTCAGTATGGACGGAAGCTCAACATCAAGAAAACAAAGATTTTTCACCACTGGGTTAATTGCCAGCATCATGATAGATGAAGAGATTGAGATTGTTAACAGTTTTCATTTGCTTGGTTCCATAATCAACACTCTTGGTACCAACAGCCAGAAAAATTAAAAGACAAATTGCATTGGGAAAGTCTGGTGTCAGAGACCTCTCCAAATTACTGAAGAGCAACGATGTCACTCTGGAGACTAAGGTGCACTTGATCCAGGCCATAGTCTTTGCAATTACTTGCTATGCATCAGGACAATGACTAGGGATGATAAGAGGAGAATTTATGCCTATAATTTGTGGTGCTAGAGAAGAGTAATGAACACCATGGACTGCTAGAACAAACAAGTTTATTCTAGAGAGGGCTCCTTGGAGGCAAGGATTTTGAAACTTCATCTGACATACTTTGGACATGTTGCAAGGAGGTGATCAGACCTTTGAGAGGGATGTCATGCTTGGGAAGGTGGGGAGATAGTGCAAGAAAGGATGATGAGATGGATTGATTCAGTGACTGGGGTAATGGGGGTAGGCATGTCAGAGACAATAAGATTGGCACAGAATAGGGTTTAGAGCTGTTGTACATAGGGTTGCTAAGAGTTGCAGGTGATCTGACAGCACATACAACAATTCAATTTGTAACATAAACTTAACAGAAAATAATGACAATGAAAACAGCTTGGGTAAATGCCTTGTGGAAAACAACAAGCATAGTCAAGAAGTAAATTATTTGTGCAAACTATTAAATGCTGTTGTTATGTGTCATTTATTATTATTGTTCATAGTAACCTTTTGAATAATAGATCTCAACCCTTTCCTATCCTGCACCATCTTCATTATCTCTGGCATATTTGAGCCCATTGCTACAGTCACATTGACAACATCTCATTGAATGTCTTTCTCTTCATTGCTGATCCTCCATCTTTCAAGCATAATGTCCCGTTTTGAAGAATTGCCTCTCCTAACAAGATGCTCAAAACAGTGAAGTGAGTTTCACTATTCTTGCCTCTAAGGAGTACTCTGGCTCCACTTTCTCCAAGATACCTCTGTTCTTTTGGCAGTCCATGGGTTATTCAGTTTTCTTCTCCAACTTCACAACTCAAAGCATTGGCTCTTCTACCATCCTGCTCACAAAGCTCTCATGACATAGTGGTGAGAAGCTGTGCTGAAATCCCACAAGCACAGGGTTCAAATCCACCAGCTATTTGGAGGGAAAAGGATGGGTAGTATCCTCCAGTGTGATTTACTGCATCTGAAAGCCTCCTGGAGGGTGAGCTATGAGTCTCCACTTGATGACATAAAACAACCACAACAACAGATGTTATTGACTGTGCAACAGATGCAGGTCATTGAAAAGACCACAGCCTGAATCTTAATCAGTTGCACCATAGTCTCAGTGCTGCAAGGAGTATTTGTTGAGAAAATGGTTCCGGTATCAGACATGGAGGACATAAAATATTATAAAGGACTATTAAGAGTACTTTTAAAATGACAACTAATTGTTTTTACAAAGCTAATAGGCAGTTTACTGGAAAATTCCCTTGTTGCCACTGAGCCAGAACTAACATTAAACTGACCTTAAACAGGTTTTCAGGGCTGTTAATTGAGTGACACACCCCTGCTTGCTGAAACTGAGGAGGACCTGAAGTGCTTGCTGCAGAGGGTCACGGACTGCAGCCTCCAATATGGATTGAGGCTCAACGTCAAGAAGACGAAGATTCTCACCACTGGACCAATTGGCAGCATCAGGATGGATGGTGAAGAGATTGAGATTGTTCACAGCTTTAGTCTTTGTGGCTCCACAGTCAACACTCTTGGCACCAATAGCCAGGAAATTAAAAGACGTATTGCGATGGGAAAGTCTGCTGTTAGGGACCTCTCTAAAGTACTGAAGAGCAACAGTGTGTCTCTGCAGATTAAGGTGCATCTGGTACAGGCCATGATCTTTGCAATCACTTGTTATGCGTCAGAGAGCTAGACAATGACCAGGGAGGATAGAAGGAGAATTGATGCTTTTGAGCTTTGGTGTTGGAGAAGAGTGCTGAGAGTACCACAGACTGCTAAGAAAACAAACAGATTCATCCTGCAGAGGGTTAAACCAGGCTGCTCCTTGGAGGCAAGGATTCTGTGACTTCTTCTTATATACTTTGGTCTTGTTGTAAGAACGGACTGGTCCTTGGAGAAGGACATCATGCTTGGGAGGGTGGAGGAACGACGCAGAAGGGGAAGACCCTCTATGAGGTGGATTGATTCAGTAACTGGGGCAATCAGGATGAGTGTGTCAGAGGCAATGAGACTGGCACAGGACAAAGCAGAGTTTAGAGCTGTTGTACCGTACATAGGGTCACTATGAGTTGGAAGAGACTCAACGGCACATAACAACAACAACAACAACAGTGTTTCATTGAATTAGAAGAAAAATCTTTGATGCCTTTCTCATCAAATTGGAGGTAGGGATAAACAACAACAACAATTGCATGGATGGAGATAGCTTGTTTTTCTCCTCAGGGCAAGCTGCAGAGGTGTAGCCTCTCTATTAGTAGGACAACTCAATGCAGACCAGGCCATCAGAGGAATTTATAAAAATAACCCAAGAAGAAATAAAAAAATTTGGAAATTCATGGACTAAATTGAGAAACTTTTTAAAGGACTAACTCTTAAATTGATACAAAGCTCAGAATATTTTAAGAGTGATTTCTCTTGCCATTAAAGAAAAAAAATGAAAAACTTAGGTCATCTAAGAATAAAGATTCAAAAACCTTAAATAAATAATAGCAACCCAAGAATATACTATATTAAAATAATAATATAGTATGAACATTTTATTAAGTTTAGAAAAAGATTAATTGATCTCCAATAAAGACCTAAAAATACTAAATAAATAATAGCAATTCAACTGCAGCATAATATTAAAATACTAATACACTATGAACATGTTCCTTTTATCACAGTGATATAAAAGAATTTTAAAAGAAAATTTATCAGAGCAATTCATCATATCAACGGATCAAAGAAAGAACAATGATTTGATCATCTCAACTGATGCTTAAAAAATGTGAGAACATTTAACTTTGATATCTAAAGAAAGGGCACTTTGATGTATTAATGGGTAACAAGTAGTGCATGCAACTTTTAAAGGCAGGTGTGGCCAATTCTAACTGCCAGAAATGTGACCTTTAGATTAGCCGAACAACTCCTTATAGACTAGTCCACCAAAGTTCTTGTCTAGTAGTGTCATAATAGAAATACTCCAAGTAGATGACTTCAACAAACAAGCACAGTTTGGGGAGATTATTTTTGTTACCATCAAGTCAACTATAACTCATAGTGACTCTATGAACAACAGATTGGAACCTTGCTTGATCCTGTGCCATCAACTGTGAGTTGATTCAGACTCTATAACAATAAGTGTTTTGTTCTTCTTGCTGTTTGTTAAGGGGGCTAGAATTTGAAATTTGGGGTGTTAGCCAACTCTAGGGGAAAACTGCTTCACTCTGTTGACTTTGGTGTAAAGCTCTGGCCTCTTTTCAACACCTGATCTTCCTAAGAGGTTTCATGTGTCTTGGCTTTCATATCTCCAGAGGTAAAGGAATTATTACAGGCATTTTAGGTTCCAAGGGTGCCTTTTATTTCTTTGCTTTTTTGTTTTGATGGTATTATGACTCTCTAATAATTGATATACTTTCACAAACAGGTGCAGCCCTAGATGTACTCCCAGGTTGTGCCAAGAAATCTGAGATCAACTGTCTAGACAACTGACTGGAAGAGATCCATATGTATTCTCATACCAAAGAAAAGATAACCCAACAGACTGTGGAAATTATTAAGCAATGTCACTAATATAACACTTAATCAAAATTTTGCTAAATATTTTCCAAAAACGACAGGAACAATACATCAACAGAGAACTACTAGAAATATAGGAAGGGTTTAGAAGAGATTGTGGCACTAGGGACATCACAGCTAATGTCAGATGGATCTTGGCTGAAAGTAGAAAGTACCAGAGGAACATCTACCTGTGTTTTATTGACTATGCAAAGCCATTTAACTGTGTGAATCATAACAAGTTGTGGCTAACTTTGAGAAGAATGGGAATCCCAGAACACTCAATTGTGCTCATGTGAAACCTGTACTTGACCCAGGAATTAACTATGAGAACAGAGCAAAGAAACATTGCAAGATTAAAAATCAGGAAAGAAATGTGTTAGGATCGTATACTGTCTCCATACCTTTTCAATCTATATATAAAACAAATCATTCTGGAAGCTGGATTTTCTGAGGAAGGATGTAGTGTCAGAATTGGAAGAAGACTCATCAACAGCCTGTGTTACACAGATGATACAATCTTGCTTGCTGAAATTGAGGAGAACTTGAAGCATTTGCTGCAGAAGGTCAATAATTGCAATATTTAACATGGTTTACATTTCAACATCAAGAAAACACAGATTCTGACCACTCTACCAATTGGCAGCACCACAATAGATGGGGAAGAGATTGAGATTAACAATTTCAGCTTGCTTGGTTCCATTATCAACTCTGTTGCCACCAGAAGTCAGGAAATCAAAAGACAAATTGCATTGGGAAAATCTGAGGTCCGTGATCTCTCCAGAGTGCAGAAGAGCAAAAATGTCAGTCTAGAGACTAAGATGCACCTGATTCTGGCCACAGTCTTTGCAAATACTTAATATTCATCAGAGAGCTGGACAATGACCCAGTATGACAGAAGAAGAATCAATGTCTTTGAGTTCTTGTCCTAGAGAAAAGTTGTTCTTTTTGTTAGATGCTGTTGGGTCAAGCATGACTCATAGTGACCCTATGAACAAAAGGCCTGAACTCTTGTTCTGTGCTATCCTCACACTTCTTGACACACAAGAGTGCATTGCCGCAGTCACTGTGTCAATCCACCTGTTGAGCGTCTTGCTTTCCTTAGCAGACCCACCACCCTTCCCAACATCATGGCCCTATCTCAGGAATAGTACCTCATAGCAAGATGTCAAAATATGTGATGCAAAATATCATCATTTTTGCCTCCCAAAAGCACTGTAGCTGCATCTCCTCCAAGGCATATCTGTTCATTCTCTTGGCCATCCATGGGATGTTCCATGTTCTTCTTCAACACTATAGTGTCAATTTTTTATCTGTCATCCTGATTCATTGTCCAGATGTTGGATGCATAGCTAGTAATTGGAGAGACTATAGCCTAAATCAGACACACCTTAGTCCTCAAACTGACATCACTACTCCTCAATAATTTAGAAAGGTGCCTAATTTCAGATTTCCCCGCTGCAGTGCACCTCCTTATTTCCTGACTGCTTGTACCAAGGGTGTTACTTGTGGATTTAAGCAAGATGAAGCTGTTGACAGTGTTAATCTCCTATTCATCCATCATAACACTGCCTATTGATCCAGTGGTAAGAATATTTATTTTCTTGATATTGAAATACAATCCATTCTGAAGGCTGAATTCTTCTGCAACAAGTGCTTCAAGTCCTCACTTTCAGCAAGTAAGATGTATAACTTGCATCTGCATAACACAGGTTATTTATGAGCCTTCCTCCAATCCTGATGCCACACTCCTCCTCATGGAGTCCAGCTTCTCAGATAATTTGCTCAGCATATAGTTTGAACAAGTACGGAGACAGAATACAACCCTGACACACTCCCTTCCCAATTCCAAGACATGCAGTGCTTCCCTGCTCCATTTGTACCACAGCCTCCTGATCCAGGTATAGGTACTGTATGAGTACAATCCAGGGCTCAGGGATTCCCACTCTTCTCAATGTCAACCACAACTTGTCATAATCCACACTGTCAAATGCCTTTGCACAGTCAATAAAGCACAAATAGACATTCTTCTGGTATTCCTTACTTTCAGCTAGGATTCATTTGACATCAGCAATAATATCCCTGGTGCCATGGCCTTTTCTAAATCCTGTTTGAACTTTTGACAGTTCCTTATCTATGCACTGTTCCAGCCATTTTTGAATGATCTTCAACTGTATTTTGCATGCATGTGATATCAATGATATTGTTCAATAATTTCCACATTCAGTTGGAAGAGAAAAAAACAGTTCTGTCCTGGAGATAGTGAAGCCAAGTTGCTCTTTGGAGGCAAGGATTTTGAAGCTCCATCTCACAAAATTTAGACTTGTCAAGGGGGACCAGTCCTTGGAGAAGGACACCAAGCTTGTAAGGATGGAGGGAGAGCTCAGAAGAGAAAGACACTGGATAAGATAGATTGACACAGTAACTGTAGTAATCTGGTTAACTGTGTCAGAGATAGTGAAATTGACTCAGAAGACAGCAGAGTTCAGAGCTAGTGTGCATAGGGTTGCTATGAGTTGCAGACAACTTGATGGCACATAACAACAACAATCTCAGTTTAATCTATTTTATATTTCAAAAGAAAATGATTCATGGTTTAGTCTAATCATGTTTGTCATATCCTGTATTATTAGCATAAACAACTCTTATTCTGACTCAATACTATCAGAGAAGTTAGGCTTTACAATACAATAGGATAATTACATTAAATCATAAAATAGAGGATAAGCACATAATACTGTGAATTATGGAGTAGGTTAAACAGCACATATTTTCTGGTGATGCTGTTCAATCCATAACAGTCATGAACTGGTTGAAATATAGTCTTCGTGTAAAAGAAAACACATGCAAAAACCTCTAATAATTAAGGAAAACCCAGTCACTTAAACTGGGACTTGTCATGTTTTAATGAGGACATGTATCACCTGTTGTTGTTGTTATTAAAGTGCCATTGAGTTGTAAGAAACTCATAGCTACCCTCTGAATGAAAAGACCTGAACACTTGTATGAGTTTTATTGTTTTTCCAGGTTCATAAGGTTTCTGGAGACAAGCTATTTTGTAAATAGTTGCCACTTCTGCTTTTAAGCTTGTTTTAATCGGAGAACTCCAAGATGATGTTATTACAGAAAAGTTCTGACTCTGAAGCTTTGGGTGAGACTTGAGGTACTACATGTTTTTTAAAAATCCCCAGATGGTGCCATGCTGCTGTTCTATGAACCATTCTCTGAGTGGAAAGAGCTTTATTACAACTGGACCAGTTATGTTTAACTTCCTTTCTGTGTGAAAAACAAACAAAACAAAACAAAATCACTCACCAGAAAACACTAATGGCAAGGACCAAACAAGTAAGTTTCAGTCAAAGTACGCGTCTTACATAACAGTATCCCCAGTGTTGTTTGTAATTGTTGGGGGGGGGCATTATTTGTTATTCTCTTTCGAAGTGACCAAAATGTGTCTTCCTAATATATTGTTATTATTAACACAATACCAACAAAGAAATAAAATTGCAAGCAAGCACTTTTTATACTACTAGCTGTAAACTTTCAAGAAACTACACGATTACTTTTTCATATGTAACTTAGATCATAGTAATAAATGGAACTAACATTTATGTTACTGAATGAGCTAGGCAACAGTTGTCTATTATGCTTTTTTTTATTTATACAACAACAATTCTAAAATCATAACTTCCAGCGAGTGACTTCCCATACTCAAGGGTATTAATTATTCACACTGATAACTTAGCTATATTTACAAACATGACACAATTGTGCCACTAGCAGTGGTAAATTAAAATGTTATTTTAATATGAAAACAAAGCAAAATGGAAAAACAGTAGAAGAGAGTATTAGAGAAGGGAAACACATACAAATTGTGTTTTTTGAGTTTCAGAATAAGCCTTAATGGAAACATTGTTCTGTAAATTAAACAGCTTCCTCCTTGCAGGGCATTCTTTGACCCTCTCAGTAAGATCTCTGTCAACAATGTCCCTAAATAATTAAATAAACAAACAAATTATGCAGTTTAGTTTGGTGGTTTTTTTTTTTTATTTTACCAGGTTCCATTTATTAGTTTATTCTCAACATTTGGCCATTATCAATAATGCTGTAATAAACATCTGTGTGCATAAATCTTTGACCTCTCATTATCTTCTTAGGATAGCTTTCTACAAATAAAATTAATTGTCAAGGGGTGCCCATCTCCGTTTAATGTAATATTATAAGTGAAATTATTTATAACTCTACCAGGATCACAATTTCAATCTTCTTGTGACTTTTGAAAATATTCTATGACAGATTCTGTTACAGAGAGTGAATAATTAATACAGT
>NW_006400027.1:2287808-2324107 GCF_000299155.1 Elephantulus edwardii
TCTTCTTAGGATAGCTTTCTACAAATAAAATTAATTGTCAAGGGGTGCCCATCTCCGTTTAATGTAATATTATAAGTGAAATTATTTATAACTCTGCCAGGATCACAATTTCAATCTTCTTGTGACTTTTGAGAATATTCTATGACAGATGTTATTACAGAGAGTGAATAATTAATACAGTTTAATTTTTGTGGTGCTCATTAGAGATAAAAAGCAAGGAGTCATTTCTTATTTTCCTTTTTTTTAAAAAAAGAAAATTATTACTCAGCTTTATCTATGGTTTTCAAGGGGGGAAAAGGTATCGTATTTAGCATTTTATCCTTCTTATTATTATACCGTTAAAATTTTTCTTCTTACAAATGTTCTGACCCATTTCCATATTTTTTTTTTGAAAGGGAGCCCTAGTGGTACAGCATGGTAATGTACCAGACTGCTAACTGAAAAAAGTCAATGGTTAAGATGTATCAACAACCTCTCAGGAATTGCTTAAGAAATGACATAATGGTAGTGGATTTTGGGGAAGGTGCAGTGAATGAAAAACTAACATCATTACCATTTTTCACTCTTGTCTCCAAATAAAAATATTCTGAAAGAGGACTGAACGATCTCCAGAGCATTTCTGTTGCTTGCTGACTCATGGTTGAGCCTTCACCTGGTTTTCAGAGGCAATAAATTGCACAGGAGGAGACTGTCCATCTTCTTGCTGTTGAGCAGCTGGTGAATTTAAACCCAAGTACCTTTGGGCTGGCATTGTGTGAATATATTGTAGTTTCTCTATCCATTCATTTATTGATGGGAATTTGAGTGGTTTCCATATTTTTGCTATTGTAAATAACACTTCTATGAACATATGTATACATATTGGTGTTCTCGTCTTAGCTTTCATTTCCTTGGTGTATATTCCTTGCAGTGGAACAGCCGGATCATGGGATATTTCTGTTGTTGTCATCATTATATGCTGTCAACTTGACTGTGACTCATAGCAATCTTAATAACTCTGAACTCTGCCCTATCCTGAGCCAGTCTCACTACCTCTGACAGTTACTGTGTCAATCCATCTCATTTGGGGTCTCCCTCTACTACTCTGATCCTCCACCATTCCAAGCATGGTGTTCTCATTGGTTCCTCCTGGCAACATGACCAAAGTATGTGAGACCAAGTCTCAAAATCCTTGCCCCATGAAGCAACTTGGTTTCACCCTCTTCAGGACAGACCTCTTTGTTCTCTTAGCAGTCTGGAGCTGTTCGATACACTTCCCCAGCACCAGAACTCAAAATAATCCATTTTTCTGTTATCCTTAGTCACTGTCCAACTCTCTGATGCACAGCAAATAATTGTGAAGACCATGACCTGTCAGGTGCACCTTAGTTCTAGACTGACATTGTAGCTTTTTATTACACCGAAAAGCTCCCTGACAGCAGATTTTTCCAATGCAATTTGTCTTGATTTCCTGACTGCTAGTTTCAAGAGTGTTGTGGACCCAAGCAACCTGATATTGTTAACACCTAAAATATCACAATATCAACATCAGACACCACAATATCAATGCTGCCAACAGACCCAGAGGTGAGAATCTCTGTTTTTCTAGGTTTACTTTTTAAGAAAATGCCAGACTGCCTTCCACTGTGGCTGTACTGTTTTATAATCCCATCAGCAGTGTGTCAGATTTCCAATCTTTCTGCATCCTCACCACTATTTATTGTTTGCTGTCCTGTTGAACTTTGCAACTGCTACTGATATGAGATGAAATCCTATTGTTTTGATTTAGATCTCTCTAATTGCCAATGATTGTGAACATTTCCTCATTTGAATGTCCTATTTTATGATGAAATTTTCATGGCTTTTGACTATTTTGTAATTGAGTTATCAGTCTTTCTCTCTTTGAGGTCCTGTAGTATTTTTTATTTTGTGGTGTATTAAATATGTATTCTAAATTCTAGTCTCTTTGTGCTTATGATCTGATTCTAGAGTGAGTTAGGTGTTATATTAATGAGGTAGAATTAGAAGTGATAGAATGTATGAACCAAGATATTGCTCTTAGTTCTCTTTGAGGGATTGTGGATTATAGTCTGAGCTCCTTTATAGAAGAGTACTTTTTGAAAGTTTGATCCTTTTTCACTCTGAACACTGCATCTAGCCATATTCAGCTTCTCTAAGAGCCAAGGGCTAGGAGGCACAGCCTGCACGTGGCCAACTCATCATTCAGCAGCTTCTGCAACCATGTACCTCTGCCTATACGAACCACCCTTCTAGCCTGATCTGTGAATTTGGGGTTGGCTACCCTCACAACCATGTGAGCCATTTCTCAGGTGTTATTTTAGTTTTGTGAGATTTTCCAGTGAATTATGAATCAAAAGACATAGAAGAGAGCAAAAGGTATGATGCTTGTTGTTAATATGTGCCATTGAGTCAATTATAAGGACTCAATGAAAAATATCTCTGAAAACTGTCCTATCTTGAGCCAACCTCACCATCTGACAGGCCTGTTCCCATTGCCACAGTCACTATGTTCATCCTTTCGATTTAGAGACTTCCTTTACTGTACTGATGCCCTTCTCCAAGGACTGATCCATTCTATCAATATGCTCAAAATATGTGAGGCAGAGTTTCAGAATCCTTACCTCCAAGGAGCAACTTGGTTTCACTCCTTCCTGGAGATACCTTTTTTGTTTTCTTGGTGGTCCATGGTATGTTTAATATTCTTCTCCACTCTTCCAAGACATCAATTCTTCTGTCATCCTTAGCCATTGTCCAGGTCTCAGATTCCTAACAAGCAATTGAGAAGACCATGGCCTGGATCAGGCTTACTTTAGTCTCTAGACTGACATCACTGCTCTTTAGCACTCTGAAATTATGAAAGATAATAGTTGACGTTGGCGATGAAGAGTGGTTCAGTAGTTTGGAAGAGTTAGACATTCTTAATAGAAACCAATTTTGTACTAATCCCTTTACAAGTAATTATTCTACCATTCTGTCTTGATTGTTACTTGCTTGATTGTTACTTTCCCCATCTTTTGATTTGCAGTGCACATTTGTTTTTGATCTATTTTCCAATGTTTGATTTTAGTCTAAGATATGGTTTATGTTGAAAGTATATTGCTTGCTAATGTTTCATATATGTTCTGTTACTGTTTGTGTTTGTTCATGACCAACAAATTTAATTCTTATATATTCAATGCAGTCATCAACAGGCTTGGTTTTATTACTGTAATTTTGTTATGTCAGTGTATACAAGTGCACTCATTACAAATGTGTAATGAATACATTAGCTGTTGATTTCTTTGCTTAATATATTTTCCTAGGCAGAGTTTATTTTTGTTTATGGTTTTCTTTCATTGCTATTGTTTTAATATTTGTTAAATCATTATTATTTTCAACTTTTTATTTTAAAGAAAAGCTTCCTAATTTTATTTCAAGTTATTTTCTAATTTCCTCAGATTTTCCCCCAGATTTCCAACAGTCAATTCTATGTTTAAAAAATATATCTCACTGTCCTGATTTTCTATCAATTTGGAACTTCTGTAATAATTTCTTTTCTGATTTTGCTTTGCAACAGTTCTCATGAATGCCTTCTTTGGTGAAGTGTCTGTTGATATCCTGTGTCCATTTTTCAGTTACGTTATTTACCTTTATCTTGTTGTGGTGCTTAAGTATTTTATAAATTCTTTTATAAATCTCTTCTCTACATGTCATTACCAAATATTTTTCTCCTAGTATACGGCTTCTCTTTTTACCCTGTTGGAGAAGTTTTTGGATGTGCACAGGGATTTGATTCGTAGAAGGCCCCATTCATCTATTTTATCCTTTCTTGGTTGTAGATCTTCCAGGATGCTTGGAAGACTATTTTTGTTGTGGGTTAGGACTTCTAGAGTTCTTCCAAGCTTTCATTTAATGAAGTTTATAGTCCTTGATTTTAGTCATAGATCCACAATACACTTTGAGTTGGTTTTCGTTAATGGAATGAGGTGTGGATCTTGCTTGGCTAGGATTTTATTCAGGATTTTTGCGTCAATGTTCATGAGAGATATTGGCCTATAGTTTTCTATTTTGGTGATGTCTTTATCTGGCGTTTGGTATCAAGGACATGTTCACTTCATAGAATGAGTCTGGGAGAATTCCATTTTTTTTTTCTTTTTCTCTATTTTCTGAAATAATTTATGTAGGAGTGGTGACAGATCTTCTCTGAATGTTTGATAAAATTCACTTCTAAAACCATGTGGTGCAGGACTTTTTTTGTTTGGAAGTTGTTTTATTACCTTTTCAATTTCTTCTTTTGTAATGGGTCTGTTCAGGTGTTCAATTTTGGTTGATGTCAATTTAGGTAGGTTGCAAATTTCTAAGAATTTGTCCATTTCCTCTAGGTTTCAATATTTGTTTGAGTATAATTTCTCATAATATTCCAATGTTAGTCTTTTAATTTTAGTTGGTTCTGTTGTGACATTGCTCATTTCATATCTTACTCACATTATTTGTGTCTTTCCTTTCTTTACCTTTGTTAGTTTTGCTAGTGTTTTTTAGATTTTATTGATCTTTTCAAATAACCAACTCACTGATTGCTGATGGTTTCAATTATTTTTTGGTTTTCTATTTCAATTATTTTTGCTCTAATTTTTATAATTTCAGGTTTTTTAGAGGGTGTTGGACTTTCTTATTGTACTTTTTCAATTTGTTGAGTATGTTGAGTTAGAGAGTCAGTGATCATTTTTTCCTGCCTTTTGATATGTTTGCTTTTTGCTATAAATTGACCTCTGATTAGTGCCTTGGCTGTTTTGGTAAAAACAACCAAAACCGGAGGTTTTGGTAAGTGGTGTTTTCATTGTCATCAGTTTCAAGAAACTTTTTAATTTTATTTTTTATTTTTTCTAGTCCCCACTTATGTTCAAGCGAGGTGGTGTTCACCCTCCAATTTTTTCTCCTTTATCCTCTTGTTATTAATTTCTAATTTTGTAGCATTGTAAGTCTTTCATTTGGTTCATAGATATTTATTATTGTTATTTCCTCTTGTTCTATTGACCCTTTAAGCATTATGTAGTGACCTTCCTTGTCTGTTGTGGTAGGATTTATAATGAAATTTATTTTATTGGTGGTTAGTATCCCTACTCCTGCATTTTTCCTGGTTGCCATTTGCTTGGTATATCCCCCCCCCCCCATTTTACTTTTAATTTTTTTTTATCTTCATTTTTCTGGTGTGTCTCTTGTAGACAACATATTGATGGATTTTTTTTTTTTAATCCAATCTGCTACTCTTCTTCAGTGGTACATTCAAACCATTCACATTCAGTGTGATTATTGGAAGGCAGGCTTGTATTGCTATCATTTTGTTGAGTTCTTTTTGGTGTTGCTGCTAGTTACTTTGATCCATGCTCTTTTCTGTGGCACCTCTGTAAGAAGGACATCTCTCTGTGTTTCCTGCAACACTGGTCTTCTTTTTTTACAAACTCCTTTAGGTTCTGTTTTTCTGGGAATATCTTGATCTCTCCTTTGTATTTGATGGATAATATTACTGAATACACTATTCTTGGTTGAGAAATATGTTCTTTGAGTGTTTGACATATGTCCTTTCACTGTCTTCTTGCTCACGTGGTTTCTGCTGAGAAATCGGCAGTTAATCTTATCTACTCTACCTTTTAGGCTACTCTTTGTTTCTCTATTGCTTCTTTCAAAATTCTCTTCTTATCTTTGGTTCTAGCAACTTTAACTATGATGTACCTTGATGTTTTTCTTTTGGGTCTATTCTATATGGTGTTCACTCAGCTTCTTGAATATGTATATTCTCTCACTCTTCATCATACCTGGAAAGTTTTCCTCTAGTAATTCTTCCATAACATTTTTGGTGCCTTTACTTGCTTCTTCCTGTTCTGGGACTCCAATGATGTGCATGTTATTTCTCTTGATGGTGTCCCACATTATTCTTAGGTTTTATTCCTTTTCTTTCCTTTTTGATTCTGCTCTTTGCTCTAGCAGATAAGTGGTGATAATTCTATCTTCTATTTCACTGATTCTGTGTTCCCTCTCTTCAATTCTGCTCATGTGCCCCTCCACCATGTTGACAGCATCTGAAACATTAGACCTCATATTTTGGATTGTAGTTTCTTGTTTTTCCAGTGCTGCTAATGCCTTGTTTGTTTTATCTGCATTGTTTCATATTGATTTTTTAAGGACCTCCTGGTTTTTTGCTTGGAGCATCCTGTAATTCTTCAAATATGTCTTTTCTCCATCGAAAATATTCAATCATTGTTCTTTTAAATTCTTTGTTAGAAAGTTACATCAGACTTTCTGGCTTCAGGAAATCCATTGATACTGTGTCACCTTTTGGTGGTGACATCTTGCTTTGTGCTTGTGTAGTGTGAGAGATATCTTGCTTTCTTCAAGACACTGATAGGTTCTTAATCTGAAGACAATTCTCTAGAACTCAGTTGGGAAGGTACCCCACCTGTGTTTTTCCCTGAACTTCTGACTCAAGGGAAAGTTCAGTTTCAGGCCTGTGAGAGCAGCCTCTTTTAGCTAAGTTAGGTCAAGGTGCTCCAGATTAAAGGCAAGCTGATTGACTGGACATGTAGGCACAGGTGTGGAGACGAATGGTAGGTGGGGCATGCATGAGGGGTTGGGGGGAGCAAACCACAGGGGGCTGGTCACTTGTGGGGACCTCACTCAAATTTCAGCTGTCTGGGAATGCTCACGAGTGGTGTACCTACTCAAATTCCAGTTGTCTGTCTCCCACTTAGGAGCTCTCACTCAGCAGTCCGTGCCCAGTGGCCCTTACCTGGGTGCCCTCACTTAGCGGCCCCTGCCCCAGCAGGGCCCTGGGTCTAGCAGGACCCAAGAAAACTCAGTCAAATTCCCACTGACCCACTCGCCTCTGGCCACCAGTCTGTGGTGAAAGCTCAGTCAAATTCCCACCAGCCTGCTCACTCCTGGGAAGTCAGCAGTGCCCAAGAAAATTCAGTTGAATTCCTCTCTGACTGCCGAATCCTGGGTGGTCAGCAGGGGTACAAGAAAATGCAATCAAATTCCAACAGACCCACCCACTCCTAGTGGGGCTTAAAAGAACTCAGTCAATTTCACTCTAACCTAACTTTCTTTCTGGGTCCCCAGCAGCTTGGCTGCAGCTTCCAGCATTGGCCAGGCTTGCCACATTGGCCAAGGCCTGCAGCATGGCTCAATGTTCCTATAGCTCCCAAACTATTAATTTTTTCTTTATTAAAAGTTCTTGACTCAAATTCCTACTGTCCATGTTGTGTCACATCAGTCTCTGTGTGCCATGATGGTCTTTCTAGCAGCCTGTTTCTATGTAGCATGCTCCTCCTGCAGCTCCTCACACTGCTTTTTCCACCACTACCATCTTGGAACCCAAAATGGGGTCCAAGAATCTTTGTTTTCTGGATATTGAGCTTCTTCAATCCATATTGAAGGTTACAGTGCTTGACCTTCTGCAGTAAGCACTTCTGGTCTTCCTCATTTTCAGTAAGCAGGGTTGTATCATCTGCATAACACAGATTGTTGATGAGTCTAACTCTAATCTTGATGCCACACTCCTTTTCATAGAGCCCAATATCCCAGATAATATATTCCTCATATCGATTGTAAAGGTATGGAGATAGGGCACATCTTTGACACACACCCTTCCCAATTTTGAACCATGCAATATTTTCTTGCTCTGTTCTGATGACTGTCTCCTGGGACAAGTATAGGTTTAGCTTAAGTACAACCAAGTGTTCTGGGAATCCCATTCTTCTCAGAGTCAGCCACAGTTTGTTGTGACCAACACCATCAAATGCCTTTGCATAATCATTGAAACACAGATAGACATTCCTCTGATATTCTCTGCGTTCAGCCATGCTCCATCTTTCACTAGTTATAGTATCCCTAGTGGCACGGTCTCCTCTAAATCCAGCCTGCACTTGAGGCATTTTTCTGTTGATGTGCTATTCCAGTCATTTTCAGATAAATTTGGCAATTTTATGTGCTTTTTGCATTTCCTACTTATTTTATCAATGTTTGATTGTGCTTTTTTCTTGCAAAATAATTTTTTTCCTTGATTTTGTTCATTCTTTTACCCAATTGTCACTCAAACTTCTGAAAATATCCACACTGCTATATGCACCAGGAACATCAGTATCTCAAACGTGGATCTCTTCCAATTGATTAGTTAAGTAGTTGTCTTAGAAAGTTTTTGTTGGTTTTGTTTTTTTATAATATTATTTTATACTGACTTAGTTACAAAGTTCATATACATTGTTTTTTCACCATGGATCATTCTCTTTTCCTTCACCCCAATCCACCCATCAAATTGTGTGACCCTATGATTAATACATCCACACCACGCATCCTCACCCTTCTGCTCCTCTCACCACCCTGCTTAGATCTTCATATTAGTTCTACAATAATGGTTGTTGTTCTTGTTGTTATTATTGCCTTCGAGTTGCTTGAGATTCATAGCGACCGTATGTACAGCCCTAAATTCTGCTCTGTCCTGTGCCAATCACACTGTTTCTAACACACCCATCCCGATTACCCAGTCACTGAATCAATCCAAATCATAGAGTACCTTCCCCTCCTGTGCTGTCCCTCCACCGTACCAAGCATGATCCCTCCTTACAACATGTCCAAAGTATATTATACAAAGCCTCAAATGGTATTGTGGGAATTAGTTCACTTAGCATAATGCTTTCCAGTCTTTTACAAGTTATGTAGTAATTTACAAAATTATGTGTCCTGTATTCCACTGTATGAATATACCATAATTTCTCAATCCATTCGATTGTGGATGAATGTTTGGACTGTTCCATATTCTTGATATAATGAATAATGCTACTGTGAAGGTTGGTGTACAAGTCTCCATTTGTGCCTCAATCCCTCTGTGCATCGAAAAATTTTCCAACAGTGTGAAAAGTAAACCTTAACTGTGAAAAAACCATTTGGAATACCATTTCAGACAGGGTCTAATATAAAAAGCGTACAGAGTCCTACAGGGTCTCCACAAGAAAAAGACAGATAACACAATTACAAAATGGAAAAAAGGCATGGAAAGAATTTTTACAGAGGAAGATATTCAAATAGCCAAGAGACACATAAAAAATGTTTAAAATTAGCAGTAATAAGAGAGATGCAAATCAAAACCACAATGAGATACTATCTCACCTCAGTAATAGTGGAAAAGTGTAACAAATTAGCAAGTAATAAATGTTGGAAAGGATGTGGCAAGATAGGAACTCTTAAAAATTTCTTACTGTGGTCCATACTGTACTCCCATCCAGATGCCTAGCTCACACCCTAGCCCCTGAATTTCATAGCCACAACACTCAGAGACACTGGCCTAGCCACCTGGAGATCAACCTGCTGCCACCCCTCTGTCCTGTTTCAGAAACACCAATATCACATGTGAAACCATTTCTTTCTCCCTCCCTGAGTTTGAGCTCCTTTGATCTGCAGACCCTTTAGACCTGCCTAGCTGTGGGAGTTGAATGGTAGAGAAATCTGCTAATTCACAGGCATGATGAAAAATGAATAAACATATATTCAAGAAGCTGAGCAAACTTCATACAGAATAGCTCTAAAAGAAAAAAAAAGTATCAAGTATAACATAGTCACATTTAACTGAGTCAAAGATATGAAGAGAATTCTGTAAACAGCTAGGGAGAAACAAAGAATAACCTAAAAGAAAGAGCAAATAAGTTTTAGTGCTGATTTCTCAGCAGAAACCATGTGAGCAAAAATACTTAAAGAATACATCTGTCAACCAAGAATATTGTACTCATAAAAACTGTCCATCACTACCACTGTTATAAAGCAGGACTGCCATCAGGGTTGGGAGGAGACTGAGAAGGATGGGTTCAATAATGTATACTGCATTGAAACAGATGAGGGAGCAAGCTGTTTAAGAGGGAAAATTATTAGGGATTTTTGTCATGACAGGAGTCCAGAGCAAAGGCTGTATAGTGGAGTGAACCTCGGGGAAGGGATTGTAAAGCAATGAAACAATTTTTCTTTTACTTTTCTGAGAGGGTAGTGTACTAGAGGGGAAGGTTGGGAGGGGAGAAAAATGCAACAATGAATGAATGGAAATCCAATGTCTCTGTAAATGTTGTGTCTGATACAGGCTATGGTCTTCGCAATCACTTGTTATGCATCAGAGAGCTGGACAATGACCAGGGAGGATAGAAAGAGAATTGATGCCTTTGAGCTGTGGTGCTGGAGAAGAGTATTGAGAATACCATGGACTGCTAGGAAAACAAACAGATTTGTCCTGGAAAGGGTTAAACCGGGTGGCTCCTTGGAGGCAAAGATTCTCAGGCTCCATCTAACATACTTTGGACATGTTGTGAGGAGGAACGGGTCCCTGGAGAGGGATACCATGCTTGGGAGGTTGGAGGGACAGCGCAGGAGAGGAAGGCCCTCTATGAGGTGGATTGATTCCGTGACTGGGATAATTGGGATTCGAGTGTCAGAGACAGTGCGATTGGCACAGGACAGAGCGGAGTTTAGGGCTGTTGTATATAGGGTCGCTATGAGTCACAAGCCACTCGACGGCACATAACAACAACAACAACTGTAAATGTTCATTGAAATTAATAATAAATTTTTTAAAAGGAGGGGAAAATCCCCACAACTGTCCCCACATATGACAGAGAGTTCAAGATATTTTCAGAAAAGTAGAAAATAAGGCCAGCATTGCAAAAAATCAAGAGAAGTCGTCCTTCTTCCTGAGATGCCACAGAGAGCAAGATGGACCGAAGTTACCAGCAAAACCATTTACAAAATGATAATAATAAAACCTTGCCTCTCAATAAATACACTGAAGAGAAAAAGAGTAGCATATTGGTTAAAAAGAAACCCCAAAACTCATCAATGTGTAGTCTACAAGAGACAAACCTGAATAGTGAAGATAAGATAAACTAAATATAAAAGGGTGGAAAAAAAATATACCAAGCAAATGGCAACCAGAAAAAAAGCAGGAGTATTGTTATTTATCTCTGTTAAAATAGATTTAAGCGCAAAAACCAACACAAAGGACAGGAAGGTCACTATATAATTCTTATAGGGTTGATATAACAAGAGGATATAACCATAATAAATATCAAATGATAGAGCTGGAAAATATAGAAATATACAAATCAAACACTAACAGAAGTGAAAAAAAAACCCACATAGGCAACACCACAATAATAACAGGAGACGTCAATACACCACTCTCAAGGAAAGATTAAACTACCTGTAAGAAACTAAACAAAGATGCTGAAGAATTAAACCACACAACAAGCCAACTCAATCTCATAGATATATACAGGTTAATGGACACTAAAAACGTGCAATATACTTTCTCCAATGTGCATGGAACATTCTCCAGAATAGATCATGTTAGGTCACTAAGCAAGCATCAATAAATTAAAAAGCATAAAAGTAAAACAAGGCATCCCTCATACCACAACTCTACAAAATTAGAAATTAATAGAAAGAGAATAAAGGAAGAAAGCAATATAATTGAAAGCTTACCAACACCTTGCTTGAACATGAGGGGATAATAGAAAAAATAAAAAATGAAATTAAAAATTTCTTTAAAGTAAATGATGATGAAACCACAACTTACCAAAACCTCTGGGAAATAGTCAAAGAAGTAATTAGAGGTCACTTTATAGCAATATGTAAACACATCAAAAGGGAAGAAAAGTAATGATAATTTATTAGCCAACAGCTTCAACAAATTGAAAAAAACAGCAAGAAAAATAGACATCCTCTAAAGAAGTGAAATTATAAAAATAAGGGCAGAAATAAATCAAATAGGAAACAGAAAAAAACATTTGAAACATCAACAAGACTAGGAGTTGTTTCTTGAAAAACATCAATAAATCGATAAACCACTAGAAAAACTAACAATGGGGGGAAAAAGACACAAATAATCTGAATAAAAGATGAAAGGGACAAACAGAGCAAACTACAAAAGGTTAACAATAGAATATTCACAAAAACTATACTCAAATAAATATGAAAACCTAGAAGAAATGGACAAATACTTAAAAACTTACAACATACCTAAACCGACACAGACCTTAAGTAGAACACCTGAACAGATCCATTACAAAAGAGGAAACTGAACAGTTCATAAAAAAAAGTTTCAACAAAAAAAGTCCTGGACCAGATGGCTTTACTAGTAAACTTTCTCAAACAATCAGAGAAAAATTGTCACCAATTCAACATAAAGTATTTCAGAAAACAGAAAAAGATGAGATTGCCCCAGACACATTCTATGAAGCAAGCATATCCTTGATATCAAAGACAGGTAAAGACACCACCATAGAAAACTATAGCCCTATATCTCTCATATATATATAATGTATATACAATTATTTTTATATATTTTATATGTATATAATTCACCATTACCAAGCAGGATTCATAATAGGTATGCAAGCATGGTTCAGCATAAGAAAAATAACCATTGCAATTCCTTACATTAATAAAGCAAAGAACAAAAACCACATAATTTTATCAGTTGATGTAGTAAAGGTCCTTGACAAAATCCAACACCCTTTCCTGATTAAAACACTAATCAAAATAGGAATTCAGGGAAATTTCCTCAACATAATAAAAAGTATTTATGCAAAACCAAGAGCCAATATTATTTTCAATGGAGAGAGATTAAAAGTATTCCCTTTGAGAATAGGAACTAGGCAAGGATGCGCACCATCATTTCTTCTTTCAATAGTGTATTGAAAATCTTAGCAATAACAATAAGACAAGGGAAGGAAATAAAAGGTATCCAAATTGGCAAAGAGGAGGTAAAATTGTCTTTATATGCATATGATATGATAGTATACTTATAAAATTCTAAAGCCTCAGTGAGAAAACTACTAGACATAGTTGACCAATTCAGCAAAGTGGCTGGATAAAACATCAACATTCAAAAATCAATTGGATTTCTCTACAGTGACAAAGAGGATACAGAAATGGAGCTAAGAAAAACAATACCCGTCACAATAGCTAACCACAATATTAAAAACTTGGTAGTAAATCTATCTAAGACCTAAGAAAGATCTATTCAAAGAAAATTACAAAAAATTACTACAGGAAACAAAATGAGACCTAGAGAAATGGAAGAATATATCATGCTTATGAATAGGAGACTCACTATTGTGAAAAAGACAATTCTGCCAAAGCCAATCTACAAATTCAATGCAATCCCAATACAAAGAGCAATTCCGTTCTTCAACTAGATGGAAAAGGTAATTTCCAATTTCATCTGGAATGGAAAGAGATCTCAAATTAGCAAAGCACTCCAGAAAAAAAAGAGAAACAATGTATGAAACATCTTACTCTCTAATCTCAAATCCTTCTACACAGCCATAGAGGTCTATACAGTATGTTACTAGTACAGTGACGGACACATAGATCAATGGAATACAACTGAGAACCTTGAAATCAGCTCATCTACCTATGGTCAACTGATTTTTGGCAAGGAGATGAAACCAATTAAGTGGAGAAATGAAAGCATCTTTAACAAATGGTGCTGGCAAAATTGGAAGGCTATCTATAGAAATCTCAAGCAATACTCATACCACACACAAAAACCAACTCAAAGTGGATCAAGGACCTAGGACTAAAACCAAGGACTATAAACTTGATCAGAGAAAAGCTTGGAAGAACTCTAAAAGCCTTAATCCACAATATGAGCAATGTTCCAAGTATCTTAAAAAACTACAACTAGGAGAGAATAAAACAGATGAATGAGACCTTCTAAGAATGAAATCCCTATGCATATCAAACACTTCTCCAACAGGGTAAGAAGGAAAGCCACATTCTGGGAAAATATATTTACTAATGATCTGATAAGGGACTCATGTCTAAAATTTACAGAATTCACCAGCACTTCAACAAGAAATAGGTAAACAACCCAATCACAAAATAGGCAGAGGATATGAACAGACCAACAAAAAAAGACATTCAGATGAAGAACAAATACATAAAGAAATGTTCAAAATCTCTAGCTCTAAGAGAGATGAAAATCAAAACAGCTATGTGGTATCATCTCACTTCAGTAACAATAGCAAAATTCAACAGAGCAGCAAACAACAAATGCTGGCGAGGTTATGGAGAAATAGGAACACTTACTCACTGGTAGTGGGAGTGTAAAATGTTACAACCACTATGGAAGGTGGTATGGTTCTTTCTCAAAATGTTAGAAATAAAAATATCATTTGATCCATCAATTTCATTACTATGAGTATACTCTAAAAAAACCAGAGCTTCTACCTAAACAGATGTATGTGCACACATGTTATTGCACCCTGGAGGACATTATGCAATATCTCAGTCACAAAAGGACAAATACTGCATGGCAACACTGTTACAATACAAGACTGAGATACAGGTTGAGGGGAAACTAAGAAAAGAGGAGATAAATAATGAACACTGCATTGGAACAGATGAAGAGAAGAACTGTGCGTGATTAACCATTATCTGAATGACAACAGTCCAGAATAAGTGGTGCATAACAAAGTGAACTGAAGGGGGTAAATGAAATTATGGAACAGTAGATGAATAAATATTTTTAAAAAATGAACTGGGAGGGTAGCGAGGAATATGTGCTGTTGTAGCCAGTGTTCTGGGCTTGTAGGTCACAGAAGGTAGAGACTCACTAGAAATATGGAGGCCTTTCACGAGCTGAGCCCAGAACACCAGGTACAACAATGTGCAACAATGAAGGAATAAAAATCGGGTTTTCTGTGAATTTTCATTAAAATCACAGTAAAAGAAAAAAGTGCCTAAGTAGAATTATTTTTCATTCCATATTAGGTAGATCTAGTAGCATTTCTTCTTCTGGAAAATTTTCTTGCCCTGTATTTTGATTGTTTTAGCCTTCTTGTCTTGAGTGTGTGTGTGTGTGTGTGTGTGTGTGTGTGTGTGTGTGTGTGAATTCAATTTTCCAATGGGATTTTAAAAGCAGTAAATTGCACATGAAGAGATTGTTACTCTTTCTCCCAAGAGTGAGTTAGTGGATTCAAATCACGCGCCTTTTGGATTACAGCACAGGTTCTAGCTATTAGGTCACCAGAGCTGGTAATCATTTTAATATCACTAACTAAATGAGGCAGGTGAGTTACTCAGCTCACTAATTTAGCAGCACTTAAGTTTTCCTCTCTTTTTTCCCCTGCTGAGTAGAAGATCAACCGAAAAGAGAGAGAAGAAAAACCAAACCAAACAAACCAAAAAAACCAAAAGGAAAAAAAATACCAAAATCCCTATGGAGGTATAGAAAACCAGAGAAAAAAATCTAACAGAAAATAAGAAAAGAAAAGGAACAAGGGAGTTGGGGGGAAAATATAGAAAACATATAAATGGATAGAGGAAAGGAATAAATTTAAAAAGGAGAAAAATTAAGAGCAGGACGTTATGTTTGGTACTATTACATCCATAGTGGCAGGTAGGTGGTAGGTTTGTGGTCAAGAATGAATGGGCTTTTTTCAGCTCAAGGAAGAATGTTACTTTGCACCAGTTGAGTAGTCATTCTTCAGATCACTGGGAGAGTATGAAAACAAAGGGGAAGATCACACTTTTCTGGTCATCAGCCAGCCCTTGGTGTGAGCGATGGTAGTCTTGAGTGCCTATTTTGGGTTTTTTTGTTTGTTTTTAAATTTTATCTTATACTGGTTTACGTACAAAGTTCATAAAGTTCATATACTTTTTTTCACACTGAATATTTTTTTTGAAAAAAATTATAATGCCTATTCTAAATAGAGCTCTTTAGCATTACATCTCCTTATTAATGGTTTCATTCATATCTGCTTTGTTTTCTCATCTCTTTTTTCATAGTATATGTGAGTAACCAGCTACCTAGTTGACCATCTCATTGGAAGTCTAACACAATAAACTCTTTTTTTAAATAAAATTTTTATTTTATACTAGTTTACTTACATAGTTCATATACATTGTTTTTCACCAGATCTTTTCTATTTCCTTTACTCTCCCCTCCCTCTACCTATCATATTGGGCAGACCCTATGATTACCCCCCTGCCTATCCCTAACCCTTGGGTCCTTGTACACATTTAACGAGTTATCTTTCTATTTCTATAATAATGATTTGTCCTTATGGTACTTAGTCCACTTAGCATGATGCTTTCTAGTCTCCCCATGGCCCACCTTAGGTTAAGTAGTCATTTTCAAGATCATGGCTCTTGCATGCTGTGTAGTGTTCTATCATGTGAATGTACCATAATTTCTCAATCCATTCCATTGTGGTTGGATATTTGGGCTGCTTCCATGTTCTTGTGATGCTGAATAGTGCTGCTATGAACACTGGTGTAAAAATCTGTGTCTCAGTTCTCGCTTCCTCAGGGTATATTCCAAGCAATGGAATAGCTTGTTCATATGGAATTTCTATGTTCAGCTTTTTTGAGAATATAACTCTATAAGCTCATGATGCATTAAAAGTCTTCTTCATTTACCAACTTTCCACTTGATGTGTAAATAATAATATACTATTTTTGTTATCCCCCCTATAATTTTCTATTGTATGTATCAATAAACAGTCCTTAATATCTTTCAATATCAGAAATAGATAAATACTTATTATAACTTCCTATTCTTATGCTGGTCGTGTATGGGTCACCTACATCTACCAATCTTTTAAGGGTATGAAAAACAAAACAGGATATGTGGTTCAAATTTAAATGTGCTACCAAATTTCTGTAGCTATAATAATAGTTTAATAAATTTAAAAAAATGGCAACTAAATCTAGCATATGATTTCCTTGGGGTGGTGATAAAGGAATAAGACCATGTATTATATTTTTGATGTTTAATAGGTTTTCTGGAGAAAGATATTTCTCAAGCAATAATGATTTAATTTAAAGAAATACTGTGTGCCAACAATCACAGAAATTGCCTATGTCACTGATATTAAGAAAGACTATTCATACATTTACATCTTGTTTGCAAAATTCCTTATATTAAAAATATATTTTAGAAGTGGGAACAATATTAGGACCTAGACCAAAATAGAAATATTTTAAGTCATCAAGTTAGATTATACAATAAATATAAAACATAAAATATAAATACCTGAAACCTCTACATACACATTTATTTCTCAGATCCAGAAGCATTCAGAAAATACAGCAAAATGGGAAGATTGATGTGATAAAACCTTTAATGTAAGACTTTTGCTAGTCAATTTCTTTCTACTATAAAGGAAAATATTAGTAATTTATATATTGAATTTTGTATCATATTGTTAATTATTAAAGCATACTTGGATGCACTTGAAAATCATGTTTTACCAAGCTTGCCACAATTTGTATTTTGACTTTGAACAAAATTGAAGCACAAATTTCATCCAGAAAATGTCATCTTCACCAGTGAAGGGAAGTATTTATTCCAAACACTAAAATCAAACCAATTATTATTGATTTCTTATGAGACAAGGATAATTCTATAGAAATAAGTTTTTAGTATAAGTTCATGCTGCCTTATTGATGCTAACATATCATAGCAAGAAGGATTTATTAAATTATATAATCCAATTCTTTATTTCAAAAGAATAACTTACATACTATTATTATATGCAGTCAGCTATGGCCACTGTCACTCTTTCTACTACATCTTTTATACTGTGCCAATTAAGCAAAAGGTGGGGAATAGTGGCAGGGGATTTAAATGTCTCATATAAGGTCAATACCTAACATCAGGACAGCATTTATTCTGAACTGGACTGTAGAGTCAGCACTGGGTTTAAGCCCATTTGCTGTTTGGGGATTTAAAAATACAGTTCTCCAAATGAGAGCAGGTGGTGTCAAAGGAGCTATACTGGTGTTTAAGACATATCCTAAAATAGTTTTAAGCTTCTCCATGACCTCATTTTGCCACGCTGGCTTGCTTATGAGTGTGTTTTTGGGTGGTGTTAATGTTCCAGTGTTACCCATTATAATTTGTGGACTGACATAGTATCGTTAACACTGAGCATGGATTGTACTCAGTAGCCAAGGCATAACATTTTCCCCTCAATATTTTTTGCAGCTGACCAGTGTTTTGTAACCAGGACACCAACTCTGTAGCCAGTTGGTAACTTTAGATATTTGATTGAGTATGCAATTGGCACCACACACCCAGTTAACCAAGGATAATATTAAAGCATGCGTGACAGTTTCAAGATTTCATCCTGTTTGACAGAACTAGTTTTAGCACAAGGTGAAGCCAGATAGCTGAATCTGTAGCAAGGTCTAATTTATTAAATGTCTTTGAAGCAAAGTAAAAATAATTGACTAACAGCCTTTGAATAGGTGAACAAGTTAGAAATTTTCAAAATTTTCATTTTAATATTTTTTATAAATCACACCATGTAGGTAGTATGTTGGTATGGATTAATTATGTTTAAAGATTTGTAATGAAAAACAGCAGGACCTTTGACCTTTTCTATGCTACAATAAAAGATCTACAACAAATCTTTTATTTTGTTTAAGTGATACTTTATTTCTGTAGTATTTGTGATTATTTCTTAAACAGTACAATTATATTTGTAGTTTTTAATTCATTGGTTTATAAAACATATGTAGAATTCATGCTATGAAAGATTATATCTAACCCAGAGAAATATCCTGCCTCCAATAACTATTCTTTATCTTCTGTCATTCTCCCTATCACAATTGGGAGAAATCAGTATTTTGATATTTTTCTCATTATTATCATACGAAAATTGTTTCTCAGTGAGGGAAAGAATAATGTTTAGTAGCATGTTATCAGCATGGAACTAGACTATGTATTAAAAGATTACAGTAATTAAGGTTAAAGAGCTTTATACCATCCACAGTGATATGCTGTTACTATGATAGAGAGAACAGATACTCCTAACTTAAAGAAAATAAACTGCTTCCTCGACATTAAAGGAGTACAATCAGACAGAAAAAGTTGTGCCTCAAACTGTGCAAAAGTATTAATTGAAAGAAAATGGTGCATCCTTTAACTGGGAAGAATTCTATGGAACATAGGCTTTGAGAGGAAATAGAAACGTTTTTGGGGAAATGTTTTGTTTTCATAATGATTTAGCAGAATAACTGACATTAAATGGATGGGGTCCAAGATTTCTAGACATTATGCAATATATGATAAAAGGAAAAACTGCTCTATATCTTATCTGACTTCAAACCTCCTTGCCAAATTCTGCACATAGATAGCTGTATGTATTGTTGTTCTCAGGTGCCATTGAGTCGAGGATGACACAAGCAACCCTATGAAGGACAGACTTGAACCCTATCCAATGCAGTGCCATCGTCATTATCCCTGACATACTTGAGTCATTGCTGCAGTTACTATGTCAATGCTCCTGGCTGAGGGTCTTACTCTCCTTTACCAACCATCCGCTCTTCCAAGCATCATGTTCCTTTACAAGGAATTGTGCTTTCCATGATTCAATTGTTGTTGTTTTTATGTGCCGTCGAGTCCCTTGTGACTCATAGAGACCCTATGTACAATAGCCCTAAACTGCTCTGTCCTGTACCAATTGGACCGTCTCTGATACAACCATCCCGATTACCCCAGTCACTGTATCAACCCACCTCGTCCCTACACCCTACCAAGCATAATGTCCCTCTCCAAGGACTGGTCCTTTCTTACAAAATGTCCAAAATATGTTAGACAGAGTGTCAGAAACCTTCCCTCCAAGGAGCCGCCCACTTTGACCCTTTCCAGGATGAATCTGTTTGTTTTCCTAGCAGTCCATGGTACTCTCAATACTATTCTCCAGCACCACAGCTCAGAGGCATCAATTCCTCTATCATCCTTAGTCATTGTCCAACTCTCTGATGCATAACAAGTGATAGCAAAGACCGTGGCCTGTATCAGACACACCTTAGTCTCCAGAGAGACACCATTGCTCTTCAGTACTTTGAAGAGGTCCCTAACAGCAGACTTTCCCATCGCAATACGTCTTTTAATTTCCTGGCTACTGGTGCAGGAAGGGTTGACTGTGGAGCCAAGCAAACTGAAGCTGTGAACAATCTCAATCTCTTCACCATCCATCCTGATGCTGCCAATTGGTCCGGTGGTGAGAATCTTTGTCTTCTTGACATTGAGCCTCAATCCATATTGGAGGCTTCAGTCTGTGACCCTTTGCAGCAAGCGCTTCAGGTCCTCCTCAGTTTCAGCAAGCCGAGTTGTGTCATCTGCATATTGTTGGTAGATCTTCCACCAATCTTGACCCCACATTTCTCCTCATAGAGTCCAGCCTCCCGGATAATCTGTTCTGCATACAGGTTGAAAAGGTATGAAGACAGGACACATCCCTGGTGTACACCTTTTCCAGTTTTGAACCATGCAGTGTTTTCTTGCTCTGTTCTGACGACTGTCTCTTGGTCCACGTATAAGTTTCTCATTAGTATGATCAAGTGTTCTGGGATTCCTATTCTTCTCAGAGTCAGCCACAGTTTGTTATGATCCACACAGTCAAACACCTTTGCATAGTCAATGAAACACAGATAGACATTCGTTATGGATTTTCCTTGTTTAAGCTGACTTCCAATTTGAACTCTACCTGTACACTACTATAACTATTCTCATTCCTTTAGTGTTCATAGGGTTTTCAGACTCCATGGTTTAAAATCAGGAAGGGTGTGCATCAGGTTGTATACTTTTCCATACCTGTTTAGTTTGCATACTGAACAAATAATTTATTAAGCTGGACTCTATGAAGTGGCTGCAGCATCAGGATCAGAGGAATACTCATCAACAACATGTAATGCAGATGACACAATGTTGGTTGTTAAAAGTGAGATGGACTTAAAACATTTGCTGAAAAAGACCAAGCACTACATACTTCAATATTGATTACATATCAATATCAAGAAAACAAAGCTCCCTACCACTGGACCAGTAGACAATATCATTCTAAGTAGACAAAGGATTGAAATTGTCAGTGTTTCACACTGTGTTGGGAAGTGAAAATGTCAGTGATTTCTAGCTGTTTCAAGAAGTGTGAGTATAGTACAGGATAGAATAGGGTTCAGATCTTTTGTCGCTACAGTTAGACACGACTCAACAGCACCTAACAACAGTAACAAGTATTCCTTTGGTCTAGGTAGAGGAGTTTTTGTATAAGTACAACTAAATGTCCTGGGATTCCCATTCTTCTCAATGTTAATCATAGTTTGTTATATATCACAAAGTCAAATGCCTTTACATAGTCAGTAAAACACAGACAGACATTCTTCTGGTATTCTCTGTTTTCAGCCATGATCCATCTGATATTAGCAATGCAATCACGGTACACTTATGGTTATTGGTGACTGGAATGCAAAAGTTGGAAGTAATAAGACTGGAGAACAAATGACTGAATTTTGCACATTCAGCATTTTTTCATAGCACATATCTTTTTTAAAAATACAAAGGGTGACTTTACACAAGGACCTCAATTATGAACTGCACATGAATCAGATAGGCTATACATGTGGAAAGAATAATTGGAAAACTCATTAACAGCAGTCAAAACTAGACCAGGTTCTGACTCTGGAAAAGGTCATCAATTATTTATGTGCAAGTTGAAGAAAATAAAACAAGTTCACAAGAACTAAAGTAAGACCTTGACTCCATCTCAACTGAATTTAAATAATTTTAATGACAGGTTTGAAGCATTGATCACCAGTGATTGAAGACCACAGATGCTGTGTGATGAAATCAAGGATATCATCTATGAAGAGACAAAAAAGGTAATTACAAAGACTGAAAAGAAAGAAAAAAATTAATAGATGTCAGAAGAAACTATGAAAATTTTATCAGAACATCAAAAAGCCAAAAGAGATACTGAAGTAAAAGAGCTGACGAAATATTTCAAAAGCCACCTCAAACAATGGAGACAGAACACATCCCTGGCGTACGCCCTTCCCAATTTTGAAAGATGGAGTGTTTCCTTGCTCTGTTCTGCAAACTGCATCTTGGTCCAGGTGTAGGTTTCTCATCAACACGATCATGTGTTCTGGGATTCCCATTCATCTCAGAGTCAGCCACAGTTTGTTATGATCCACACAGTCAAATGCCTTTGCATAATCAATGAAACACAGATAGACATTCTACTGTTATTCCCTCCTTTCAGCTAAGATCCATCTAACATCAGCTACAATATCCCTAGTACCACGACCCCTTCTAAACCCATCCTGGATTTCTGGCAGTTCTCTGCTGATGTGCTGTTCCAGTCGTTTTTGGATAATCTTCAGCAGAATCTTGCTTGCATATGAAATAAATGACACTGTTCAATAGTTTCCACACTCAGTTGGGTCACCTTTCTTTGGAATGGGAACAAATATAGATCTCTTCCAGTCAGTTGGCCAAGTGGTTTTTCTCCAGATTTCTTGGCACAACTTGGTGAGCACGTCCAGGCAGCATCTGTTAGCTAAAATATGTGAATTGGCATACCATCTATTCCTGGGGCCTTATTTTTTGCTATTTCCTTCAAAATCCCAGGTGTACACCGGGGATTTGTCCTGTCTCTATACCTTTTCAACCTGTATGTAGAACAGATTATCTGGGAGGCTGGACTCTATGAGGAGAAGTGTGGCGTCAGGATTGGTGGAAGACCTATCAACAATCTGCGTTATGTAGATGATACAACCCTGCTTGTTGAAACTGAGGAAGACCTGAAGTGCTTGCTGAAGAGGGTCACAAACTGAAGCCTCCAATATGGATTGAGGCTCACTGTCAAGAAGACCAAGATTCTCACCACTGGACCAATTGGCAGCATCAGGATGGATAGTGAAGAGATTGAGATTGTTCACAGCTTTAGTTTGCTTGGCTCCACAGCCAACACTTTTGGCACCAGTAGCCAGGAAATTAAAAGACATATTGCCATGGGACCTCTCCAGGGTATTGAAGAGCAATAATATCTCTTTGGAGACTAAGGTGCATCTGATACAGGCCATGGTCTTTGCTATCACTTGTTATGCATCAGAGAGTTGGACAATGACTAAGGAGGATAGAAGGAGAATTGATGCCTTTGAACTGTGGTGCTGGAGAAGAGTATTAATGTACCATGGACTGCTAGGGAAACAAACAGATTCATCCTGGAAAGGGTTAAACTGGGCGGCTCCACGCAAGAATTCTGAGGCTCCGTCTGACATATTTTGGACATGTTGTAAGGAGGGACTGCTCCTTGGAGTGGGACATCATGCTTGGTAGGGTGTAGGGACAGTGCAGGAGGGGAAGGCCTTCTATGAGGTGGATTGATTTAGTGACTGGGGTAATCGAGATGGATGTATCAGAGACAATTTGATTAGCACAGGACAGATCAGAGTTTAGGGCTGTTGTACATAGGGTCACTATGAGTCACAAGCGACTCGACTGCACATAACAACAACAAGAATCTTAAACAATATATCTGAATTTTATGAACTTTCTATATAAACAAGTATGTTGTTGCTGTTATGTGCCATCGAGTCACTTGGGAACACATGTACCTTGGGAACACTTGGGAACCCTATGTACAAGAGCCCAAATCCTGCTCTATCCTGTGCCAACCTCACTGTCTCTGACACACCTACTCCTACCACCCCAATCACTGAATCAATCCTTCTCATTGAGGGTCTTCCTCTCTTACTCTGTCCCTCCTCACTTCCAAACATGTCCCTCTCCAAGGACTGGTCTCTCCTTGCAACATGCCCAAAGTATGTGAGATGAAGCTTCAGAATCCTTGACTCCGAGGAGCAGCCTGGCTTCACCCTCTCCAGGACAATCCTGTTTGTTCTCTTAGCAGTCCATTGTATATTCAACACTCTTCTCCAACACCACAGCTCAAAGGCATCAATTCTCTTTCTATCATCCCTAGTCCTGTCCAGCTTTCCGATGCATGCATGCAATTCCGAAGACTATAGCTCGGATCAGGCACACCTTAGTCTCCAGCCTGATGTTGTTGCTCTTTAGTACTCTGGAGAGGTCCCTGACAGCCGACTTTCCCAATACAATTCATCTCTTTATTTCTTGGCTGCTGGTACCAAGAGTGTTGACTGTGGAACCAAGTAAACTAAAACTGTTAACTATCTCAATCTCCTCACCATCCATACTGATGCTACCAATTGACCCAGTGGAGAGAATATTTGTTTTCTTGAGGTTGAGCTTCAATCTATATTGAAGGCTGCAGTCCTTGACCTTAGGCAACAAGTGTTTTAGGTCCTCCTCAGTTTCAGCAAGCAGGGTTGTGTAATCTGCGTAACACAAGTTGTTGTTGAATCTTTCAGAAATCCTAATGCTACATTCCTCTTCCTACAGCCCAGTGTCTCGGATGATCTGTTCTGCATACAGATTGAAAAGGTATGGAGAGAGAATGCATCCCTGGAGGACACCCTTCTAAATTCTTAACCATGCCGTGTCTCCTTGCTCTGTTCTGACTGCTGCATCTTGGTCCAAGTATAGGTTTCGCATACGCACAATCAAATGTTCTGGGATTCCCATTCTTCTCAGGGTCAGCCATAGCTTGTTGTGATCCACATAGTCAAAACCTTTGCATAGTCCACGAAACACAGATAGACCTTTCTCTGGTCCTTTTCAGCTTTCTGCAAAGATCCATCTAATATTATCTATAATATCCCTAGTACCACAACCTCTTCTAAATCCAGCCTGCACATCTGGCAGTTCTCTTTTGACATGTTGCTCCAGTCATTTTTGGATAATTTTCAGCAATTTTATTAACTTTGTATATAAACAAATATAAAATTTAAAAAAGGTTAAAAAAGTCAGTTTGAGAAGACAAAGCCAAGTTTCATAATGAAATGTGCAAAGAGCTGGAGTCAGAGAACAAAAAGGGAAGAATATTCTTGATATTTCTTGGGCTGAAAGAACTGAAAAATAAAGTCAAGCTTCAAGCTGCAATACTGAGAGATACCATGGACAAAATCTTAAATGATACAGGAATAATAAAAAAAAAAGATTGAGGGAATAGACAGTCACTAAAAGAATTATTCAACATTGAAATATTTCAGAAAGTACCAAAGGAACAACAAACAATGGTAACAATATTCAATCTATGTTGGAGACCTTGGCAAAAAATTAAGATCCAAGAAGAGTTAGGATGCAAATTGACATATATCAACTAACAGATGTAACCCTGGATGAGTTTAACAGTGTATGCCAAGAAATTTGGAGGACAGCTGCCTGGCCAACTGACTGGAAGAGATCTGTATTTTTTCCTGTTTTTAAGAAAGGTGATAAAACAGAATGTGGGAATTAACAGCATTGAACAGGAACATTAAAATCCCATGCAAGCAAAATATTGCTGAAGATCATCCCAAAGCACCTGGAATGGAGACAGCATTGTCAGGGAACTGCCAGAAGTTCAAATTGGGGTTAGAAGAGATCAAATCAATACATTTAGCAGGGTTTAAGTGTTTGCTAGAGTTTTCAAGATATTAAGTACATGCTGATTAAAGGAAGATTGAGAATTATACTTTTATCATTTGAAGATTTATTAAGAGTTGTAAAGAATTTTACCACTAGCAAACCGTATATGTTCATGTTATTATGTTTAATGCAGTGGCTTATAGTACCAAATTTGTTTTACAGAGTGATGCAAATTAGAATGTCTAAACTTAAGGTGTGGCCTTGACAACTTGTTTATTAAAGATATGTCTTACCCTTCTTACAGAAGATTAACCTTTATTCTTCTGTTAGAGGAATAAATATATTCCTTCTAGAAGCTTTATTTCTTTGTCTCTAGTCGCTTTCAGAGGTTGTTTATATTCCTGGACTTGTGGCCCTTTCCACTACGCTCTCATCACACCAACTCTAGTTTTGTTATACCAAATACTTTTGATTTTTGCACTGATACTCTTACTTTCCTCTTTGTAAAGACCATGTGCTTTTACAAGGTCCATTCAGATAATCTATTTTTCTATCTCAAACCTTTTATTGAAACACATTGTATCTCCAAAGTCCTTTTTATTGAATAAAGTAATAACACATGGACATCTTTGTTGTTGTTGGTAAGTGCCATTGTTCTAACTCACAGCAACCTTACATATAACAGAAAAAAACCCTGATCAATCCTGTGTCATAGCCACAATCTTGGCTATACTTAATTCCACTGTTGTAGTCACCTTGTCAATTCATCTCCTTAGGGATATCCCTTTCTTCTCTGACCCTCTTATTTCCCAATCATGATGCACTTTTCCAGGAAATGACTCTTCCTAACAATATGCCTGAAGTATGTGAGGAAAAGTCTTACCATCCTTGTTTATAAGCAGCACTCTGACTGCACCTCTTTCAAGACAGATTTGTTTGTGTTTTTTCACAGTCTGTGGTATAATTGGAACCCTGCTTGCCTAGTGGTAAGGAGCTGGGCTGCCAACACAAGGTAATGTGGTTTGGATCTGCCACTGGTCTGCAGAGGAAAGATGGGCAATCTCCTCCTGTGTCATTTACTGACTGAAAATCTACTGGAAAGGAAGTGATCAGCTTTAATTTTGAATCAATAGTATACAACAACAATAACTATGTGGTACATTCAGTACTCTTTGCCAGAAGTACAATTCAAGGGCATTCTTCTTTGGTCTTCACTATTTGTTGCCGAATTTTCATGTGCATGTAAAACATTTGAAAATATTATGGCTTGATTTCAGGTACTTGACTTTGTAAAGCGATATCTTTGATCATTAGCTTATTTTATTTAAATGACATTTTTATTTTATACTGCTTTATTTACAAAGATAGTATACATTGTTTTTCACACTGGATCTTTGTCATTTCCTTTACCACCCCCTCCCTTCCACGTGTCAAATTGTGTGACCCTACAATTAATATCCCCCCCATCTTCACCCCTCTATTCCTACCCTCCCTCACCTTGGATCCTCATTTATGTTCTACAATAATGGTCTTATACAGTACTTGTCCTTATGATACTGAATTAGTTCACATAGCATAATGTTCTTCAGTCCCTCTCAAGTTAGGTAGTAAATTATAAAATCAATGCTTCTATGTGAAGCGTAGTATTGCATTATGTTAATGTACCATAATATCTCAATCCATTCCATTGTGGCTGCTTCTATGCTCTTGAGATGATGAATACTGCTGCTATAAACATTGATGGACAAGTCTCTGTGCCTCGGTTCTCATTTTCTGAGGGTATATTCCAAGCAGTGGGATAGCTGTGTTATATGGAATTTCTATGTTCAGCTTTTTGAGGAAACCCCAAACTGCCTTCCAGAATGGTTGCACCATTTTACAATCCCACCAACAATGTATAAAATTTCCTATCTTGCCATATTCTCTTCAACATTTATTACTTGTTGTCATGTTAAACTTTGGGACTATCTTCCTCTGTAAAAAGTCTTCACCATTGTCCAGTTTTCTGATGCATAACAAATAACTGCAAAGACCATGGATCAGGTGCACCTTAGTCTCTAGACTGATACCGTTGCTTCTTGGTACTCTGAAGAGGTGTCTGAGAGCATATTTACCCAGTGCAGCCCATCCTTTGATTTCCTGACTGCTGGTGCCAAGAGTCTTGACTGTGGAGGCCAAAAAGCTGAAGCTATTAAAAACCTAAATCTCTTCTCCATTTATCATGGTGCTGCCAATTGGCTCAGTGATGAGAATCTTTATCTTCTCGATATTGAACTTCACTCCATTAGATTACGGTCCTTGACTTTCTGCGGCAAGCACTTCAGGTCCTCCTCAGTCTCAGCAAGTAAGGTTGTATCCTCTGCATAATGCATGTTTCATGAGAGACATGAACTATCACTAAGGATGACAGAGAAGAATTGATGCCTTTAGTTCTAGTGCTGGAGAAGAGTCTTGAACATACCATGGATTGTCAAGAAATCAAATAGATCTGTCTCAGAGAGAATGAAAACAAGTTTCTCCTTGGAGGCTAGGATTTTGAAGCTCCATTTCACATATTTTGGGCACTTGGCCAGGAAGGACTAGTCCTTGGAGAAGGATGTCATGCTAAGAAGAGTGGAGGGACAGCACAGGAGAAGAAGGCCCTGAATAAGATAGATTGATAAAGTAATTAGGGCAATGAGGGTGTTTGTGTTGGAGTCATGAGACTGGCTCAGCACAGGGCAGACTTCAGAGCTGTTGTATGTAGGGTGGTTATGAGTCACAGACTATTTCAAAGCCCAAAACAATTAAAAAAAATAAAATCTTGGTCTCCAAATTCAGGTGTGATATACTCAGTTCTATTTTGGTTCCAGTGGACTTTAATTTTCTTAAGCTTCATTGTAGTATGAGAAATTTATGGACTGTTCCACAGTTGACTCCTGGCCTTGTTCTGACTGATGACACTGAATTTTCCCATTATCTTTCCCCATATTTGTTGTTGATTTGATTCCTGTGAATTCCAAAAAGGGAACTCCATATTTAGATTGATATCCTGGGCTTCTTGTTATTGTTATATGGTGCCAAGTTGCTTGCAACTCATAACGACCCTATGTCCAACAGCTCTGAGCAGTGCTCTATCCTGAACCAACCTTATTGCCTCTGACACATCTACCACCATTACCTCAGTCACTAAATTAATCCATCTCATAGAGAGTTTTCCTCTCTTGGACTGTCCTTGCGCCCCCCCAAGTATGATGTCCCTCTCTAAGCACTAGTCCCTTCTTGCGACGTGCCGAAAGTACATGAGACGGAGCTTCAGAATCCTTGCCTCCAAGGAGCAACCTGGTTTCACTCATTGCAGGACAAACCTGTTTGTTCTCCTGGCTGCCCATGTAATACTCTTCTCCAGAATCACAGCTCAAAGTCATCAATTCTTTTTCTATCATTTCTAGTCATTGTCCAGCTTTCTGATGCATAGCATGTATGTAATTGTGAAGACCATGGACTGGATCAGGTACACGTTAGTCTCTGGAATGATGCCATTGCTCTTCAGTACTCTGGAGATGTTCCTGACAGCAGACTTTCCCAATATAATTTGTTTTTTTATTTCCTGGCTGCTGATTCCAACAGTGTTAATTGTGTAACCAAAAAAACTAATGCTTTTAACAATCTCAATCTCTTCACCATTTATGTTGTCATTTCGCCCAGAGGTAAGAATCTTTATTTTCTTGATGTTGAGCTTCAATTCATACTGAAGTCTGCAATCCTTGACCTTCTGCAGCAGCAAGTGCTTCAGGCCCTTCTCAGCTTCAGCAAGCATGGTTGTGTCATCTTCATAACATAGGTTATTGATGAGTGTTCCTCCAATCTCAATGCCACATTCCTCCTCTTAGAGCTCAGCATCCTGGGTGATCTGTTCTGCATATAGATTGAAAAGGTATGGAGATAGGACACATCCCTGGCATATACATGTCCCAATTTTAAACCATGCAGTGTTTCCTTGCTCTGTTCTGATGACTATCTCCTGATCCAAGTATAGGTTTTGCATAAGCACAAACAAGTGTTCTGGGATCTCCATTATTGTCAGAGTCAGCCACAGTTTGTTGTGAATCACATAGTTAAATATCTTTGCATAGTTAATGAAAGACAGATATTCCTCTGGTCCTCTCTGCATTCAGCCAAGATCCACCTAACATTAGGTATAAGATCCCTTGTACCACTGCTTCTTCCAGGCTGTGTGTCTGGCAGTTCTTGGTTGATATGCTGCTCCATTCATTTTTATTAATTTACATCAGAATTTCACTTGCATGTGATATTAATGATATTGTTAAATAATTTCCACACTGTTGTTGGGTTATCTTTCTTTTGAATGTGAACAAATATGAATCTCTTCCAGTTAGTTGGCCAGGTGGTTGTCCTCCAGATTTCTTGGCACAACATGGTGAGCACATTCATGGCAGCATCTGTTGAAATACGTCAATTAGTATGCCATAAATTCCTGGGTCCATATTTTGTGCAAATTCCTTCAGAAGAGTTTTAACTTCTTCCTTCATCACCACAGCTCTTGCTCATACATTGTTTCATGAAATTCTTCTGTGTCGGCTAATTCTTTTTGGTACTGTTACTCTGTATTCTCCTTCCATCTTTTAATACTTTCTGGATCATTTAATATTCTTCCCAAAGCATCCTTAAGTACTACAACCTGAGACTGGAATTTGCTCTTCAGTTCCTTCAGCTTAAAAATGCTGAGCGAGTTTGGCCCTTTTGATTTTCTGACTCTAGCTTTTTGCATATTTCATTATAAAACTTTGCTTTTTCTTCCTGCACTGCCCTAAGCTGAAATGTTACTGACCATTTTGGTTTGGACAATGGTATGGTCTTACTCTGATGGAAATGACAAACTTAAAAGGAATGGTGTTACATTCATCATAAAAAAAAGGGCATTTGAGGATCTATCTTGACTACAATGCTGTCATCAGTGACAGGAAAATCTTTATAAAATACAAAGAAGAGGTGTAATATGACTATATTTCAAATTTACAGAAGAAACACTAATGCCAAAACTGTAGGTTTTGAGTCTTTCTACCAACATCTATACACTGAAAATTATCAAACATTAAATAAGATGTATCAGAAGTAACTAGTGATTGAAATACAAAAGTTGGAAACAAAGAAGTAGGATTGGTAGTCAGAATGTATGGCCTGGGTGATAGAAATGAGATCAGAGGTCTACCTTTATGGTTTTCATGATTCTGTTTAACATAAAGCTTCTAAAAAATGGGGTTTTGATTATTGACCAGAAGCTCTGTGTAACTGTTCAAAGATTTCCAACTGATGGCTTGTAAATCCATTCATGAAGACATACTAAATATTGACTTCTCTATGGCTTTTATATTTTGAGCCAGTTGGTGTCAGAAATAAGACTGTAGATAGAATGATGCAATTTTATATAATCAATTATTTATTCATTCCAAATAACTTTTATGAGAAACACAAATCATGGCTAGATACATGGACCTCACCTGAGGGTCTACAAAGGAATCAGATAATTATAACTGTGAAAAGAATCATTAAAGACACTTAATATCAGCTGTGAAAATTAGGCTGATGCTAATTTTGGAATATGAAATAAAATGCAAAAAAAAGCAAAATTGAACCTTGAATCTACCTATCTCACCTGACTTTCAAAACTATCTCTGTTTGGTTTCAGGCCTTAGACACTAATGAATGAAGACCAGATGGACTATGAGAGTATATAAAATATATCATTCATGATGAATGAAAAAAGTCATTACAAAAGAACATAAAAGGAGTTCACAGTCACTGTACCAAAAAGAATTGGCTAACACAGAAGAGTTTGATGAAACATGTGATCAAGACACAGTGGTAAAGAAGGATAAAATTCCAGTTGCTCTAAAGGATTTGGCAAAAACTAAGGCTCCAAGAATTACTAGAATACCAATTGACGTATTTTAACAAACAGATGCTGCCTTAGATGTTGTTATCAGGTTGTGCAAAGAAATCTGGAGGACAGCTATCTGGGCAACTGACTGGAAGAGATCCATATTTATTCTAATTCCCAAAAAGGTCATCTAGTATAATATGGACATTATTGAATAATATAACTAATATCACATGTCAGTAAAATCTTGCTGAAGACAACAAAAAAAAGGACTGGAACTGTAAATTGACAGAAAACTACCAGAAATACAAATTGGGTTTAGAAGAGGCCTTGACACTAGAGACATCATTGTTCACGTCAGATGAATTTTGGCTGAAAGTACAAAGGACCTGAATAATATCTGTGTTTTATTGACAATGCAAAGCTATTTGACTGTATGTTGTTGTTGTTATGTGCCGTCGAGTCGTCTGCGACTCATAGTGACCCTATGTACAACAGTCTTGAACTCTGTCCTATCCTGTGCCAATCTCACCATCTCCAACATACCTACTCCTATTACCCCAATCACTGAATCAATCCATATTATTGAGGGTCTTCCTCTCCTGCCTCTCAAGCATGACATCCTTCTCCAAAGACTGGTCCCTTCTTGCAATATGTCCGAAGTGTGTTCGACAAAGCTTCAGAATCCTTGTTTCCAAGGAGAAGCCCAGCTTCACCCTCTCCAGGACAAATCTGTTTTCCTAGCAGGCCATAGTATATCCAATACTCTTCTCCAACACCACAGCTCAAAGGCATCAACTCTCCTTCTATCCACCCTAGTCACTGTCCCACTTCTGATACATAACAATTGATTACAAAGACTATGGCATGTATCAGGTGCACCTTAGTCTCTAGACTGATATCTTTGCACTTTAGCATTTTAAAGAGGTCTCTAATCATAGACTTTCCCATCGCAACATGTCTTTTAATTTCCTGGCTGCTTGTGCCAAGAGTGATGACTATGGAGCCAAGCACACCAAAATTGTCAACAATCTCAAGCTCTTCAACATCCATTATGATGCTGCCAATTGGCCCAGTGGTGAGAATCTTTGTTTTCTTTATATTGAGTCTCAATCCATACTGAAGACTGCAGTCCCTGACCTTCCACAGCAAGTGCTTTAGGTCCTCCTCAGTTTCAGCAAACAGGGTTGTGTCATCTACATAATGCAGATTGTTAATGATTCTTCCTCCAATCCTCTTGCCACATTTCTCCTCATAGAGCCCAGTCTCCTGGATGAACTGTTCTGCATAAAGATTGAAAAGGTATGAATATAGGATACAGCCCTGGCCTACACCCTTCCCAATTTTGAATCATGCAGTGTTTGCTTGCTCTGTTCTGACAATTCCCTCCTGGTCCAAGTATAGGTTTTGCATTAGCACAATCAAGCGTTCTGGGATACCCATTCTTTTCAGAGTTAGCCATAGTTTGTTATGATCCACACAAATACCTTTGCATAATCAATGAAAACAGAGATAGACGTTCTTCTGGTACTCCTTGCTTTCAGCCAAGATCCATCTAACACATCCCTAGTGCCACAGCCCAGTCTAAACCCAGCCTGCACTTCTGGTAGTTTTCTGTTGATGTGCTGTTCCAGTCGTTTCTGTATAATTTTCCGCAAAATCTTGCTTGCATGAGATATTTTTTTATAATTTCCACACTCTATGGAATCACCTTTCTTTGGAATGGGAACAAATATAGATATTTTTCCAGTCAGTTGGCCAAGTGGTTGTTGTCCAGATTTCTTGGCACAACTTGGTGAGCACGTCCATGGCAGCATCTGTTAACTGAAATATATCAATTGGTATGCCATCAATTCCTGGAGCCTTATTCTTAATTCTTTAAAAGCAGTCTGAACTTCTTCCTTTATCACCATAGGCTCTTGCTCATATGTTGTTTGATTAAATTCTTCTGTGTCTGCCAATTCCTTTTGGTATAATGACTGTATACTCTTTACATCTTCTTTTAATACTTGCAGGATCACTCAATATTATGCCCAAAGCATCCTTAAGCATTGCAACTAGAGACTTGATTTTCCTCTTCAGTTCCTTGAGCTTAAGAAATGCTCAGCAAGTTCGGCCTCTTTGATTTTCTGACTCCAGCTTTTTGCACATTTCATTATAATACTTTACTTTGTCTTGTCTTTTGAAATCTTCTGTTCAACTCCTTAATGTCTTGATTTCTTCTTTCTGCTTTGGCTTCTTGGCTCTCCAGTGCAATATTCAGAGTCTCTTTTGACATCCATTTTGGTCTTTTTGTCATCCTCCATCTTTGCAATGAGCTTTTGCACTCTTCCTGGATGATATTCGTAATATATTCCCATAACTTGTCTGGTCTATGCTCATTGATGTTCAAGGCCTCAAACCGGTTCCTGAGATGGTTCTGAAATTCAGGTGGCATAGACTCAAGGTCATATTTTGACTGTATGGATCACAACAAATCAAGGCTAACCTTGAGAAGAATGGGAGTCCCAGAACACTTGATTGTGCTCATGTGAAACCTATACTTTGGCCAGAAAGCTGAAATCAGAAAAGAACAAGAACACACAGCATGGTTCAAAATTAAGAAAACAGTCAGGGATTCATCCTGCCTCCATACATTTTTCAGTCTATGTATTGTATAGATAATTCTAGAGGCTAGATTTTACAAGGAGCAATGTGGCATCAGGATTGCAGAGAGACTCATCAACAACCTGCATTATGCAGACGACACAATCTTGCTTACCGAAACTGAGGAGGACCTTACATGTTTGCTGTCAGTCTAGAGATTAAGGTGTGCCTGAAGCAGGTCATGATCTTTACAATTACTTGCTATGCAGCAGAGAACTGGACCATGAATAAAGATGACAGAAGAATTGATGTCTTTGAGCTGTGCTGGAGAAGAACATACCATGAACTGTCAAGAGAACAGAAAAGCTTGTCCTAAATATGGTGAAGCTAAGTAGCTCTTTGGGTGCAAGAATTTTGAAGTTTCATCTCATATACTTTGGCTAGGTTGCCCAAATGGGATGTGTCCTTGGAGAAAGTCACTGCACTGGGAATGGTGGAGAACAATGCAGGAGAGAAATACCCTTCATGAGTGGATTGACAAAGTGACTGGGGCCTTGGGGGCAAGTGTGCAAGAAATACTGAGATTGGCTTAAGATAGAGTAAAATTCAGAGCTATTGTACATAGTGGCAGTATGAGTCACACACAAGTTGATAGAACATAGCGACAAATAACATTATTCTTTTTATAGAATTCTCCTTTCTTAGAGTCAAATGTCTTGGTTATAAAAGTTCTGGGAACTATCTCTAAGTATACATAAAAGGAGGTTGAAGGAAGTGATGATAGTTCTCACCATTCAATATGTCAGATCTTATTTATTCATCTTCTTTTCTGTATAGATTATTACTCTTACCCATAGCTGTATTTTGGTGTCCTCAGATGCACCCTGATTGAACCATTTAGGCCAGGACAGATAGAAGCAATGTATTCACTGGAGTTAACAATGTGATTTGGGCCCTGACTACCTTTCCTCACTTCTGCCTTCAAGCCTGTCCCTCCCTCCTTCCCATTCTTTAGAGGCACTAGCACCTTCAAGTCCCAAATCTTAAAATTTCACAGAGCATGCTGCCATTTTCCACTAGTTTCCATCAAGGGAAAGCAGCTGTATTTATTTTAATCTAATTCATAAAGAATCACTACACTAATCTCTCAGGTGGTTTAAATCCAGGCTCTAGCGAAGAAAAAGGAGCAATCCCCTCCCATGCTATTTTATAGCCCCAAAAGCACACAGGAGGGTCGGGAATGAAGTGTTTCCCACTTGAAAGAGTGAGTGAAAGCAAGTCCCACTCTAATGCTGCTGTTCTTTTAAAATTATGCTGTGGGGACATAGGTATATCTGTGTGCTTCAGTTGTTATATTTAACTATAAATTTCAAGAGTTAGTACAGAAATTTGGTCGATTATTTATTTAGGGGTTATGACCTAATTTTTAAAAATCTTTATATGCCCATTTTTTTGTCTGAAGTTCTAAATGTTAAGTCTCAGTTTCAAAGTTATATTTCCTTCAAAAACATTTGACTATTCCAATCTACTCTATTTCAGTTCATATTTAGTACCATGTGGTTTCATACTTTTTTTTTTACTGTTTCATAAGTGAATTTTGTCTAAGTAGATAAACTTCTTAAGGAAAATGGCATTGCCTGATAACCCCACTGTCTTTTATATATATACTAAAAATGAACTCAATATCATCTAGTCAGAACCTACTTTGAGCTGACCTTCCATTGAGTTTCTAAGGGAAAAGATTGTCCGTCTTTTTCCCTTGGAGCCGCTGGTGAATTTGGACCAACAGACAAACTTGGCTGTTGGGTTAGCAGTGAACTCCCTATGGATTAGGCCACTGGGGCTTCTTCTTGCATATATTTTGATGTTCTTCTTGTTGTTATATACTGTCGTTGAGTCAAAATCTTCTCAGAACTGACCCTCCAACCAGATTTTCAGAAACCATAAATAACATGGCAGAAGGTTTCCCATCTTTCTTACTCAGAGCCGTTGGTGAGATTGAACCAGGTTCCTTTGAGTTGGCTTCTTTTGAGTTGGCAGCAAATATCCTTACCAATAAAAGTAACCAGAGCTCTTTTCCTGTATGTATGCTATTGTTATTTTTGTATTGTTGAGAGCTGTCAAGTTGCATATGACTCATAATGGATCCATGGACAACAGATATGGACTCTGTCCTATCTTATGTCATCCTTATCATCTCTGACACACTTGAGCCCATTGCCCCAGTAATGACTGGGACAATGACTGTGATTGTATCAATTCATCTCACTGAACATCTTTCTCTTATTCACCAAACCTCCACTATTACAAGCATGAAGATGATATATAGATAGATGATGAAAGTAAGAGGAGAGAGAAAAGAAAGAAAGAAAGAAAGAAAGAAAGAAAGAAAGAAAGAAAGAAAGAAAGAAAGAAAGAAAGAAAGAAAGAAAGAAAGGAGAAAGAAAAAGAGAAGAAGAAGAAGATAGAAAATAGAACAGTAAAAAAGGAGGCTAGAAGGAAGAGAGGATAGTAGAAAACAAGGAT
>NW_006400027.1:2324207-2330911 GCF_000299155.1 Elephantulus edwardii
AAGGAAGGAAGGAAGGAAGGAAGGAAGGAAGGAAGGAAGGAAGGAAGGAAGGAAGGAAGGTTAGTTTTAATTCAAATTAACATGTCTGATCTCCTAGCTCCTGCCTCCTACCACTTAAGGGTTTAGATTCTGATTCTCATCAACTATTCCCACTCCCAACTATTATATTTGGCTGAAACTTTCAATTTATTTTTTTTCCAAAGTAAAAATAACAATTCTAACCACCTATCATGCTTGGGAGGATGGAGGGACAGCGCAGGAGGGGAAGGCCTTCTATGAGGTGGATTGATTCAGTGACTGGGATAATCGGGATGGGAGTGTGAGAGACAGTGCGATTGGCACAGGACAGAGCAGAGTTTAGGGCTGTTGTACATAAGGTCGCTATGAGTCGCAAGTGACTGGACAGCACATAACAACAACAACCCAACCACCTATCATTAATTTGATAGGATCTGAATGGCTTTTAACAGAATAAGATGAAGTTTCCTGAGAATAGTACGTTCATGAGCTGAGAAGAAGCTTCCAATGGAGGGTCAAGTGGAAGACCATGTCTCTGTGTCCCAGACATTACAGATTTGCCAGCTATACTCTGGAGGGAAGCCAAGAAAGGGGAATCTTCTGGAGAGAGGACAGATCAGTCTGTGGTTCCAGACCCAGATAACTAAGGCATTTGGTGTCTGTTTCAAGTCTGCTTAAGTGGAACCTTGATGCTCAAAATTATCCTTTACCATTTAGTCATGACTCAGTCTGAGCCCTTGAGGCAATTTCACCTCCAATTGCTAGCGATCAGATAGGAGAAGTGCAATTAGCCTTTGGTTAAACTTTAGACAGCAGATAAAGGCTGACACTGGCTATTGCAACCATAGATAGTATTTGTTACTGGGGATAGTATTTGTTACTGGGAGCTAAGCAATAAATTGACTGAGGGGTCTAAATTAAAAGATAAAATAAATATAAGGTTACAAGAATTCAGATCAAATGAGATAAGACAGTCTATGTACTGCTGTTGGTGTTGTTATGTACTGTTGAGTCTCCTGTGACTCATATTGACCCTATGCACAACAGCTCTGAACCTGCGCTAATCTCACTGTTTCTGACACACCTAATCCCATTACACCAGTTACTGTGTCAATCCATCTCTACAGTCTTCCTCTCCTGCACTGTCTCTGTTCCTCTACCTTTCAGGCATGTCTTTCTCCTAGGACTTGTCCCTCCTGGCCACATGTCCAGAGTATGTGAGATATAGCTTCAAAATCCTTGTCTCCAAGGAACAACTAGGTTTCACATTCTCTAGGAAAGACCTGTTGTTCTCTTGGCAGTCCATGTTCAATACTCTTCTCCACCACTACAACTCAAAGGCATTGATTATTCTTCTGTCGTCCTTACTCATTGTCCAGCTCTCTGATGTATAGCAAGTAATTTCGAATACCACGGCCTGTACCAGGCACACATTAGGCTCTAGTCTAATGTTTTTGTTCTTCAGCACTCTGGAAAGTTTCCTGACAGCTGACTTTCCTAATCTAATTCATCTTTTGATTTCCTGGCTGCTGGTGCCAAGAGTGTTGATTGTGGATCTGAGCAAACTTACATTGTTAATAATCTCTTCTCCATTTATTATTGTGTTGTCAATTGGCCCAATGGTGAGAAGGGTTTTTTATGTTTTCTTTTTTTTTTACATATTTTTTTAAATTTTATATTGTTTTACTTGCAAAGTTTGTGTACATTGTTTTTCATACAAGATCTTTCTCTTTTCCTTTACCCACTCCTCCCTCCACCCATCAAATTATGCAACCATATAATTAAGTCTCCCTTGCCCATCCTCACTCCTCTGCCCTCCCCTTTCCCCGCTTTGGATCCTCATACTTGTTCTACAATAATTTTTTTCTACAGATTTGTCCATATAGGACTGAGTCAGTTCACTTAGCATAATACTGTCTAGTCCCTTCCAAGTTAAACAGTAATTTATAGAATCATTGCTCCTGCACGCTGCATAGTATTCCATCATGTGAATGTACCATAATTCTCAATTCATTCCATTGTGGATGGACATGTAGAATGTTTCCATGGTTTCACTATGATGAATAATGATGCTATGAGCATTGGTGTACAAATCTCTGTTTGTACCTTAGATCTTATTTTCTCAGGGTATATTCTAAGCAGTGGAATAGCTGGGTCATATGGAATTCCTATGGTCAACTTTTTGAAAAGCCAAACTGCCTTCCAGAGTGGTTGTATCATTTTATAATCCCACCAACAATGTATGAGAGTTCCTATCTCAAAAAAAAAGTTCCTATCTCACTACATCCTCTCCAACATTTATTATTCACTTCTTCACTTCCCTGGTAAACTTTGCCACTGTGACTGAGGTAAGATGGTATCTCATTGTGGTTTTGATATGCATCTCTCTTATTGCCAGTGACTCTGAGCATTTCTTTATGTGTCTGTTAACCATTCGAATATCTTCTTCTGTGAAAAGTCTTTCCATGTTTGTTTTTTTGATGCTGAGCTTCAATCTATATTGAAGACTGTAGTCCTTGACCTTTTGCAATAGCTGCTTCAAGTCCTCCTCAGTTTCAGTATAATACATGGCAAAATAAAAATTAAGTTAGGATGTATTCCATATTTGTGTATATCTAAATTTCAGTCTTATGAACTAGTACTATAAGAGTTACTTAGACTAGTGCCTTATGCATTTATTATCTACTAAGGAATAAGGGAGCATTGGTGGCCTAGTGTCAGGGAGCTGCACTGCAATCCAGAAGGCACACAGTTCAAATCCACCTACTGCTCCCCTGGAGAAGAATGGACAATCTATTCTGTGTGATTAACTGTCTCTGAAAACCTGCTGGAGTGTCAGCTATGGGTCAGCTCCAACTCTGTGGTACAAACCAACAACTAGGGAATAAGTAATAGTGATTTCTTCTATCGTCAGTTGTTAAAACTGAAAAATTGAGTCTAACTACAGAGAAACCGCCAGAGTGTTCCTTGAAGGCAAGGATAGTGAAGCTTCAGCTCACATACTTTGGGCATATTGTTAAGAGAAGCTATTCCTTAGAGAAGGACATCATCCTTGGAAAAATTGTAGGACAGTGAAGGAGGAGAAGAAGACTTTCAACCACGTGGATTGACACGGTGACTGCAACAATGGGTTTGAGTATGTCAGAAATTACGAGGATGGCACAGAATAGGATAGGCTTCAGATTGGTTGTTCATAGGATCAGTATGAGTTATACTCGACTGCATGACACCTAAGAACAACAGCAACAAACAGAATAACCAATTTGGGGAGTCACTGACTTGATTCGGACTCATACAGGCCTTGTTTTTACCACAGTTAGAGCTGCCTTCCCTGAGGTGTTGAGTGGATGCTTTCCTGAAAGTAGACTGGCTCGCCTTTCTTCCAATGCTGTAAGTGGGCTCACCAATGATTCCACCCAGGGATTCTTCTGGAACATAGTAAGTTTATATCTTATCATCTATAAAGTGAAAATAGTCATATTCAGTTATGGTTCTTTCCTCATAATGCCTGAAAGTGAAACTATATCTATTGAAAATTTAGTACATCATCTCACACAAAATATGAAAGGCAGCATTATATTATGTTGTTCTGATGAATTTGCAGGTCTTCCATAGACTTTATGTGTCTATACATGCTGGAGAATTAGCCCTTTTAATTGCAGTGTTTCTGTTGTACTGAAAAACAGTATGATGTTGATGAAGAAAGAATACTCACTAATGACTTTGAAGCTGAGCATTCTGTGAGGCTAACATTTGATTAACATTCACAGTAAGTTGCTATTTGTTTGTGCGACTCCCCAGAGAGGGAGCGTGGCTGACTTAGTAATACAGAGTTGCACTGCTAATCCAAAGCCATGTGGCTTCCATCCACCAACTGCTCGGGGGAGAATGATGGACAGTTTCCTCCCTTGTGATTTGCTGCTTCTGCCAACCCACTGGAGGGTCATCTGTGAGTCAGTTCTGACAAAATAGCACATAACAACAACTCTCCACTCCAATCCAGATCAGCTGCAATTACTAAGATCAAAGGCTTTGTTCATGGACAAAACAAATATGGGCTTACTCTCAATTGACTAGTTTAATCCTCACCCACATTTATTTCTATTTAAAATCCAGTATATTTCTAATACTTGAAAATAATCAATTCAGATGCACTGTTAAAAAAAAAAAACCCGACCAAAGCCAAACCAAAACAAAAAAACACTTCACACTGTCTTAAAATGGACTTTATACTACCTATCGTATAGTCCTGAAAGCAGTAGCGGCATCCACTTCTGAAATGGCTTGCCTCCGGAAACTCTATGTATGAACAGTGCTCAGGCTGTTCGTTCATAGGGTCGCTATGAGTCGTCTACGACTCGACGGCATCAAACAACAACCACAACGTTGTATAGTTAGCTAGGTGGTAAAAAAATAGCATAATGACTGAGATTATATTTTTTTATGTAGGTCATCATATTTAATTATGCCTGTTTAAAAAATGTTGCACATGAAAATATTATTAAATTCTATCTAACTAGCAATTTCAGATAGTAAAATAATGTCTCAAGTTCCAAAATAAGAGTATTAATACACCTTACATATTGATCTGTTTTTTATCTGGTCTCTTAACTTGATGGCATCTAACAATGACAATGAGCTCTAGCTAGCTCTGGTAGCCTAGTAGGTAAGGTGTTGCACTGCCAGCCCCAAGGCAGGTGGTTAGAATCCACCAGCTGCTCTACTGGGGAAAGATGGACAGTCTCCTCCCACGCAGTTCAATCTCTGAAAACTCATTGAAGGGTGACAATAAGCTGAATTCGGTTTTTTGTTTGTTTGCTTACTTGTTTTTTATGAACTCTGGTCGTGTGTTTATAGAGTCACTGACCCAGAGGTCACCCCTCTCTTGTGTTTCAAACTGAACAGAAAAATAGACAATCACCTCCTGTGATGTTTCACTTTGAGAAACCTGCTTGACAGCCAACTGTGCGTTGGTTCTGACTCGATGACTTTATGAAGCACAAAATGTATATCCAAACCAACAGACAAATTGTTGTTGAATTGATTCTGACTTGTAGCAGCCCTATAGGGCAGAGTTGAACTTTCCATAGAGTTTCCAAGGTTGAATTCTTGATGGATGCCAAATACTACATGTTTTTGTGAGTAGAGGTTTAAATCACTCACCTTTGGGTTAGCAGTTGAATAGATAACTGTTGCTCTTTAAAGTGTACATATAAACATATAAAATAGAAACCTGCACTTTAAATTTGACCTGACTCAAATTAATATGTTTAGCATGACAAATATTTTACGTAATTAACTTTAACTCTAGATTCTTTTGGAGATTTTTTTTTTTGGAGATATTATTTGATCAAAACTATTTTCGAAAGTTATCAAGTGCAGTGTATTCTCACAATGGAAAACTATGCAGCACTAAAGAACAATGAAGTATTAAAAAAATAAAACAACATGGAGAAGTCTAGAGAACATTATGTTGAGTGAAATAACTCAATGACAAAAGGACAAATACTGCACAAGACCATTATTGTGAAAATAGGAAGTTAACTGTGCATGATATGCATGGATGTTTCAGGGGAAAGAGAAGGAGAGAAGAGGTGGGAAGGAGGGAAAACAATTACTGGTATTGCAGAAGTTGGTGGATATATGTAGCGGAGAAAGAATGGAAAAGGTGCAGTGGAAACTTGAAGAGATGAAGAATAAAAGGCATAGATAAAAAGTAATCAATCACAGAAACCACAGGGTGTATTATTATTATTATATAAAACATAATGCATGTGAACAATAATCAATGCTTAGTAAGAAATTTAATAATAAAAGAGTTAATTGTCACAATGCCTATGAAAGAAACATAATTTTTAAGAGAGAAGTCTAAAAGAATAAGTTGTCAAAAGAGGTTATCATTTGAAAAAGAAATGTATTTTTGCTGCAATACATGGACATATTTGGAATAATTTCATTGACCTTAAAGATGTCCTCAAATTTCAGATGATAAATATGTTTTTAGAAGCCATTGAGTCATATAAATAATTAAAATGTAAAATTATAAGAATATAAAGATTTAAATTTGGCTTCTGTGAATTTGCTTTTCTCTCAGCAAATAAAAGGCCAAATAGAATAAAAATGTAAGTTCATAGAAAGCCTAATTAAGCAATAGGGAAAGATAGACTTGGAAGGGTTTTCATGTTTCTTTGCTTTGGGGAGTTGGAAAGTGTTTCGTCAATGATGCACACGTGCACACATGTTTATTTGATATATTATTTGTGCTCACTTTGGGCACTAGCAGTGAGGAAATCAAAAGAAGAATTGCATTGAGGAAATCTGCTGTCAGGGACTTCTCCAGAGTGCTAAAGAGCAATGATGTCAGTCTAGAAAGCAAGGTGTACCTGATCCAGGCCATGATCTTGCAATTACTTACTGTGCATCAGAGAACTGAACAATGACTAATGATGATAGAAGAAGAATCCTTTTAGTTGTGGTGATGGAGAAGGGTATTAAACATCCTATGGACTGCAAAGAGAACAAACAAGATTGTCTTGGAGAGGTTGTTGTGCACAGGATCACCATGAGTCACAGTTGACTTGGCAGCTATATATTTATATATTTATATTTACATTTACATTTACATTTATATTTACATTTATATTTATATTTATATTTATATTTATATTTATATTTATATTTATATT
>NW_006400027.1:2331011-2336123 GCF_000299155.1 Elephantulus edwardii
TATATTTATATTTATATTTATATTTATATTTATATTTATATTTATATTTATATGTATATACCTTAGCTTCAGAGTATCAGATCTTTTTAAAGTCGTTTGCCGGAGTTTTGGTCTCTGTGATTTAATTGTCTTCTGTATGGCATTGTGACACAGAAACTTTTTCAGCAACAGTGGATGCCACTTAACAGTGAAGAAAACCTAATAAATAGACTAGCTGACAATTCCTATTCCATCATTTATTAACACTGTGAAGCTGGGAAAATTATTACTTTATTTGATAAATTGATTATGAATTTGACATCTAAATCTATGTATTTGGAGTGAAGATTATATGAGATACACGTAAAACCACTTTGCATAGAATCTAGCTCATGGTAAGTAAGTGTTCTAAAATGGAGCTATCATTTTTATTAAATTTCTACTAATAATAATAGTGTTAATTCAAAGAAATTCCTTGTCCTTGACTTGAACTGACTTATAGCCACCTTCCAGCAGATTAATGGAATTAATATGTGTTTTGGGTAATCTCGCTGTCAAGGACTTTTTATAAATTTCCAAAGAGAAAGGATGTCAATTTAAGCACTATTAGCCTGATTCAAGCAGTGATGTTTTCCATTGCTTCAGACACTTGTGAAAGTTGGACAGTGAATAAACGAAGATGGAAGAAAAGTCAACGCCTTTGAATTGTGGTATTGAGGAAGAATATTCGCCAAAAGAACAAACACATTTGTGTTAGATGTGCAGCCAGGAGTACTCCTTAGCGGCAAGGATGATGAAACTTTGCCTCCTATACTTTTGGGATATTATAAAGAAGAGACAGTCTTTGTAAGAAAACATCATGCTTGGAAAGCTGCAGAGTTAGAGACAAAGAGATGAAGACTCCAAAGGAAATGAATTACCACAGTGCCGGTAACACTAGGCTCACGCACTGTGAAGATTGTGAGGATGGCACAAGACTGATAAAGGTTTGATGAAGGTTTGGATCTGCCATGCATACAGTCACTATGAGAGTTGACTCTATGTCACCTAACAGCAAAACAGAAGATTTTATCATGAAAAGTGAAGACTAAAAGGTATGGGGAGTATTACAGTTCAAGTCTTGTGCCACACAATTTTCTGGAAACTATGCACGTGACAAAATTACTGTTTATTTAAAAATTATTGTAATCTAAATTCTAGAAGACACAAAATCTGAAGTATAATGGTCTGAACCCACTCAAAAGAGTCTTGGAAAACAGGCTGATGATCTCCTAAAAGACTGGGTCCTCACAAATTCTACCAACAATTTCTACTCTGTACTCACAGGGTTACTAGGTTGACTCAACAGCAATTAAGAACAATCGAGATTCCAGCTAGAATTGTAATCTTCCTAAGCAATTATTTCTTATCCACATGGTAAACAGTCAATATGGATGGGAAGAAAGGAACCAGACCATCACCTTTTTTAATCTTTTCCTGCTGTCAATTCTAGAGACATTTATTAGAAAACCCAGGGAAGTGATTCTTTGTTTTCTTGTTTAAAGTTAGGTTTTGTGAGTGGTTTTTTTTTAATTATTGTTTAGGGGTGACCTGATATGAGTTTTGGAAAAATTTACCAACTCTCTAATTCTATGTTTATTAAACTATCACAAAAATCACTATTTGTATTGGGATCTCAACTCAAGAGAGTGCTATGATATGGGCACACAACAAATTGGGTCACTGCTATGTGTGTTCACTTGGCACATCTTCCTGACAGGTAAGAGAATGGAAAATAAAAATCTGGATGTCTTAAGTCCCTTTTGAGAGTAAAACATCAACCAGGTATTGGAAAGGAAGTACTATGTATACCCCAGCTTTACTAGTCAATGTGCATCTAATTAAGAGCATCAGAAACTTGATTCTGTTTGACTTCAAGCATATAAAGCATATAAAGACTCAGATCATTCAACTTGGTACAGTGTAATGTATAACCCATTGGGCTAGTTTTCTGAGGTATGGCTTATTTGTTTTTGGGGTGTTGTTTTATTTTTTTATCTTGTTGTTATTATTGATTGCCTTCGAGTCGAGTACAACTCGTAGAGACTCTACGAACAAAAGACCTGAACCCTTTTTATAACTATCGTCATTTATCAAAGTTCTTAGAGTTTCCAGAGGCATATTGTTTAGGAATTGGGTGCTACTTCTGTTTCCAAACCTATTTTAAACTGGGAGCTCCACCAAACACCGTCCACCATGGGTAACTGTTATGACATTTGACACGCCAATGGCACAAGGTTCAGTATATCAGTAACCCCAGGTTACTTCAGCACAGAATATTGACAGGTCTGTACAGCTTAGAGGGATGTTCCTCCAAAATATAATAACAACCAATTTTTAAATACAAAGGCCCTCCCTGAGGTCTCGTTAACTCTAAATATGAGGCTTAAATAAAAAACAACCAAGATTGTATGTTTTGGTTTTTACATGCTGTTGAGTCACCTATGACGTATATCATATAGCTATGTACAGTAGCTCTGAACCCTGCCCTCCCCTGAGCCACTAATTCCTACACACCAAACCCCATTGGCCCAGATACCATATCAATCCATTTCATCCAGGGTCTTCCTCTCCTTCATTGTCCCTCCACAGATCAGTCTCTCCTGGCCATGTGCCCAAAGTATGTGAGATGGAGATTCAAAATCCAAGCATCCAAAGAGAAGACATGGTTTCACCCTCTCCAAGACAGACCAGTTTGTTTTCTTAGTAGTCCACGGTATGCTCAAGATTTTTCTCCAGCACCACAACTCTAAGGCATCTATTCTTCTGTCATTCTTAGTCATTGTCCAACTCTATGAAGTGTAACAAGTAATTAAGAAGACCATGGCCTGGATTAGGCATGCTTTTGTATATAGACTGGCATTGCTGCTCTTCAGCACTCTGGAGAGATCCAAGATAGCAGATTTTACCAATGCAATTTGTCTTTTGATTTCCTGACTGCTGGTGTTAAGAGTGTTGATTGTGGATCTGAGCAAGCTGTAATTGCTCACAACCTCAATCACTTCTCCATCATTATGGTTCTGCCAAATGGCCCAGTGGTGAGAATCTTTGTTTTCTTGATGTTGAGCTTCAATCTATATTGAAGACTACTGTCCTTGACCTTTTGTAGCAGGTCTTCTTCAATTTCAGCAAGCAGGTTTGTGTCATCTGCATATGTTTATGAGTCTTTCTCCAGTCTTGATGACACATTTCTCCTCATAAACCCCTGCTTCCCAAATGATCTGTTCTGTATACAGATTGAAAAGATGATGGGGACAGGATGCATCCCTGACACACTCCTTTCCTGATTTTGAACCATGCAGTTATTTTAGAAGAACAAAAATCCTTCAGCTCTCTTGCTCAAATACAGAGTTCCATAAAAGCCTTCAGCTGTCCCTGAGAAGGATATTTTTTTAAAAAAGGTTTTTTCTTTAAAAAAGAAAGGAGATTTCAGGAAAGAATGCCATTTGGAGAAAAGAATAGTTGTAGAATTCTTTAAGATTAATTTACATATGAATAATCTCTAAGGATATTATTTAGGTCTAGGAGTACTGCAAAGTCCCCCAAATGGATGTGAATCCAAAAAAGAACTATAAGTTTTATAGATTGTGTTTTAGAGAAAGTAAACTGGGAAAGGGAAGATGAAGAGGCCAGTTCCTTTACAAATGTTAGGAGCTTGGATGGTAAACACGTCAGGAACAATTTCATGTTTTACTTTTCCTCAGCCATACATGGTGCCGCTTTGGATGCACAGTGATGCTCACGCTGGCAGCCCAGTTCAAACCTTTCTTTCCCAGATTGCTTGCTTCGCATTGGCTGTGTACTAAATTTGCCTTATGTCACAAACTCCTATGCAATTTAGGGAAAGATTTTCATTGTGGAACAAACTGGGCTGGGGGTGGGGTTGGGGAACAACAACAAAATATTTCTATGAAAAGCAATTTGTTTCACTAGGCTTTGCCTGTATTCCCACTGCAGTTACTGTAGATTATATGAGTTTGAAAATGATCTTTCTTTCTTGCAACCCACTTTCTCCTTCTGTTTGCTTCCCTCTCGTGAAGTCATAATCCTCTGTTTGAGCAGTAAGCCTGTTGTCATGGAGATTAATGTGATGTTACAAATTTGCTATTATTTATGACTTCATTGTAGGATGGATCCAAATGAGAAATTAATCTCTGAATTCTTCACCAAATATTTGGTGAGTCATATGAGACCAGGTGAAGGTATTTCAGTTTTCATTTTTTAAATTAGAAGAAGTGCTTTCACTGATGCAAATACAAATATGTAAGAAATAATTATTTAAAAAACTATTAAAATGTGTATTCTTTTTAGTAAGAAGCTGAAACATGTGGCAAAAATTATCTGCTTAAAGATCTAAGACTGCTGCTTCTTGAGAAGCCTGCCTTCACAGTGTCGTTCTTTCAACAAGCTTCTCCTCGATAGACCATCATGTTTACTTTCTCTACAAGAGAAAGCTAAATAGTGAGCACTCTAGTGCATAAGCCCCTCAACCATTGAGATATTGAATTCTGATCTTTAATAAACCAACATTGATTTACTTCACTGCTTCTGTTTGCTTAGTTAAGCTCCATTGGCATAGGAGAAGGCACACATAATTTAATCAAATTGTGCTTTTTTCATTAGATTTTTTATTAGTGCAGCAAAGGAGGCTTTAAGCATTCAGAATTTATTCCTACCAGTCAAATATCTTTCTTTTCTTTGGAAAAAGAAGTTTGAAATTACAGTTAATTTTGTCTCTCACTCTCAGTGTGTACAAAGACTTAAACACAACAGAAGATTTTATTAATGAGTGCTAAATTTACTTTTCTTTCCTTGACATCAGTTTTGACTCTTGAAGAATTAAGTGTAACATCTAAACAGGATTGAGTTTTGAGATTTTTAGATTTTAGATGCAGATGGACAAGTCTTCAGGATTTTTAAATAGGCCATTTTTTTTTGTTAGAACTGAAAGTCTCCTGATTATCTCATTCAACCATTTATTAAATGAGGAAAGTGAGGGTATCCAAATAGGCAACGAGGAGGTAAAATTATCCCTCTATGCTGATGACATGATAGTATACTTAGAAAACCCTAAAGACTCAGCAAGAAAACTAT
>NW_006400027.1:2338415-2345752 GCF_000299155.1 Elephantulus edwardii
TAATAAAATATAATTATAGAAAGAAAAAAAAAGAAAAAAGAAAGATGAAACATTTTGCCTAAGTCAGGTTAATTGGTTGACAATTGTGGGATAGAAACCTGGGAATCTTCAAAATTCAATTCTAGATTATATCACTCAATAACCACTCATTTTCCCTCTTAACTTTCAAATGAGAGGGCAGAAAAAGTCTCATTTTTCTAAATGTAAAGGTTGAAATTAATCATATTTTTTCAGGTATTGTATTTTTTCCTTTTTTATAACAAATTTTCTTACATCTCTCTGTTTCTCTTTTTTAAAAGACACATAATGAGTGGTTCTAGTTCCTAATTATTTCTGTAGAAAGTAGATAAATGAATTAAGAATGACCAAGTAGAAGTCTCTAATCCCTGTCTTAGAATTATGATAGTAAACAGTAGTATTATATCTTTATGTGAACCACAATGATTAGTACCAATATTAAATCACTGGTGGTCCCTACTTAATTTATTTTCCAGGACTCCATAAAAAGCAGATGGATTATGACAGAACATAATTGACTACCATGAACCTAACCAGGTGGTATCCCTAATTGCAGTTGCTCTGCTAAATGTGGTAGCCTTACAGCAGCAGTTAATACTGTCTCTGTTAGTGTCAAGCTATTGACTTGGTGAATGTGTTCTCAGTAGTAATTAATAGAAAATAAATTCAACTTTGCATAGTAAGGGCACAGTATACCTATAATGTTTTGTTTTAAGACTCTATTAGCTCTTTCTTTACTATCACAACCTGTATTACATACTTTGATAACCATGTTTACCAGGTTCTAATGTTCCATTCATGGGATAACAACCATACTAATTACCTTAATAAATATGCTAATATAAAGAATTATTAACTTGTTATTAAATTAAAAAAAATCTTACCTTGCATTGAATCTGACACATTTGTTACTATGCCTTACAGATTAGATAATTCAAAGTACAATTATTCTTTAGAGTTTTCTTTCCTTCCTTATTTTTTCAGAACTGTTCTTATTTTTAGTTGGAAGATTTAACAGAGAATCTAGACCACCTTGCTGAAAAGTGGGAATCTTTAAGAATTCAGTCTTTTGAAAATATGAAAATATAATTTCAAGATTAAAGTCACCTTATTGGCTCTGTCACTTACTATTAAAAAAGCCTCAGCACAAAGTAGCAAACTCTAGGAAATTCAATTTCCTCCAAGAGTCAAGTTTGTTGTAAAGATTGAATAAGATTAGTGAAGTAGTCAGGGTTATAATTATTAGGCTGACACATCTTACTTTCATAAATTACAGCAATATGACAATTTTTTTTTATGTTATGTGTTGTTGATTCAGAACCAGCTCATATCTAACATTCCAGCAGATTTCTGGGGACTGTAAATTGCATGAGAGGAGATTGCCTGTCTTTTTCCCACAATGTGCTAGTGGATTTGAACTGCCTGTCTTTGGGCTGGCAGCAGAACATCTCACCATTAGAACATCAATGTCTTCTGAAACTCTTATTTTTAAAATTGACACATGAGTCACATAAACACAAAAAAGATTTTTAAAAAAGCACACATATCAATTATAAAGGATCAGTACCAGCATATGGGAAAATAATTTACTCATTAAAATGTTGGTTATTCAATTACACTATTGGGAGAGGTGGGGGAATCACAAATCTCAACAATAAATACATGTCTAAGCCAAGTTAAAGTTGAGGAAAAGACTTCTTGCTAAGGCAACTCTGAAAATAGAGAAATTTGAACTTCTGATTAAAAATAGACAAATCTTTTCAACCTCACAAGTACCCAATGACTCTGTGATGAAGTGTAAGCAGAAACTAACAGCGGTGGAAGTAGATTTCTCATCTAAAATTTGGTTATTTTTGTAAATTCTCACTAGTTCATGTACCATCTGTGTAGAAGACGAAGCATAAAGTCCAGTGTCCTCTGATATTTTTAGCTTCCAGGTTGCTTTTTAAAATATTTATTTGCTTACCAATATGCTAAATTTTTTAATATAAAATTTTTCTATATGTCTGTATGTGAAAATTGGGAACAAGAGCAAGATGAAAGTGTTAACAACTTCAATCTCTTCTCCATCCATCACGATGCTGACAATTGGCTTAGTGTATACTCTCGGCACCAGCAATCAAAAATCAAAAGAAGATTTGCTTTGAGAAAAATCTACTATCAGAGACCCCTCCAGAGTGCCAAGGAGTAATGTTATCAGTCTAGAGACCAAAGTACACCTGATGCAAGCCATGATCTTCTCATTTACTTGGTATTTATGAGAGACCCAGAAAAATTACTCAAGATGACAGAAGAATAATAAAGAAGAAGAAAGGTCTTTGAGCTGTGGTCCCAGAGAAAAATATACCATAAGCTGTCAAGAGAACAAACAAGTCTGTCTTTGAAAGGTTAGAGAACAAGTGTGTTGTTGTTGTTGTTAAGTGCTGTTGAGTCGTAGGCAATTCATAGTGATCCTATGAACAAAAGTCCTTTCATCAAGGACTTTCATCCTTTCTCCAGGTTCATAGGGTTTCCAGAGGCAAGCTATTACGGAAGTGGATGCCATTCCTATTTCCAAGCTTGTTTTAATCAGGGAGCTCCATGCCACACTGTCTACCATAGGTAACCATTAACGCATTTGATACATCAGTGTATGTTAGAGCCAGTGAAATTGACTCACCATAGGGTAGGGTCAGAGTTATAGTACCGCTATGAGTCATAGTCAGCTTGACAGCACATAACAATAACAATAACAATAACAATAACAACAATAACACTAATAACTATATATGATAAAATTAAGAATGAGGAATTTTTAAAGATTTCTGACCAATTCTGGAGCATATAACATGTTACTTGTTGTTGTTGTTGTTGTTATCTGCTGTCGAGTCGCTTGCGACTCATAGGGTCCCTATGTACAACAGCCCTAAACTCTACTCTGTCCTGTGCCAATCGCACTGTCTCTGACACTCCCATTCCAATTATCCCAGTCACCGAATCAATCCACCTCATAGAGGGCCTTCCCCTCCTGTGCCGTCCCTCCACCCTCCCAAGCATGATGTCCCTCTCCAAGGACCGGTCTCTCCTCACAACATGTCCAAAGTATGTTAGACGAAGCCTCAGAATCCTTGCCTCCAAGGAGCCACCTGGTTTAACCCTTTCCAGGACAAATCTGTTTGTTTTTCTAGCAGTCCATGATATTCTCAATACTCTTCTCCAGCACCACAGCTCAGAGGCATCAATTCTCCTTCTATCCTCCTTGGTCATTGTCCAAACATGTTACTTACCACCACATAAACATTTTGGGGAAACTATATTTTATTTCTTATTCCTAAAAGAAACTTCAATAGTGTCTTGATACAAAATAATTAAATATACATGAAATGCACTTATTAAATAATATAGTTCAAATCCACCACGTGCTTCAAAGGTGATCAACTCTCATGTGATTTACTACCTCTGAAAACCCACTGGACAGTCCTCTATGGGTCAATTCCAACTCAATGAACACAACAGTAACAATCGTACTAATTAAAAAGTACATAATTATCTAGATAAAAACATGCAGCTAGGTAATTTTATGTTTCTTTAGTTTGTTAACCTTTGGCTCCTAATTAGAATGATCTATCCAGTGTTGGCGGGTGCTGTCAAGTTGACTACGACTTGTAGAAACTCTGTGAACAACAGATCTGAACATTGTCCTATCCTGTGCCATTCTCATCAACTCTGAGACACTGGGGCTTATTGTTGGAATCACTGTTGTTAATCTGGTTTTCTTTCAAAACCAGCATGAGGTGCATTAGAAGACAAGCCTGAGGATCTAGTTCTGAAAGAGCAAAGCCTTGAAAAGTCCATGGAGCCAGTCTACTCTGCACACATTGGATCACCTTGAGGAGGAATCAAAACCAACTCCAAGCACTCAGCAACAGCTGGAAAGGCCTACCAAGTAGTCTATTGTCATTTATATTGAGAATGATTTAGAACAGTTAAAAATATGTTCCTCTCACTGGGCCAATTAGCAGCTTCATGACTGACAGAGAAAAGATTGAGATTGCTGATAACTTCTGTTTATTTGGTTCTTCAATCAACTGTCTTGGCACCAGAAGTCGGGAAATCAATTGCATTGGGAAAATCTGCTGTCTGGGCTCTCTCCAGAAGACTGAAGAGCAACAATGGCACATAACAACAACATTAAAGTATTATTTACTCAAATCCAGACAGAATATATGAAAGAATATTTATAAGACATTGGATTTTAAATAACAGAGGGTAGTGATCCTTGAAATGGAGGACAGGAAGAATATGAGACGTACCGTTGCTAATGTTTACCACTCTGAGAGTTCACTGTCTACAGCACCCAGAGGGAGGACAGCTGAGGTGGAAAGGGTGGTCTTTCTACGTTCAGAGGGTGGATTGGAAAATCCAGGGAAGGCAAAGTGACCTAGATTCAAAGTGGAGAGTATCAAAAAGGAGAGGACTTCACAGAAAGCCACTCAGAAGACCTGAAGACAGTTCTTCTCAAGTATTTAGCAAAAGATAGGTCAGCAAATGTGTGAAGAAAGTACCAAAGGGTAGAGACAACCACAGAAAAGGAATGGAAGTAGCTCTGTCTAATTCTTCTAAGTTATTAAGTGGTGTTGAGTTGAAACTTGCTCATAAAGGACCTCCAGTGGGCTTCCAGAGACTGTAAATAGCACAAAGCATCTGTTGGATTTGGACTGCCCACCTCTGAGTTGACGAGAAATTTGGACCCACATCAACACCAAGGGTAACAGCAGTCAAGAAATCAAAAGATGTATAGTATTGGGAAAATCTGCTGTCAAAAACCTCTTCAAAGTGCTAAAGAGCAAAGATGTCAATTTAAACACTGATGTGAACCTGAAACAAGTCATGATATTTTCAATTAGTTTATATGCATCTGAAAGTTGGACAATAAATAGAATAACGGAAGAATTGATATTTTGAGTTGGGGTGTGGGAGAAGAGTACTGAATGCCAATACACTGGCAAAAGAACAAATAAATCTGTCATGGAGAAAATGCAATGAGGATATTCCTTAAAGGAAACAATTGTCACTCCTTAGAGGAAAGGATTGTGAAACATTGTCTCACAGTCTTTAGGTGTGTTGTTAGAAGGGACCAACCCTTGGAAAAAAGCCATCACACTGAATAACGTTGTAGGGTCAAAGAAAGAGCGGGAAACCCTCAACAATGTCAGTTGCCACCATGGCTCCAACAAGCTTGAGCATTATAGAGATAGTGAGGATGGTGCAGCATAGGGCAAGATGCAGAGCTGTTGGTCATAGTGTTGCTATGGATTGTAAATGACTCGATGGCACCTAACACAACAACAACAGTTGTAGTTTGTTAGTCCCTGCATCAAAAATATATTGGGATAGTTTCTAAGTGCTCAGTGTCTTTTCTATAAATGTGCTGTGATACACTCAACATATCTTTAAGGGAGCCTCTCCTATTTCAAGAAATAAATTTTAAGAATATGACTATTTTTCTCTTGCATATTATTGTTAGCTGTTGTTGAATAAATGTTTACTTGTGACAACCACATATCAAAAAAATGACACTTTGCCAGGTCCTATGCCTTCCTCATGGCATGCTGAGTCTATCTTTCTGACTATTGTGCCTATCAGTTTCACTGAGAGTCTCTCATTCCTTGGTTGATACTTTATATTTCACCAAAGATAGTCTTTTCTAGTGATTAATCCCTCCTGATTAAATGTCCAAAACAAGTGAATTAGGCCATATCTGAAAATCATGAGTAGCAAAATTATCATTGGATAATTTTTGCAAGTAGTTTACCAGGCTTCCTGCTTTCCTATTCTGGAAGTTTGCCTAAAACCTATCTAACAGTGTGACTCTACTGGATTTAAAACTCTGGTGGTGTAGCTTTCAATGACAAGGCATCATGTAAGTCATCACAGTAGACAAATAGACAGTTCACAGATAGCTCTATTGCATACTGTTACTATTGTGGGTAGTCAAGTTAGAACTGACTCATAGCTGACCTTCCAGTGGCTTTTAAGAGGTTATAAATGGCATGTTAGATGATTTCCCCTGGTGAATTTTTCATGGAGCAGCTGATAGGTTTGAACCCTCTCTTTGGGATTATAGTACAACTTCTTACTCTTAGGACATCAGAACTCTCTTCTATTGCACGTTGTTGTTAGGTGTCATCAACCTGAGTACAGTTCATAGAGACCCTATGACAACAAATCTGAATCTTGTCCTACCTTGTATCATTCTCATCATCCTTGATACATTTGAGTCCATTACTGCAATTATCATGACAATCCAATTTTGGGGGATCTTTCTCTTTTTTGTTGACCATCCACTTTTCCAAGGATGGTTCCTTCCTAAGGAATATCCTGTCCAAGAAGTAAGTCCAAAGTATGAGAGAAAAAGCTTTACCATCTTTGCTTCCAAGGAACACTGCAGCTGCACCTTTTCCAGAACACTATTTTGGCAGTCCATGGGATATTCAGTACTCTCTCCAACGCAACTGAAAGACATCAATTCTTCTTTTATCATCCTTATGCATTGTTTAGCCCTCAGAAGCATAGCAAGTGATTGAAAAGACCACCATGACCTGAATCAGGTGCACCTTAGTCTTCAGTGTTTTGGAGAGACCCTTGACTGTGGCCTTGCAATATGTCTCCTCATTTCATGACTACTAGTGCAACAGATGTTAACTGTGGATCCAAATAAGATTAAATCATTGACAGTTTCAGTATTTTCTCCATCTACACTGTAATGTTGTCTATTGGCCTAGAAGTAAGGACCTTTTTGTTTTCTTGAGGTTGGGATCAGATTCATATTGAAGGTTATAGTCTTTGATTTTCTATAGCAAGCACTTCAAAAAGGTTCTCCTCTCTTTAAGCAAGGAAGATGAGTGTTCCTCTAATCCAGATACCACATTTTTTTTCTTAAAGTCTGACTTCATGAATTTTTTGCTTAGCATACAGATTGGATAGGAGTAGGATACAACCCCAACACACACCGTTCTTGATTTTAAACCTTACAGTGTTCTCTTAGTCCATTCAGACATAAATTCATTCAAGTGTAGATTTCTTAGAAACACAATTAAATGTTATGTGATTTCCATTCTTCTCAATTCTAACCACAGTTTGTTATGATACACATTGTCAAATTACTTTGCATAGTTAATAAAGCAGACATTATTTTGGTATTCTCTGTTTCACCAGGATTCATTTGACATGGCCTCTTTTTTTTTTTTTAATTTAGGTTGTTTATTTTTCATTTCAATGAACATCTACAGAGATTTTGGGATTCCATTCATTCATTGTTGCACCCTTCAAACACTAGT
>NW_006400027.1:2345852-2357605 GCF_000299155.1 Elephantulus edwardii
CCCCCCTCCCCCCCATTTGCTCCTCTCCTTGAAAAGCAAAGCTCCCTCATTGGTACACAATCCCCCCCCCTGCACCTCCCCAAACCCCAACCCCTACCCTCAAATACAATCCACTCTGCAACCCTCATTGCATACTCCTACGACATGGCCTCTTTTAAACACAACTGGAACTTCAGTTCCAGTTAGGAAAACTCCAGATGAGATGGGTTGGACACACTAACTGGAGTAATGAAAGTAGGTGTACCAGATGTAGCAAGATTGGCTCAGGTATGATCTTTTTTGAATTATCTTCTACAATATTTTGCTTGCTTGTGGTTTTAGTATAGTGATCCCCAAAATGACAAATCCATATTATTTTTGCCAATGTTAACAAATGCAAATAACTATTAATATAATTAATGGTCTTTGTGATAAGAAATAATTAAAATTAAGAACAAAACATTTCTTCAGCTAGGAATTATACCACATTAAGACAATTTATAATGAGTATAATTTGTAATAGTTGTTGAGAAATTACTAAGTATTAGACACCTTACTAAATAATTTTATTATTTAAATTTTAAAAACTATCTATGAAGTAGACACTATTTATTACCGTATCAAGGTGAGGAAACAAGCACACAGAAGTAAAGTATGTAGCATCATGCAGCTTATATGCGGAATGACCTAAATTTCTCTCAGGTAGCCTGCTTTTAGGCTCAACTTCTTCTTTATTCCATCATATGATAACTCATACATACAAAGAAAGAATTCTTCCTTTAATTATTGCATAAGAAGCTAACCTACTAGAAGCAAGGTGCCTTCCCATAGCTGGTTAGCCCATGGCAATGCAGATGGTGGTCTGGATTCCAAGCTCCTACTTGGTTTTTAAAACCTCCTTTTTCAAGTGGTGAAATAACAACTTTCATGCTCAAATTACAATTCACAATAAGTTAGTTCAGTCATAGCAAGTATTTTGGAAAAAAATTATTTTTCAAAAAAGGAGCCAATATGTCCATACCCTCAAACAAACCTGTATGACATTTTCCTGGCATTTGAATAAAATATTTTATTGTCTTTCTAAATGTGATATCAACTGACGCTATGCTTCTTTTTCTGACAAACAGACAACAACATCATAGTGGATGGAGAAAAAGTCAAAGTTATCAGCTATTTTATTTTACCTGGGTCCACAGTCAACCACCAAGATAGTAGCATTTAAGAAATAAAATTTAGAAAATACTATACTGGACAAATCTGCTATTAAGAACCTCATTAAAGTGCTAAAGAGTAAGGATATTAGCAGTGTCATGGGATTATTCAATGTCCCTTATATTTTTCTCCTGTGACTACTTCTGGGCAAATGGGATCACTTTCACTGACCCTCTATCTTTCTCAAGATGACATCTTTTTCCATATAGCTTGATTTCATTTGCCCAGAATTGGTCACAGAAGAAAAATCTAAAGGACATTGAATAATCCTGAGAAGCTACTTTTTCAAGATTTATTTGGCTAAAATGCTAATATTGCAAGTTCATTTGTGGAAGATGAACAGAAAGTCTGATGCTTAGAGAAAGCTCAATGTCATCGGGCCAAATCCAACTCAGAGTGACCCTACACTGGATTTCCAAGTCTGTGAGTCCTTACAGAATGACACTGCACATCTATCTTTACATTTCTCTTGGGGAGAAACTGGTATTTCAAACCACTGACTTTTTTGCTTAGCAGCCTGACATGTTATACTGGATAGCACCAGTTGTTATTAGGTGCTGTTAAGTAGATCTACAACCCATCGTGACACTGTGAATAATAGATCTGAAGCTTGCCCTCTCCTCACTGTCCTGATACGGTCAAGTTCCCACTGTTAGAGTCACTGAGACAGTCCTTCTTGTTATGGTCTTAACTCTCCTTAATTCACACTTTACCTTTCCCAGTTTGATGTTTTTTATAAGAACTGGCTCTTCCTAACAACATGTTTAGTATGAGAGGCTAAGTTTCATCATCCTTGTCTCTAAAGAAGCACCCTGGTTGTCATTTCTCCAAGGTATATTTGGAAATATTATTCACAATAGCAAGGAGATGGAAACAGGCTAAATGCCTGCTTAAAAAACAATTCCATTGCAAAATTGTGGTACATACACACAATGGAATATTATGCCACACTAAAGAATAACAATTTTGTAAAATACTGTTACAGACAAAATTCTTTCTAGAGAACATTATGCTGAATGAAACAACTCAAGCAAATACGTATAGGCAAAATATAAATACACTGCATAAGATCACTATTGTGAAAATAGGAGTATAACTTAACATATTATAATATATAAAATGGAAAGGGGAAAGAGAAAAGGGTGGACAGAAAAAGGGAAGAGAGAACAAATACTAAGATGGCAGAGGTTGGTGTAAGGAGTGGGATTTAATGATGAATGGGGAAAGTTCAACAAAGACTAGGAAATATGGGGTGATAATAGACATAGATCAATGGTAATTATATAAAATGAAATATATGTGAATTTTTGTATAAAACACAATGCATGTGAAAGAAAAATGATATAATTGAATGACTGTATAAAACATAAAGTACATGCATTAAACATGATAACTATGAATGGTTGTAACTTATCCAATAAAAAAAGTTTAAAAATACAATTAGCACATATCACTTTTGTGATTCTGGATTTTCCAAAGTCTTGTTTTCTTTCTCTAGTCAACTCTTGTTTCATGGAACCTCCTGAAGGTATTAAATAAGTTATACATGCAACCAAGATTCTTTAATATTAATTGGTGACTGGAATGCAAAAATTAGTAACAAAGAAAAGGACCAATAGTTAGAAAATATGAGCTTGGTGACAGAAATGAGGTTGGAGACAGAATGATAGACCATATCATAAACAACTTACTCATTGCAAATGTTAACATTATCATTATGTGTTTTGAGTCAACTCTGACTTAGAGTGACACTACATACAATAGCTCTGAACTCTGCTCTACCTGAGTCAATCTTGCTGCATCTGACAGACCTACCTTTATTACCGCAGTTACTGTGTCAATCCATCTCATCTGGAATTTTCCTCTCCTGTGCTGTCTCTCCACCCTTCCAAGAAGGATGTCCTTCTCCAAGGATTGGTCTCTCCTGGCAACATGTTCGAAGTATGTAAGAAAGTGCTTCAAAATCCTTACCTCCAAAGATCAGCTCCGTTTTATGCTCTCCAGAAAATACTTATTTGTTCTCTTAAAATAAATAGATAATTCAAGAGGCTAAATTTTATGTAGAAAAAGGTTGCATCAAGATTTGTGGAAGCCTCATCAACAACCTATCTTGTGCTGATGACAGAACTTTATACACTAAAACTGAGGAGGATTTGAGGAGCTTGCCCCAGAAGATAAGGGATTAAAACCTGCAATATGATTTACATCTCAACATCAGAAAAACCACCAGACCAATGAGATTTCCTCTTGCTTAGGTCCAAAATCAACGCTCTTGGCACTACCAGTCAGGAAATCAAAAGCCAAAGTTCATTACAAAAATTTTCTGTCAAGAACCTCACCAGAGTGGTAAAGATCAAAGATGTTAATTAAAGAGGAGTAAGGTGTGCCTGATCCAAGCCATGAGCAAATAGGAAATAATCTCTTGGCACTCAGAACTCTACTGTATCTTTGTATCCCAATTCCAGGAAGGTCATTACCTCCCAATGGAATGTTTTTAGGCACTTATTTTTCATGTTACTTTCATCTCAGAACAGTTAGTGCCCTTCTCAGGAGGGTGCTTTTGTAATTAAACTTCCATTTTGGTGTGTTATAAATAACTTAGTTTTCTTTTAGTGTGTCAGATATAGGCTCTACAAGTCAGTTTTAAGGATGTTTCTGTATGGAGTAAATGGTTTCCTCTGTATAAAACTAAATTCTCTGTCTGAATCGGCAATGAGAAATAGTGTATTCACTGCCCGAATTAGCACTGAGAAAGTTTTGCATTTATATGGATATATCTTACTAAGGTGTCTGCAGGTGTTTTCAACTTTCATTAAAGATTTATTTTAGCTACTATTTTAATTTAAATTTTTATAAAGATTTTAATTTTGAGGAAGGAATTTGCAGTGAAAGTACTATTGTTAAGAGAAGTGATTCCATTGCTAAGTCGCTTTAATCTTAATTATAAGCTATTGGTTGAATGTCTATAAATGAATTCTAATTATTGCCATGAAAAGCAGAGGAAATCGAGCATTGTTGTCATTTGCCCAGTATCTTTTTATTAAGGGATATTTGGGAAAGTAGCTAGCCCTGCTCCACCCCCATTAAAAAAAGAAGTCAATTTGACTTGAGCATTCATAATGAAGAAATTAATTTTGGTCTGTTCTTGGGTGTGATTGAAAAGCACTTATCTTCTACCTCACCTCCTACACTTTAGAATCTCTACATTTGGAAGAAACTTACATTGTCCAGAAGGATGAGAATGGGAAGACCTCTCTGGTCTCAGATCAAATATGTTCTTCCTAGTATCTTTTGGGAGAGAGGAGGACCAATTTCCATAAAGGATAAAACTGAGAGGTGCCTGACTTCTTATTTAGAACTGCAAAGTTCAGGAACTTGTGTCTTGACCCTTCTCACCATGTCCAGGTGTAAACACAAAGGTTTAGTGGATCATGATTCTTTATGTCTCTACCATTGAGGTTTATGGGTGTCAGGCTAAATTCCAAGAACTGTCTAATACAGAAGAATTTAATAAAACAACATTTGATCAAGAGCCAATGGTGAAGGTAGTTTAGTGGCCTACTGACAAAAAGCTGCATTGCAATCTCAAAGGTGTGTGGTTTGAATCCACCAGCTGCTACACTGGAGAAAGAGGGGCAATCTCCTCCTGTGTCAATCGGATCCTACTCAACAGTACACAACAAAAACAACACATACACACACCAAAAAAAAAGAGCCAATGGTGATGTAAAAAGTTCAAGCTGCTCTGAAGGAATTAGCAAAAAGCAAGACCAATGCCAGGAATTGATGGTATACCAATTGACATATTTCAACAAACAGATGCTACCCTGGACTCACCAGCTTGTACCAAGAACTCTGGAGGACAACCACCTGGCCAACTGACTTGAAGAAATCCACATTTATTCTTTCCTAAAAAAGAGAACTGCCAGATGTGCAGAATGGGATTAGAAGAGGCCATGACACCAGGGGCATAACTGAAAGAAGAGATCATCAGAGGAATAACTGTTTCATTGATTATGCAATGACCATGTGGATCACAGCAAACTGTGGCTAACTTTGAGAAAAGTGGGAATCCAAGATCACATGATTATGCTTATGCAAAACCTATATTTGGACCAGAAGGAGGTTGTCAGAAAGAGCAAGGAAACACCTCATGGTTCAAAATCAGGAAATGTATATGCCAGGGAGACATCCTATCTCCGTACCTTTTTAAGTCTGTATGTGGAACAGATCATCCAAGAGGCTGGGCTCTAGAGGAAGAATGTGACCTCAAGATTGGGAGAAGACTTATCCACAACCTGTGTTATGCAGATGGCACAACCCTGCTTGCTGAAACTGAGGAAGACCTGAGGCATTTGCTGCAGAAGGTCAAGGACTTTAGGCTTCAGTATGGATTGAAGGCCAACATCAAGAAAACAAAGATTCCCACCAGTGGGCCAATTGATAGCATCATGATAGACAAAGAAAAGATTGAAATTGGTAATAGTTTCCGCTTGCTTGGCTCCACATCATTCCTGGTACCCGCAGACAGGAATCAAAAGAATTTCACTGGGAAAACCTGCTGTCAGGTACTTCTCCAGAGTTCTGAAGAGCAATGATGTCAGTCTAGAGATTAAAGTTCTGCGGATCCAGGCCATGGTCTTCACATTTGCTATGCATATAATATAATATAATTCCAGAGAACTGGACAATGACTAAGGATGATAGAAGAAAAAGCTGTGAGTTGTAATGTTGGAAAAGAGTTTTGAATAACTCCCTTATAAGAGATCAAATGGGTCCATCCTGGACAGGATGATTCCAGGCTGCTCCTTGGAGGCAAAAACTTAGAAGCTCCATCTGACATACAATGGGGCATGTTACCAGGAGAAGAACATCATGCTTGGAAGAGTGGAGGCACAGCTCAAAAGAGGAAGACCCTTGATGTGATGAATTGACTATGTTATGGGGGTAATGGAAGTAGATGTGTCAGAGACAATGATATTGGCTCAAGACAGAGCTGGATTCAATACTGTTGTATATAGGGTCACTAAGAGTCACAAGCAACTCTACAACATACAACAACAACATCTTTATCTTTAATGGGTTTCTGAATATGTAGACGTTAGGATGGGGTGGGATGGGAAGGTGAGAACATTAGAGAGTATATATCGTATATGAAAGAGCTCACATACACTCACACATATATAAGATGTACATACAATCCAGTATGTAGATAGTAAAATAAAAGTTTACTCTCCATCAATATATTTCTTTATTTTTCCAATTAGTTTTTCAGTTGGCTTCAAATTTGGATGGAATATAAACATGTCAACAATTGTTGTAATTGTTGTTGTTAGGTGCTATTGAGTCATAGACAACTCATAACAACTCTATGAATGAAAGACTTGAGCACTTGTATACAACTTTCATCATTTTCCACATTCAAAGAGTTTCTGGAGGCAAGCTATTTTGGAAGTAGATGGTCATGCTTGATTTCAAGCTTATTTTAATTTGGAAGCTCCACAATGGGTAACCATTATCACATTTGACACATCAGTATCACCGTGTTTAGCATCACAATAACCACAAGTTATCTCTGTACAGTAAATGGACAGACCAGTGGTATACCAACTAGAAGACTGTTTGAACAAAAACAATTAAAACCATCCTGAGGACCACACACTTATTTCCCCTAAAACACAAGCAGACTTCTTTTACTATGTTATGAAAAAGATAAATAATTGCTATCAGATAAGCCAGGGAGGTCTGGTGGCCTAGTGGCAAGAAGCTGCATTCCAATCTTGAAAGCACTTGGTTCAAGGCCACCACCTGCTCCACAGGAGAAGAATGGGCAATCTCCTCCCATGCGATTAACTGCCTTTGAAAACCCACCAAAGGGTCAACTGTGAGTCAGTTCTGACTCCATGGTACTCAGCATCATATATGTCTTTATTCTTAGTTTGAAAAAGATATGCACTGACCCAATTTAACTTTTTAATATTCAAGAAAATAGTTTTATACTAAAACAACTAGGCTACATATGCTGTTGTTGTTGTAATTAAGAGCCGTTGAGTTGTAGAAGACTCATATCAACCCTATGAACGAAAGTCATCAACACTTGTGCAACTTTCATCCTTTCTCCAGGTTCATAGGATTTTCGGAGGCAAGCTTGTTTTAATTGGGGAGCTCCAACAAACACTGTCTGCCATGGGTAACCAATATCACATTTGACACATCAGTGTCACAGTGTTCAGGCTTCACAGTATACACAAGTTACCTCTGTATGGCAAATGGACACACCAGGGCTATACGACCTAGAAGAATGTTTGTCCAAAAACAATTAAAAACAGGCCCGAGGGCTGCAGGCCCTACCGTATTTTACCACTCACCCTCATCCTGCAGGTGTGGCCAGACATTTCTGTAGTTTACCATTCCAGCACACCCAAATGCTGGCGAACTCTGGGCCAGAGACCCCCAATTCATCTGGCAAGTCCACTCTGCTGACACCCACTTGGGGCAAAAAGAAAACCACAAGCACCCAGAGTATTCCATACTTGCTTTTCTTAAAGATGAAAAAACCACATCCCTTCACCAGATATAGCAACATAGATGTAGAATATTAATTTATTACATAAGAAACATGTTTTATATTTTGAAATAATTAACCTTGAATCAAGTCTTAGAGAGAAGAATTTAGCAGGAGGCCTGTGAATCTTAATACTCCAAAGAAAATGTTTTCTATGCCAAGAAGCTTGATAATTTTACAAGTATTTACTAAGTTCTTAATAAGCTACATGGTTTGCTTTTATGCTAATGATATACCCAAGATTGACATACACATAATCCTGTTCTCATACATTTTTTGAATGAGATGATATTTAAAGAAGATAGTGCAGTACCATAAACATAATTAAATCTGAAGATACACTATAAAATGCTCGGAAGGTAAGAAAACTATATGCACTGGTCAGAGAAAGTAATTCAGCAGAGTGTAGTCTGTGCAGCAAACATAGGCTCCCCAAGTACCAGTAATCAACAGCACACAGGTTAATTTCTTGCTTAACCTATGTACCTAGTACAGTTAGTTGGAGGGAAAGGAAACCTACTCTGCTCATAATAGATTAACACAGAGTATCAGAAACTCTATTTCAACATTTCTTTCCATGATCTCCACAGCAAAGGAAAGGAAAGAAAATTGGTAAATGATCTGCTGGCCCTTAATCACCACTAGAATCAACATATATCGCTTCTGTGAGAAAGTTCTGCCTGAAAGTTCTGCTCAAATTTCATCGGTTACATAAAGTTACAAGGCCATAGGTAACCTCAAAGATGGGAAAGTTCAATCACACCAAGTGCCTAGAAGGAAGGATTCTGGAATATCTACAAACAACTCTAATGGCTGTCACAGAGGGCTTCTCTGAGGAGGTAACATCTGAATTGAGACCTGACAGAGAACATTGATGTAGGCTGGGATTCTTGACCCTTGCTGTTCAATAGAATCACATGGTAGGCACAAAGCCATGCATTTCAAAAACTAAGAGTTAGACAATAACTAAGGATGAAATAAGAGGAATAGATGCCTTTGAGTGTGGTGCTAGAGAAGAATCTTGAACATACTATGGACTGCCAAGAAAACAAATAGGTTTGTCTTGAAGAGGGTCAAACCAAGTTTCTCCTTGGAAGCTAGGATTTTGATTGTCTGTCTCACATAAATTAGGCATATTACTGGGAGAGACCTGTCCTTGGAGGACATCATGTTCAGAAGGGTGGAGGGACTGCGTAGGAGAGGAAGATTCCAGATGAGATGGATTGATACAGTAACTGAGGCCATGGGGTTTGGTGTGTCAGAAATCCTGAGACTTGCTCAGGACAGGTCAGAGTTCAGAACTGTTGCACATATGGTCACTATGGGTTGCAAATGACTTGACAGCCCGTAACAACAACAACAACAACAACAACAAACCAACAACAACTCTGTTCATCTCACAGTGACACTATGGGACAACATTTATTTCCATAATAGCAAACAAAATGAACTTAAGCCAGAGAGAGATTATATTACTATCACTTTTGGTTCACAGCAACATTGTGTAGTTGAGTTGACCTGTTAATGAGGTCCATACTGATAAAACCATTTGAAAACGTGTCTTCTGCATCTATATTTCCTTATTTTATTTTTATCAATATGCTTTATATTTATCTATACTAATTTAATACATTCTATTTACTTCTTTGTTCTACAAGATTCTAAGATATTTCAGGTTATATGAGAACAAGTCCCCACCACTCCAGTTTTGATACCCAATGTGTCTCTAGGTACTAGAATAAGTTAGTGCATCAGTAGAAACTCAGTAACCTCCTGTTAGCTGAATGTTTTTTCATCACTCACACCAGAAAGCTGGCCAATGAAGGTAGATGAGATTGGATACCACAGTCTTTCCACTGCCTGAGTGGAATGGACATGGTTCTTATTGTTGTTAAGGGCTTTTGAATCAACTACCACTCATAGAAACCTCAAGAATGCTGTATCTGAACCATGGCTTATTCTGTACCACCATCACCATCTTTGTTATACTTGAACCCATTGTTATGTTCACCATACCAAGCTAACCCATTGAGAGTTTTTGTCTGTTTTGATGAATGTACATTATAAGGATGTGACATAATAAAGAGTAAGTTCCTCATCAGAGGAGCTATACTCATCTAATGAGTTTAAAAAAAAAAGCTATTGCAGCCAAGGAAAGAAATATAATTTACCTAATGAAGAAAGAAGCATTTAGTTTTCTTCTTTTTTCAGCCTTTGCCAAGTGCACCAGGAATGGAGGAGCTGGATGAGTAGGTTGGGTCAATGAAAAGTACATTGTTTGTTCATTCCACTGCATATGTCACAGTTTGCCCTACTCTGCAAGGATGAGGAGAACTTGGAATCAATATTAGATTGAATTGTAAAACTAGATAATACTACCTTTTCAAATCTACATCCAAAAGAACTAGATGGTATCCAACTACATTAATCAACTGTTTTAATCAGGACCACAGAAAATGAACTCTTAAAATTAGAAAACTTAATTTCAGCTTCCTAAATAGTGAGTAAAGGACTAAATAAACAATACCAACTGAGCTCCAGGAGCCTTGTGGTAAGAAACTGCACTGCAATCCCCAAAGCACGCAGTTCAAATCTACCAGCTGCTCCACGGGAGGAGAATGGACAACTTCCTTTCATGCAGTTTAGTGTCTCTGAAAGCCCACTGGAGGGTCAGCTATGGGTTGCTTCTGACTCAGCAGTGAACAACAATAACTGAACTGATTGAAACATGAGGACTCCTTGAGACTATTTTCTTTGATATCTTTCAAATCTAGAACCAAAACTAACCTGGGAGGCCACCTTATAGCTGAATAATAATTAACTTAAAAAAACCAAACCAAACCAAACCAAAACAAAACAAAACAAAACACTCTTGGTACCAACAGCCAGGAAATTAAAAGACGAATTGCATTGGGAAAGTCTGCTGTTAGACCTCTCCAAGGTACTGAGGAGCAACTATGTCAGTCTGGAGACTAAGGTGTGCCTGATATAGGTCTTTGCCATTACTTGCTATGCATCAGAGAGCTGCAAAATGACTACAGATGATTGAAGGAGAATTGATGTCTTTGAACTGTGGTGCTGGAGAAGAGTGTTGAATATACCATGCACTGCTAGGAGAACAAACAAGTTTGTATTGAAGAGGGTGAAGCTAGGCTGCTCCTTGGAGTTAAGGATTCTGAAGCTTCACCTGACATACTTTGGACATGTTGCAAGGAGGGACCAGTCCTTGGAAAGGTACACCATGCTTGCGAGGGTGAAGGGACTGCGCAAGAGAGGAAGAACCTCAATGAGACAGATTGATGCCGTCACTGGGCTAATGGGGATAGGTGTGTTGGAGAAAATAAGATTGGCAAGGGATAGAGCAGGGTGTAGGGATGTTATACATAGGGTCACTATGAGTAACAAGGGACTCGACAGAACATAACAATAACAACAACAAAATAATAGCACCCATAAATACTTCTTGTTGTTTTTGTTATGTGCCGTCGAGTCACTTGCGACTCATAGCAACCCTATGTACAGCAGCCCTAAACTCCACTCTGTCCTGTGCCAGTCGCACTGTCTCTGACACTCCCACCCCAATTATCCCATTCACTGAATCAATCCACCTCATAGAGGGCCTTCCTCTCCTGCGCCGTCCCTCCACCCTCCCAAGCATGATGTCCTTCTCCGAGAACCAGTCTCTCCTCAAAACATATCCAAAGTAGGTTAGACGGAGCCTCAGAATCCTTGCCTCCAAGGAGCCACCTGGTTTAACCCTTTCCAAGACAAATCTGTTTGTTTTCCTAGCAGTCCATGGTATCCTCAACACTCTTCTCCAGCACCACAGCTCAAAGACATCAATTCTCCTTCTATCCTCCTTGGTCATTGTCCAACTCTCTGATGCTTAACAAGTGATTGTGAAGACCTTGGCCTGTATCAGGCAGACCTTAGTCTCCAGAGAGACACCGTTGCTCTTGAGTACGTTGTAGTGGTCCCTAACAGCAGACTTTCCCAT
>NW_006400027.1:2359811-2361755 GCF_000299155.1 Elephantulus edwardii
TTTCATCTCCAGAGTAATATATCATATGATCATCTGACTCAAAATGCCCCATGCCAGTCCATCTCATCTCACCAATGCCTAGTATGTCAATATTTAGCTTCTTTAAAAATCACCTGGATGGAACCATATATTCAACCGCTACTGTTAAAAAAAAGAAATAAAAGTAGAAAAGGAAACTAGACACATGAAAATGGATCAACCACAAAGAAAGTAAGGATAATATTCATGCACTGTTACCAATGGCACTAAGATACTGGGTAGACAGTTTTGAATGAGAGTCTAAGTTTGTCTAAGTTTTCACTGAAAACACAGTATAATGTCTGACAAGCAATTAAATAAAATAGAATTAAAATAAGATGGCCACTTAGACAACAACAACAAAATAATATTTATACCGATCAAGTCAATACTTCTCAGTAAACTAATTTCTTATTAAACTAGATATTCTCATGCTGTTTTACAGAAGGTTAATTTTAAGGTTTAGAATGTAAAATTAGAAATGTATGGTCACATCATTAGAAATTGTTGTTTTTATTGTTATTATCATGTGCCCTTAAATCAGAACCTACTCATAGTTGAACTTTCAGCTGGTTTTTGGAGGCTGTAAATTGTCCATCTTTCTCCTGCAGAGCAGCTGATGAATTCAAACTGCCTTTCTTTGTTTAGGCAACACAACTCCTTACCAGCAGGTTACCAGAGCTCCCTAGTGGTGGCTGACAAACCTGTTGAGTCGGATCTGACACATAGCTGACCCTCCAGTGGTTTTTTCAGAGATAGTAAATCACACAGGAGAACATTGCTCATCTTCTTCCCATGAAGAAGTTGTTGGATTCGAACTGCATACATTTATGTTTGCAGCACAATTCCTTGCCAGTACACAAGATTAAATATTAGGTATGACTAGTTCCAATGCTTATACTTAGTGTTTCCAGCTTGATTGTGATTTTATGTTCAATAAGATGACAGAAAAAGCTAAAGGGGAAAAAAATCAATATCCATTTTCTGCACAAATCACCTTATACTGTTCTTACGAAAACATTGAAACAACTTTTTTAACTCCAGGATGATCTTTTTAGGCAGTATAATATCCTCAAATTTATGCACCTACAATATGATCTCAGCAGCATTAAGAAAATATTAATAAAGTAGGATGGAAACTGGTTGCATTCAGTCCTTCATGTAGTTTCTCTTCCTGATTTTCTCAGTAAAATTCAATTAATAACCAGCTTCCAGTTAAAAGCTGAAATTACTTCATTAGCTTAGCCAAATTATCTTTTTTATGTTAATGATAAATAAGTAGCTATTAGCAATGATTCACATTAGTTCCATGGTTTAAAACAGCTACTTTCCTCCTGGATGCTTCACAGCTTTCACACCGATACTATTGTGTAGTACATCCTCATTATGGAACTTGTGCTAACGAGGTCACACTCCTCTTGCAAAGGATGATGAATTTTTCTTCTATGTAGGGCTAGGTTTGGTAAAACCTACTTTATTAGATTCAGGTAGTTTAGCTGATACCTGTGGCTTAATTAAAAATCATCAAGTGAATTGCTGTTGTTGTTGTTATGTGCTGTCGAGTCGTTTGTGACTCATAGCGACCCTACTATGTACAACAGCCCTAAACCCTGCTCTATCTGGGGCCAATCGCACTGTCTCTGACACTCCCATCCCGATTACCCCAGTCACTGAATCAATCCACCTCATAGAGGGTCTTCTACTCCTGTGCTGTCCTTCTACCCGACCAAGCATGATGTCCCTCTCTAAAGATTTGTCTCTCCTTACAACATGTCCAAAGTATGTCAGACGAAGCCCCAGAATCCTTGCCTCCAAGGAGTAGCCTGGTATAACCCTCTCTAGGATAAATCTGTTTGTTTTCCTGGCAGTCCATGGTACATTCAATACTCTTCTCCAGCACCACAGCTCAAAGGCATCAATCCTCCT
>NW_006400027.1:2363175-2365396 GCF_000299155.1 Elephantulus edwardii
TCTTGAATTCTTCCTTGTTCTTTGGCTTCTCTACGTTCCAGTGCAATCTTCAGAGTTTCTTCTGACATCCATTTTGGTCTTTTCTTCCTCTTCTGTCTCTGTAATGACCGTTTTCACTCTTCCTGGATGATACATTTAACATCCTCCCACAACTCATCTGATCTTCCCTCATTAGTGTTCAAGGCCTCAAACCTGTTCCTGAGATGATTCTGAAATTCAGGTGGGATGAAATTAAAGTCATATTTTGGCTCCTGTGGATTCGGTTTAATTTTCCTCAGCTTCAGCTTGAACTTGGATATGAGTAGTTAATGGTCTCTTCCACCATCAGCTCCTGACTTAGTTTTCAGAGCTGATATTGAGCTTCTCCAGCGGTTTTTCACAGATGTAATCAATCTGATTCCTATGCATACCATCACGTGAATTTCAGGTATATAACCTGCATTTATGTCTCTTTAAAAACGTATTTGTAATGAATAAGTCATTGATTATTCAAAATTCAATCATTATATCTCCAGCTTCATTTCTGTCATCAAGTCCATGTTTTGCAACTACTGATTCTTTTTCCCTGTTCCCAACTTTTGCGTTCCAGTCACCCATTATTATCAATGCATCTCAATTGCACGTTCGATCTATCTCCGACTGTAAGAGTTGGTAGAAATCATCTATTTCTTCTTCTTTGCCTCTGGTTGTTGGTGCATATATCTGAATGATAGTGGTATTCACTGGACTTCCTTGTAAGGGTATGGATATATTCCTGTCACTCACAATATTGTACTTCAAGATGGATCTAGAAATTTCATTTTTTAATTATGAAAGCAACTCCATTTTTCCTCACCTTTTCATCTCCAGAATAATATATCATATGATTATCTGGCTCAAAATGCCCCACGCCAGTCCATTTCATCTCTCCAATGCCTAGTATGTCAATATTTATGCGTTCCATTTCTTTCTTAACAGTTTCTACTTTTCCTACATTCATGGTTCTCATATTCCATGTTTCAACCACTAGTGTCTTCTTTAAACTGTTCCTCTTCCTTTGTATTTCCATGCTTGAAAGTTCTACCTAGGTTGCCCTTTCTGTTTGTCCACGTGTTTTGTGTTGTACATAGGGTTTTCAGAGGCCTGCTATTTCAGAAGTGGATGGCCAATCGTTCTTCCTAGTCTGTCTTAATATGAATGTTTAGGAGTATCTGACAGACAGAAATTTGTGGAGCAGTGAAAGATAAATCCCTCATTGTGGAGTTAGCCATTAGTTACAGTGTAGTCCCTGCCCTTAGCCCAGTGCCTTGATCCACTTATTTCCCAGCTCCACCCTCCACCAGGATACCCCTTCACTTCTACCAAATGCCTTCAGAATTAATCTCCCCTTGTCTGACCCATGACCTGAGCTCAAGTGAATTACAAAAGAAAAAAATATTCAAATATTGGTTGACATTTTCCAGGACACAAGTCATCCAGACAGCAATGGAGCAAAGGTTTTTGAGGAAACCTTGACTGTCTTACCTGATCTCTGTTTTCATTTCTATTGCCCTCTGACAAGTTCTTCCACTTTGTTCCAGTAAGATCTCAAATAGTCTCAATAGGGATTTAGACAAATTTTTTATTTTTTATTTTTTTTTTAAGATCTACATGCCACCTTTAAAATGTGATATGTTTAATTGATGATACAAAGACATTTGACTGTGTGGATCACAACAAACTGTGGCTGACTCTGAAAAGAATGGGAATTCCAGAACACTTGATTTGTGCTTATGTGAAACATATACTGGGACCAGGAGATAGTCACCAGAACAGAGCAAGGAAACACTGCATGGTTCAAAATTGGGAAGAGTGTATGCCAGGAATGTATTTTATCTTCATACCCTTTCAATCTACATGCAGAATAGATCATCTGGGATTCTGGGTTCTATGAGGAGGAATATGGCATCAGGATTGGAAGAAGACTTATCAAGAATCTACGTTATGCAAATGACAGAACCTTGCTTGGTGACACAGAGGAGCATCTGAAGCACTTGCTGCAGATGGTCAAGGATTGTAGGCTTCAATATGGATTGAAGTTCAATATCAAGAAAAGAAAGATTTGGTACTTCACCGAAGACAAAATTCAGATGGCTAACAAGTACATAAAGAAATGCTCAAAATCCCTAGCCCTAAGAGAGATGCAAATTAAAACAACTATGAGATATCATTTCACCCCAGTCAAAATAGCAAAATTTAACAG
>NW_006400027.1:2368416-2396779 GCF_000299155.1 Elephantulus edwardii
GATAGGGAATGGCAAAGGACACACTGACAAAGGAGATTAATCAGAACTGGCTTCGACAAGCACTGTGGCAATTGGACAATTAAACAGACATTCTGGGTGGGGGGGAATAGAATGAACCAGGGAGGAGGGTAGAGAAAACAGTGCAACAATGAACGAATGAAAACCCAAAATCTCTGTAAATGTTCACTAAAACTAATAAAATTTAATAATAATTTAAAAAAAACAACAACAAAGATTCTCCACACAGTAGGCCAATTGACAAGATTACGCTAGACAGTAAAGAGATTAAGATTGTTACAGCTTTAGTTTGCTTGGCTTCACAATCAAAGGTTTTGGCACAAGCAGCCAAGAAATCAAAAGATGAATTGCCTTGTGAAAGTCTGCTGTCACGGACATCTCCAGAGTGGTGAAGAGCAATGATGACTGTCTGGAGACTAAGGTCCACCTGATCCAGGCCATGATCATCACTATTATGTGCTATACATCAGAAAGCTGGACAACGACTAGGGATTCTAGAAGGAGATATGATTCCTTTGAGTTGTGGTGATGGAGAAAAGTATTGAATATACCCTGGACTGCTAAGAGAATAAATAGGTTTATCCTGGAGATAGTAAAACCAGACTGCTCCTTGGAAGCAAGGATTCTGAAACTCCATCTGACATACTTTGGGTGTGTTGCAAGGACAATCCAGTCTTTGGAGAGGAACATTAGGCTTGGGAGGGTGGAGAAATAGTACAAGAGAAGAAGACCCTTGATGAGATGGATTAACTCAGTGACTGGGTTAATGGGGATAGGTGTGTCAGAGACAATAAAGTTGGCACAAGACAGAGCAGGGTTCAGAGTCATTGTATGTAGGGTCACTATAAATCACAGGCAAAGTGATGGCTCATAATAACAACAAAGACATCCAGTAAAATGGCTGGTCTTTGTAGTTTTACCTTCTGGATTATTAGAACTTAAGTTCATGCTCAATTAATTGCCAAACTCACCATATGCCTGATTTGTCTTTTAAAACATTTAAAGCAGCCTATATAATGTCCAAGTATTTGGCATATCAGGAGGAAATCAAGAAATAGGTAAATGTTGGAAGAATAGATTCTTCTTTCTTGATTGGTAGTGTTGTACACATAAACTCAAATTCAAAGGCTAAATTGTTAGATTTTAAGAGTCAAAGGGTAAGTTCTTACATGAGATTGTAATCTTTTCTTCTGCTTTGTAGGCTTACAGTCATAATACTCTTCTCTGACAACTTGGTGTCAGTTGAATTATGGTCTCATCATTTAAGAAGCCAAGATTATTATAAGCTCCTCTACTGAAGTAACACTTCTATAATTAATTTACATTTTATACAAAAGCTATTTTAATTAAACCATGCTAGTTTGTGGTTCCAGCTTTATTTACATTGTTATTAGGTGCCATTGAGCCAACTACAACTCGTAGGGACCCTATGAACAACAGATCAGAAATGAACCCCATCCTAGGCCTTCATTAGGATCACCATCCTGCTCAAAATCCATCTTGTTGACACTTTTTCTCTCCTTCTCTGACGTTCTATTTTTCCCAGCATGATGATATCTTTTTCCAAATTATGAGTCCTTTCTAACTAGAGGCCAGGAGGAACTGAGAGGAAGAAAGTCTCACCAGATTTGCCTCTAAGGAACATTCTTCCAAGAAAGATGTATTTGTCTTTAAGCTATTCAATATTCTTCTCTAACACCACAATTATAAGACACACACACATACACGTTAGTATCCTTTGCTATTCTTGTGTTCTAATTCATGGTGGCCTTATGTTTCACAGTAGGACTGAATTGCAAAGGGGTTTTGATGGGTATGTTTCACAGTTAGAAAGCCAAGCTTTTCTTCTCACATACATTTAGGAGGACTCAAATAGTCAACCTCCCAGTCAATAGTTAAGCATGTCTGTCCACTATCCATGACTTCTGGAGATAAAGGGAATAAATCCAGAGGAAATGATTTTTTAAAAAAATTCATTGTTGTGAGCAAAAAATGAGGTGTAGTTAATCCTGCAGTCGATTTCTGAACCTGTAAATTGAATGAGAGAGATTGCCTATTTTTTGCCTAAGGAGCTTCTAATGAATTCAAATCACCAGGGAGGCATAGCCTTTGCGTAAGCAGTTCAACTCTCTGTGGACTTGTTGTTGTTCTTGTTGTGTGTCTTCAAGGTGGAACCAACCCATAACTGACCCTCTAGCAGGTTTTCATGAAAAGAGATTGTCCATTTTTATCCTACGTAGTAGCTAATGAATTCCAACTGAGTGCCTTTGGGATTGCAGTACCATTTCTTACCACTAGGTCACCACAGCTCCCTGATAAAAGTTTTTCTCTAAGTTGTTATGGTTAAATAAAGCTTTGTTCACTCCTGGTTGTGGTACTGTTTCTTCAAATTCTCACTAAATCTTTTAATCAAGTCAAAGACCTTTCTGCTAATATTGTGCTTCCAGACCTTGACAATAGTCGACTATGGAATTTTTCTTTTCAAATCTTTATGCAAAACAGATTATCCAGGAGGCTGGGCTCTATGAGAAGAAATATGGCATCAGAATTGGAGGAAGTATCATCAACAATCTGCTTTATGCAGATGACACAACCCTGTTTGGTGGAACTGAGGAAGACCTGAAGCACTTGCTGTGAAAGGTCAGGGACTGCAGTCTTCAGTATGGCTTGAGGATTAAAATCAAGAAAACAAAGATTCTCACCACTGGTCTGATTCATAGCATCATAATGGATGGTGAAGAGATTGAGATTGTTCACAGTTTTGGTTTGCTTGGCTCCGTAGTCAACACCCTTGGCACCAAAGACATGTTGCGATGGGAAAGTCTGTGGTTAGAGACCTCTTTAAAGTGCTGAAGTGCGAAGATATCAGTCTGGAGACTAAGGTGCACTCGATACATGCCATGGTCTTTGCAATCACATGCTATGCATCAGAGAGCTGGACAATGTTTAGGGATGATAAAAGGAGAATTGAAGCCTTTGAGCTTTGGTGTTGGAAAAGAGTATTGAATATATCATGGACTGCTAAGAAAATGAACAGGTTTGTCCTGGAGAAGGTGAAGTTGGGCTGCTCCTTGGAGGCAAGAATTCTGAAGCTTCATCTGACATACTTTGGGCAGTACTTGGAGAGCCACATCATGCTTGGGAGAGTAGAGGGACAGCACAGGAGAGGAAGACCCTCAATGAGATGAATTGATTCAGTTACTGGAGTAATGGGGGTAGGTGTGTGGGAGATGGTGAGATTGGCACAGGATAGGGCAGAGTTTAGGGCTGTTGTACATAGGGTGGCTATAAGTGGCAGACAGTTGGATGGCACATAACAACAACAACTACAATTTAAAATATGCTATGAATCAATTTGTATACACATAACTTATAGAAAAATGATAGAAAAAAGATTAAATGATAACATGCTAACATTTATTAAATGAAAATACTGTAATTATTGTTTTGGGGCCAACTCAATGTGATCAGTATCCATAAAATGCAAATCTTAGCTAATCTTAGCTAAGTAGATTTTGCAATCTTCTTTATATCTGTTTAATAGTGAAACTTTTACCAATTAATTATGTCATTTTGTTAATTATTTAATATGATGTTGTTGTTGTTATGTGCCATCGAATTGCTTGCAACTCATAGCGACCCTATGTACAACAGCCCTAAACCCTGCTCTATCCTGTGCCAATCGCACTGTCTCCGATACACCCATCCCAATTACCCCAGTCACTGAATCAATCCAACTCATAGAGGGCCTTCTACTCCTGTGTTGTCCCTCCACCTTACCAAACATAATGTCCCTCTCCAAAGACCAGTCCCTCCTTACAACATGTCCAAAGTATGTTGGATAAAGCCTAATATAGGTAATCTTTTTAGGTCGGCTGTGAGCTAGCATCTCCATGGCGATCTCGTCTTGATGGTAGTCATGTAAAGGAAGTTTTTGGGGTCATGGTTGATGTGTGTTACTTTTCTCTCCGCCCCCCCAAAAGCAGGTGGCGTTTGAGCCTTTGACCAAGGGTGAAAGCCTTCTAGAGAGTGTGGCTTTAAAATCCTTAATGAGGTGATGGGTCTGTGGACCGGCGTAGGGACTGGAGCCTGGAGTCTCCCTTCACTCTAGGAGTTGGCTACTAGCTAGCATCTTGATGGTGGTCTCATCTTGATGGCTGTCATGTAAGGGACGTTTTTGGGATCATGTTTGATGTGTGTTCTCCCCCCTAAAAAAAGTGGGTGGCCCTTGAGGCTTTGACAGAGAAACCATTAGTCTCTTTGCTGTACTGAACAACTTGGAGTTGCTGTGATGTTGAACACTGTTTCATAGTCATGTCAAATACCATAATGGTTACCCTTTATATACAATGTTTGGATGAGCTTCCTGACTAATTCATGCTGAGAAGCAGGACTGGCATCCACTTCCTAAACTAGATGCCTTGGGAAACTCTACAAACTCTCTAAACTCTATAAATGTACAGAAATTATGTTATAGAACAAAGTTCAGGTCTTCTCTACAAAGCTTACTCTCAGTTGTATTCGACTTGATGACACTTAACCACTGCTAAATGAGACTAGTGCTGTTATATCTGGAAGAGCACTCTTCCACTTTGCACATAACTCTTTTTCAATGTGCTGTATGAAGTAACCTGGATTTACTGTGATGCTGAACCTTGTGACATTGGGGTATCAAATACCATAATGGTTTCCCAAAGTGAACAGTTTGGTGGAGCTCCCTGCTGTAAGACAGGTTTGGAAGCAGAAGTGGCATTCATTTCCTAAAGTGCATTCCTCTGGAAACTCTATGAACTTGGAGAAACAGCAAGAATTATGGAAGAGCATAAGTCTTTTGTTTATAAAGTCGCTATGGATCATGCTCGACTTGACGCAATCAACAAAAACAACATCCGCATATCACAGGTTGTTGATGAGTCTTCCTCCAATCCTGATGCCACATTGCTCGTCATATAAAGCTCGGCGTCTCCAATGATCTGTTCTGCATACAGATTGACAGTTATGAAGAGAGGTCACATCCTTGATGCTCTCCTTTTCTAAATTTAGAACATGCAGTGTTTCCTTGTAGTGTTCTGAAGACTGCTTCCTGGTCTAAGTATAGGTTTCACATGAGCACATTCAGATGTTCTGGGATTCCCATTCTCCTCAAGGCTAGGCAGAATTTGTTATGATCCACATAGTCATTTGAATTGGCAGAGTCAATAAAACACAGATAGACATTCCTGTAGTACTCTTTGCTCTTGGCCAAGATCCATATGATTATAGCAATAATGTCTCAAGTGCCACGGCCTCTTCTCAACCCAGTTGTATATCTGGTAGTTCTCTGTTGATGTACTGTTTCAATCATTTTTTAATAATCTTCAGCAGGATTTTGCTTACGTATGATATTAGTGATATTGTTTGGTGATTTCCATACTTTGTCTGATCACCTTTTTTTTTTACAATGGAAATAAATACAAATCTCTTCTAGTCAGCTGTCTAGGTAGTTGTCCTCCAGATTTCTTGGAGAAGGACATCATGCTTGAAAAGGTAGAGGCATAGCACAGAGGAGCAAGACTCAGGATGAGATGGATACACAGTAACTAGGGTAATGGGATAGGTGTGTCACAGTCAGATTGACTGGATAGGGCAGGGTTCAGAGCAATTATAGATAGAAAGAATTGCTGTAAGTCACAGGACGCTCAATGGCACAAAGCAACAATAGTCTTTTTAACTGGAGTAAACTTGCTGACACTACATGGTTCAAAATCAAGAAGGGGGTCCATCAGGGATGTATTATGTCTCCATACCTTTGCAATCTGTATGCAGAATAAATCATCTGAGACACTGGGATGACGAAGAGGAATGTGGCATCAGGATTGGTGGAAGAGTCATCAACAACCTGCATTATGCAGATGACACAACCCTGCTTGCTGAAACTTAGGAGGACCTGAGGCCCTTGCTGCAGAAGGTCAAGGAGTGCAACCTCCTATATGGATTGAAGCTCAACATCAAGAAAACAAAGATTCTCACCACTGGGCCAATTGGCAGCATCAGTATGGATGGTAAAGAGATTGAGATAGTTAACAGTTTTAGTTTACTTGGATCCACAGTCAACACTCTTGGTAACAGCAGCCAGGAAATCAAGAGATGAATTGCATTGGGAAAGTCGGATGTGAGGGACCTCTCAAGAGTACTGAAGGGCAACGACGTCAGGCTGGAGACTAAGGTGTGCCTGATCCGGGCTATAGTCTTCTCAATTATTTGCTATGCATCAGAGAGTTGGACAGTGAATAGGGTTGAGAGAAAGAGGATTGATACCCTTTGAGCGTGGTGCTGGAGAAGAGTGTTGAATATACCATGGACTGCTAGGAGAACAAATAGGGTTGTCTTGGGGAAGGTGAAGCCAGAATGCTCCTTGGAATCAAGGATTCTGAAGTTTCATCTGACATACTTTGGGCATCTTGCAAAGAGGGACTGGTCCTTGGAGAGGGATATCATATTTGTCAGAGTGGAGGGGTGGCGAAGGAGAAGAAGACCTTCGATGAGATGGTTCAATTCTGTGACTGGAGCGGTGGGAATAAGTGCGTTTGAGATGGCTAGGTTGGCACAGGATAGAACAGCATTTAGAGCTCTTGTACATAGGGTCGCTATGAGTCGCAAACAACTTGATGGCACATAACAACAACAAAAAACTTGTTGAGAGTGTCAATATCTTGTGTGTTTATAATTGTAAATATATTTACAAGAATTGGTTTATGTGTGTATGAGGATCCAAGGTGAGGGGGTGGGAGGTGGGAGCTGGTGAGTGAGGATTGGCAAGGGAGGGGTAAGCATAGGGTCACAAAATTTAATGGGTGGAAGGAGAAGTGGATAAAGGAAATGGGAATGATCCTGTGTGGAAATAAAGGTATATGAATTTCGTAAGTAAACCATTATAAAATAAAAAATTTATCTCCAATAAAAACAATGGGTTATGGTGGTTACTTAAAAATTGGTTTTAGTATAACAGCTAGTTCTTCATGTGATTCAGTAGAGGAAACACAATAAATAATTTTGTATGTTGAGTTTGACTTGAAGTTTTCTCCCTGATCACTTCTAGAACTTTGTGGGGAGTTTGATCTATGCCAGACCACTGAACTTATTTCAGAACTCATCTAAGGTTTAATCCACGCCTGATAATCCCATCTAAATTTCTTTGCCAGGATATAGTGGAACGCAGACCCTAAACTCTTATATAATGAAGTTTGAATTACTTTTCAGAAAAAATCTCTAAAAGTTACTCACACTCAAGCTCAACTAAAATTTTTATGCACATTCTTAGCCTGGGGGAAGCTGTCTGCTGCTTACAGCATCAGCTTGAAATTCCACAAGCAGGAAAAATCAGAACTTCATCTGTAAACATTAAGGTTTTACTATAGTCACCTTTTCCAAGGACACTTATGCCAATTTAAAATGGAATCACTTTAAGGTACTTCTTTTTTTTACATATCTTAACTTAACTCCCCCTGAAAACACCATTTATTACTGTTCTCTGCCTCAATAGTTTTCTCTTCATTATAGTACATTGACACAAAATTTCACTACTTCTAAGGCATTATAAAATTAGGAATTATCATCATCTGTTTAGAAAAGGTTCACTCAAGAGTATCTGCCTAGTTGTAATATTTAAGATTAATGAAGGAGTGCATCTTGGAAGCAGGAGTGGAATCCACTTTCTAAACAACATGCCTCTGGAAATGCTATGACCTTTGAGAAATGATGATAGTTACAGAAAGGCTTCAGATCTTTTGTTCACAGGGTCGTTATTAGTCATGCTTGACTTGAAAGCAATCAACAACAACAACAACAAAGGAGTGCATCAGGGTTATATCTTCTCTCCATACCTATTCAATCTGTATGCTGAGCAACATATTCAAGAAGCTGGAATCTATGAAGAGTAATGTGGCATTAAGATTGGAAGAAGACTCATCAGTAACCTGAGTTACACAGATGACACAGCCTTGCTTGCTGAAAATGAGGAGTACTTGAAGCACTTCCTGCAGAAGAACAAAGAGCACAGCTTTCAATACAGATTATATCTAAAAGTAAAAAATAAATAAATAAAAATTCTCACCACTTGAACTGTAGACAACATCATGATAAATAGAGAAAAGATTGAAGTTGTCCACAATTTCATTTTACTTGGATCTACAATCAATATCCTTGGGACTAGCAATCAGGAAATCAAAAGATGAATTGCATTAGGAAAATCTGCTGTCAGAGACCTCCCCAGAGTCCTAAGAGCAACAATGTCAATCTTGAGACTAGGGTACGCCTCATTCAAGGCATGGTCTTTGCAGTTACTCGCTACGTGTCAGAGAGCTTGACAATAAATAAGGACGACAGAAGAAAAATTGATGCCTTTAAGTTGTGGTGTTGGTGAAGAGTATTGAACATGCTATAGACTGCCAAGAAAAGAAAGAGGTTTATCCTGGAGAGGATAAAACCAATTTGTTCTTTAGAGGCAAGGATTTCAAAGCTCCATCTGACATAATTTGAGCATTTTGCCAGTAAATGCTAGTCCTTAGAGAAGGACATCATGGTGGGAAGGATGAAGGGACAGTGCAAGAGAAGGAGACCTAGGAGGAGATAGATTGACACAGGGTATAAGAGTAAGTATGTCAGAAACAGTGAGATTGGCTCAGGATAGGCCAGGGTTTACAGCTGTTGTACATAGGGTCACTATGATTTGCAGGTGACTCAATGGCAAATAACAACAAGAACATATTAAAAAATAATAACCTTTCTATACAATAAATAATAATCCTCTTTCTAAAATGTATTGACAAGCAGAAAACAGTGATCAATCTCCTTTAATCATCTTAAATAGCTTGAAATGATTCCCCCTGACCTTGACAAAGCCAGACTAATGCTACAAAGCTAACAATCACCCTCCAACTGGCAATTTACAGAGCATCTGCAGTTTGCTTAGAGTTTGCCTGACCTAAGTTGGACTTATTTGGACTTGGGGTTTCTCTCTCTCTCTCTCTCTCTCTCCATGTTTGGATTAGCAGCTGCCAGAGGCATTTTATTCTTATGACAATGGACAGAGGTTCAAAAAAGCATCCAACTATATAAGGACCTTTCAAGCTTTTTCCCATGCCATGTCCTCTAACTTCCCATTAGTCCAAGCAAGTCACACCGCTGAGCCCCAGGACACATTGTGGGAAATATGGGCTTCCCATGTTCTGAGATCACATCACAGAACAACATTTGAGACCCAAAGCCCCAAATGACCCTTTGTGATTATGAAGGTCATCACAAAGCCAAGCTCAGAATGAACTTGATCCAAAACATGGACATGATGCTGTGGATCTGAATGACCCTCAGTTTTCCAGTAAATTGGCTTCCATGTTGAATTAACAGGTCCCTTTGAGAAATAGATCAGCTACAACTACAGCCTCATTTCCTTACTGCTCTAGGGATCAACTATTTTCAAAGTATGGACTTTGACGCTGTTTTACTTATGACAACAGTTGAGCTCTTTACTTGAGGTGGTACACCCCTTGTTCCAGGGAAAGGATAAGTGCATAAACATTAGAGAGAGGAAATGCTAAGAGGGAGAGAGTCTCCCTCTGCCCACACATGCCTATGTGTCTGCAAGCCTTTCCCACTGTCACCTGGAGCATTTTGCTCAGCTGTGTAAGGGTTTCCACTGCAGTTTCTTTTTACTATCTCTTGCATCCCTTCCCATAAGGTAAGCAATTTACAGTAATAGCATTGGAATGAAGCTCTGCTTCAGGCAGGAAAGGTTAAACATTTTTTAAAATGCAAACCAGATAAATTTTTTAAAACCTCAAAATAGTCTTGGAGCCACAACGCCCCTATGCCATTCTGTTATTCTCTTAACAAAAGACATCCCCTTCTTATGCAAGCGTCTCATTTGTCAGAGGAGAGATTTCTCTGTCGCCTCAGCAGCACACTCTGTATAATTTAAGGTGACTCATTGTACAGGCAAGTTCACCTTCCATTAGCATGTTTTCTTTGGTAAGCACTCTCTTGCAAGTTGTGTAGTGTAAACATGAGTGCCTACGAATCTGAACATTTATTAAATAGCACTGATGAATATTTCAATACTTCGGGGAGAGCAATTCACAGCTCAATCATTCAGGCTGTTTTAAGTGCAGCACAGGACAATTCCACTACATCTTCCATTAATATTTAATTGCCCATTTTATTCTGTTTACCTTTTTGGTTAATCTATAATTTAAAACCCTTCTACTGAAAAAGGGGGGAAAAGAGAACAGCTGTTCATCTGCTTTTAACAAATCTCTGGTGAGAGCTTTTGCCTCGTTTAAAATTCATTGCGAAGGGTTTTTTATTTAATATCAGTAACACAAAACCTCAGGTATTAAAAGTAAAACTTGGAGGTGACTTGCATGCAAAGAGCTGTGCTGTGACATGGGTTTGATGACACATCCACCCCTGAGTGGCAGACACTGACAGGAGACGTCTGAGCTGCCTGCAATGGTGCCGGGTGGCACGTCCTCATGAAATAGAATCACAGTAACTCGACCTGACATATTCTGACAACATGTCGGAAAGTTGTTATGCACCCTGCAGAAACTGAGTCCTGTCATGCCGGCAATGCAGACTTTACTGACGGACTAAACACATCTCTTCTTGCTAAAGGACAAGAGAGTCAACTGCATGTGTGGCCTCGAGCTGCTGGAAACTCCCTGATGCACTAACCATCCATCACTCCTGGAGGCCTTTGGTGGTTGCCCTCAGCTTCTCTCTTCTCTGTATTCAGATTCCCAGGGACTCTCTTGTCAGTTTAGCTTGCCTCTGCTCCCAGTGGCTGGAGCTGTATGTCATAAGTTGGTTTCTGAGAAGCAGAGATCCTGGCATTTACTGACAAATCTCCATATTGCTGAGGGCCTTGCCAGCTGCCTGGGCCAGGGAGGAAAATCCACTCCTTCCTCTTGATCCTTATTTGCCTGGCATCACCTTTTTTCCAGAACAGTGAGTTGCCAATTGCCACAAACCCCTGTTATTCCTGTTCCACTTTGCTCTTTGCTGTGGTGTCATTTGTCCCTGTCTACTACGCTATGGTTTCTTTAAACATTCTGAGCCTGCCCAGGTGCAAAGTAGTTAGAGCCTCAAAGGCGCTATCACTATTGTCATTTTACTTTGGCTCAGGAATCTTTCTTCAGAAGAGGTTTCTTTAATCTATTTTTGTCTAACCTCATTATGATTTTTCTCGTTCTCAGATTAGGTTGATGCACTTTCTTCATTTGATTGTTCATGGAAGCTCAAGCATAGAAATTCTTTTTGCTCATTTATTTCTTTATTCGTAAATATTTATTTTGCACCTGAGAGTTGGCATTATTTAGCATGCTAGCAATATAGGGGGAAAGAGAGAGCTTATTTGTGTTTATAATGTTTATTTTTGAGGAGGAGACATTTAATCTTGATCTCTGCTCATGAAAAATAGTCAAGATGGTTCCCTGATTCTTCCTGGATGCTGAGATTCCCTTTTGTATGTGCCAAAATTCCCATGGTTCAACTAGATAAGTAAAAAGACAATATTGATTGCAAAGTGTTAATTGCAAAGATGTTCCTAATTGAGGGTCCATTAATATACTCTGGAGCTCACCCTTTAGGTGGAGTCTGTCTCCCACCTCTTGAACCTGGTCCCTTCTTCTGACTTGGATTTGCCAATCGAATTTGAATAAATTGTACCAATTCTGGAATGAGTGGAACCTAAGGGAACTGTTTGTTTTGGTTCTTTTCAGGATCATGCATCTGCCTGAACTAGCCTATGTAAAGATGAACACACTCAGCAGCTACAAATCAATGCTGAGGCCATATTAGACGAGCAACTTGCCAATTGACTCTTACACACATGAAAGACCTCAGCTCTATAGCGCTGTTTAACACACACTTTACCATGGGTGTCTGATTGGGCCTAAATGAGACTAAAGAATCCCCTATCAACTGATCCCAAAAGCCATTTCTCTCAAAGATGCATTGTCTATATAAATGCATATTATTTTAGGCCTCTAACTATAGAGGTGGTTTGGTATGTTGTAATCGCTGACTGATAGGAGTAATCTCTAACTTGTAATATGGTTCAGTTAGGTGAGATACACTCCATGTTCTCTACATCTCTCATTTTATGGCAAATATCACTCAAGTAGTTCCTGAGATTTGGCATTTGGAATTATTTTACACCTTTTGCAAGCTTCTGAGTTAATAAATTAGAGCAAATTGCTAAGATGATTGTACTCAGACTACAGTGATGTAGGAATAAAACGAGAATGAAAAAGTGAGGGGAGAGAAAGATGGAGTAGGGAGATACATTGCCAGAGGAAAATGGATGGCAACTTGATTTCTATCTCATAAGAAATATCTTTAGGTGTGGGCCTTTACCAGCTTGAGTGGAAAAAAATAATGGCATAATGTACACAGCTTAAATTGTGGTTGCAACTCACATTTTCAGCTACCCCCCATATCCTCTGTATTAATTCAGTCACAGAAGTAGGGAGGTTGCTGGGGAGACCTATTATGTCATTCTATTCTTCCCCAAAAGCCATAGCTGAATTTCTCCCAATGGTATATTTTCAATTGTGTTCTCCAATATAGTTGAAAATGGCTTGAACAATGGTTCACTCTAAAAGCTCTAACTGGAAGTATAGCCTATAAGTACTTTACCAGAAGATAAATTAATACAGAAAAAAAATAATTGGAGATTTACCTGAACAAATCCCACACATGCAAGGAAATTCAGAGTAATGGCCAGATTGTCTTACTTCTGCCCGCTTTTTGTTTTGTGTTCTGCCACAGAGGTGTCAATGTGCATGAGAGTATATTAGGGTAGGGCCGTGTCTGACACTGATTCAGGAAATATCTTAATTACACAGCTTATAGGAATTTCCTAGATATGAGCAAACCTTGAGAAGCTTATCAGGGTCTGCAAATTCAGGTGATTTGTTATAAGAGTAATTTAATCCAGACAGTGTCAACATTGCACTTTGCAGACCCATGCAAACACTGTATAGTTTGCAAATTACAGCCTTAGAAATTTTGAATCTTGATTTCTGGTCTAGTGTAATTTCTTTAACTTTATTTTTGAAAAGTTAAAGTGGGGATGCAACCACTGTGGAAAGTGGTGTGGCACTTTCTTAAAGAGTTGCGAATACAGATATCATTTGACCCAGTAATTCAACTACTAGGAATATACCCCAAAGAGACCATAACCAACATCCAAGCAGATACATGGACACCCATGTTTATCACAGCTTTGTTCACAATAGCAAGGAGTTGGAAACAACCTAAGTGCCCATCAACAAATGAATGGATAGAGAGACTGTGATATATTCACACGGTGGAATACTATGCTGCACTGAAAAACAGGAACTCATGCAATAATATTCAAAATGGATGACTCTGGAGGACATTATGCTGAGTAAAATATCTCAGTCACAAAAGGACAAATATTGCATGGTACAACTGTTGTAGAATGGGACTGACATCGGGGTTTGGGTAAAACTGAGAAAAATTGGGTAAATTATGTATACTGCATTGAAGCAGATGAGGGAGAGAACAATTTAAAAGTGATATATGACACACAAATTCGTGAAGCGTTCCTTATTTTTAGATGGATCGATTCCGTGACTGGAGTGGTGGGAATAAGTGCGTTTGAGAGAGCTAGGTTGGCACAGGATAGAACAGCATTTAGAGCTCTTGTACATAGGGTCGCTATGAGTCTCAAACAACTCGATGGCACATAACAACACCAACAACAACATATGATAGGGTATTATGGTTATCACAGGAATCTAGAATTTAAGGTTGCATAGTGGAGTGCATTCAGGACGGGGGGATTGTATACCAATGAAGAAGTTCATCTTTTGCTTTTCGAAGAGAGGACTGAACTGGGGTGGGGTGGGGGGTAGAGAAAAAAGTGTAGCAATGAATGAATGGAAATCCAAAATCTCTTTAAATGTTCATTAAAATAAATAAAATAAAATTTAAAAAAGTTGAAATGGAAATGCACATTCCTGAGCCTGGAAAATTTTCACGTAGCAATTGATGTACACCTACATTTGGGAAGACCTGATTGTGATTGCTGATTTTTAACAAGTTAACATAATCTTGGTCAAGTATACATGTTTGGAACCTCAATTTTATAGTTTTTAGAATGAAAAGGATGAGATATTTTTTCCAAGAATTTTTATTAGGATCAAATTATGTGAAGAAGCTAGGGTAGTATATCTCAAAGTGCTTTGTGCTTGATGCAAAGTCAGCTGTCAGGGACCTCTTTAGAATATTGGAAAGCAACCACGTCAATCTGGAAGCTAAGGTGAGCCTACTCCAGACCATGGTCTTCATAATTACTTACTACACATCAGTGAGCTGGACAATAACTAAGGATGATAGGAAAAGAATCAGTGCCTTTAATTTGTGGTGCTGGAGAAGAATTGGTGAAAAAATGCTATATTTAAATATATTTCTCATATGTATATTTTATATCTGCATTTTCTATTCAATCACCTCATATAGTCCTACCTTTGTAATTCTTATCATAGCCCAGGAATGAAACAAATATCTGTCAATAGAGTTAGCTGGATTTCATACATCTATAGTTGTTGTTGTTGTGTGTTATGTGCCATCGAGTCACTTGTGACTCAGCCCTAAACCCTGCTCTATCCTGTGCCATTCACACTGCCTCTGACACAGCCATCCCAATTACCCCAGTCACTGAATTAATCCACCTCATAGAGGGTCTTCCCCTCCTCCGCTGTCCCTCTACTCTACCCAGCATGATGTCCCTCTCCAAAGACCTGTCTCTCCTTGCAACATGTCCAAAGTATGTCAGACAAAGCCCCAGAATCCTTGCCTCCAAGGAGTAGCCTGGTTTAACCCCCTCTAGGATAAATCTGTTTGTTTTTTTGGCAGCCCATGGTACCTTCAATGCTCTTATCCAACACCACAGCTCAAAGGCATCAATTCTCCTTCTGTGCTCCCTAGTCATTGTCCAGCTCTCTGATGCATAACAAGTGATTGCCAAGACCATGGCCTGTATCAGGCGTACCTTCGTCTCCAGAGAGACACCTTTGCTCTTGAGTACTTTAGAGAGGTCCCTAACAGCAGACTTTCCCATCGCAATACGTTTTTTGATTTCCTGGCTGCTGGTGCTAAGAGTGTTGACTATGGAGCCGAGCAAACTGAAGCTGTGAATAATCTCAATCTCTTCGCCATCCATCCTGATGCTATCAATTGGTCCAGTGGTGAGAATCTTTGTCTTCTTGACAATGAGCCTCAGTCCATACTGAAGGTTGCAGTCCTTGACCCTCTGCAGTAAGTGCATGAAGTCCTCCTCAGTTTCAGCGAGCAAGGTTGTGTCATCTGCATAACGCAGATTGTTGATAGATCTTCCACCAATCCTAACGCCACACGTCTCCTCATAGAGCGCAGCCTCTTGGATAATCTGTTGTGCATACTGGTTGAAAAGATACAGAGATAGGACACATCTCTGGCATACACCTTTCCCAATTTTGAATCATGCAGTGTTTCTCTGCTCTGTTCTGAAGACTGGCTCTTGGTCCAAGAATAGGTTTCGCATTAGCACGATCAAGTGTTCTGGGATTCCCATTCTTCTCAGAGTCAGCCACAGTTTGTTATGATCCACACATCTATAGTTAGATTAAAATTTTAAGCCTAACCGTTGACTATTCAAATGGTTCGACACAATAATTTCATTCATCCACTCACTCACTTACTGCTATTGAATTGGGACCAATTTATAACTGAACCTCCAGTGGGTTTTCAGAGACTGGAAAAGCATGGAGGAAATAATTATGGACTTAGGAACCTGACTGTCTGTTAGGGAAAGGAGAGGGTGGAGATTGTCATTTTATTGATAAAGAACTTTAATGTTGGCCACGAAAAGAACCAGAGAGTAAGAATAGTTTGTCTACATATCCCAAGTGTCAATTCTCAAAAGGATAGATAGCTATATTCCAAAGAAAAAGTTTTTAAAAAATGACACAATATCTGTAAAAATAAATAATGGACACGTTGTTGGTGTTGTTGTTATGTGCAATCAAGTCACCTGTGACCCATAGCGTCACTTTGTACAGCACCTCTGAATTCTGTCCTGTCCTGAGTCACTCTCAGTAATTCCCACACATCAACCCTCATTGTCCTAGTTACCGTTTCAATCTATCTTATCCCCCATTGTCCCAGTTACCATTTCAATGCATCTTATCCAGAGTCTTCCTTTCCTGTGCTGTCCCTCCACCCTTCTGAGCATGATGTTCTTCTCCAAAGACTGGTCTATTCTGACCACATGAAACAGAACTTCAAAATACTAGCCTCCAAGGAGAAACTTGATTTTATCCTCTCCAACAGACCTATTTGGGGTATTTTTGGGAGTCCATGGTATGTTTAAGACTCTTCTCCAGCATAACAACTTGAAAACACCAATTCTTCTTCTGTTACCCTTAGTCATTGTCCAGCTTTCTGAAGCATAACAAGTAATTGTGAAAAGACCATGGCCTAGATTAGGTGTACCTTAGTCTCTAGTCTGACATCATTGATATTCAGCCCTTTGAAGTGGTCCCTAACAGCAGATTTTTCCAATGCAATTCTTTTGAATTCCTGACTGCTGGTGTTAAGAGTGTTGATTGTGGAACCACGTGAGCTGTAATTGTTAATGACCTTAATCTCTAGTGGTAAGAAATTGAACTGTCAATCGCAAAGCATGTAGTTTGAATCCACCAGATGGAGAAAGATAGGCAATCTCCTATACAATTAATTGCCACTGAAAACTCATGAGTACAAAACACAACAAACAACTAAGTCAATTCAATGTATTCATTTTCCTCTTAAAATTTCTTTATAGTGAGTCATTCTCAAATTTGTCTTTTTAAAAGAAAAGTTTAAAAAAGAGAAATTGCCAAAAATGAATCCATGGAAGAACCAGAAACAAAGTACTAATGAGACTAATCTTCTTTTCAAATACTCTGGTCAGAAGAATAAGGCTGGACACTTCCTTGACTTACAGTTTCTTTTGCTAAAAGAAACAATACTTAGCACAGTTGATGTTGAGACTTTACAGAACAAACTAAACCTTCAACAAAGTTCCCAGAAATAGCCTGATTTTGCATAATCCCAGCATTCAATTGTGAACAAATAATCTCTTCTCTCCCATTGCAATCTAGATGAACTGGCTTTCATAGCTGACCTTCCTTTGAGTTGCTAAGGGTGTTAAATGACATGAGAGAAGATTGCCATTCTCCCTTGGAATGAGTGCTGGATTTGAATCTTCAAAGAAGCGTGTTTAAATCAGTTGTTGTTGTTGTTGTGTGCCTTCAAGTCAGAATCAGCTTATAGCTGATTGTCCAGCAGGTTTTCAAAGGTAGTAAATTATCCAAAAGTGTTTGGAACAATATGTCAACAGAGAATTGCCAGGTGTGCAGGCTGGATTTAGAAGAGGTCGTGATACTAGGGAAATTATAGCTAATGTTAGATGGATCTTGGCAGAAAGCAGAGAATACCAGAATAATGCCTAGCTGAGCTTCAATGACTATGCAAAGGCTATGTGGATCACAGCAAGCTATGGCTGACTCTGAGAAGAAAGGGAATCCCAGAACATTTGATTGTGCTAATGTGAAATCTCTATGCTACCAAGCCGAAGGTGGGTGATTGTCATCCGTGGCCCTCGGCCAGGTTCAAATTGTTTTCCTGTCAAACATTCTTCTAGGTGGTACAGCACTGGTCTGTGCCTTGCTGTACAGAGGTAACTTGTGGTTGCTGTGATGCTGAAGACTGTGATAGTGATGTGCCAATCGTGGTAATGGGTACCCATGGTGGAGCTGGAGCTTCCCGACTAAAAAGCCTGGAAGCAGGAGCGGCATCCACTTCCGAAATGGCTTGCCTCCAGAAACTCCATGCACGAACAGTGCTCAGGCCGTTCGCTCACAGGGTTCCTATGAGTCGTCTACTACTCGATGGCATCAAACAATAACAACAACAATGTGAAACCTATACTTGGACCAAGAGGCAGTCATCAGAACAGAAAAGGAGACACTACATGGTTAAAAATCAAGGAGTTTGTCAGGGATGTATTCTGTCTCCATACCTTTTCAATCTGTATGCAGAACAGATCATACGAGACACTGGCCTGTAAGAAGAGGAATGTGCATCAGAATTGGTGGAAGGACCATCAACAACCTGCGTTATGTGGATGACACAACCCCGCTTGCAGAAACGGAGGAGGACCCGAAGTGCTTACTGCAAAAGGTCAAGGACTGCAGTCTTCAATATGAATTGGAGTTCAACGTCAGAAAACAAAGATTCTCACCACTGGGCCAATTGGCAGGATCAGTATGGATAGTGAAGAGATTTAGATAGTTAACAGATTTAGTTTACTTGGTTCCACAGTCAACACTCTCAGAAACAGCAGCCAGGAGATCCAGAGACCAATTACATTGGGGAAAGTCAGCTGTGAGGGACCTCTCAAGAGTACTGAAGAGCAACAAAGTCAGGCTGGAGACTAAGGTGAGACTGATCCAGGCTATAATCTTTGCTATTACGTGCTATGCATTGGAGAGTTGGACAGTGACTAGGGATGAAAGAAAGAAAATTAATGCCTTTGAACTGTGGTGCTGGAGAAGAGTGTTGAATATACCATGGACTGCTAGGAGAACAAACAGGTTTTCCTGGAGAAGGTGAAGCCAGAATGCTCCTTGGAGGCAAGGATTCTGAAACTTCGTCTGACATACTTTGGGCATGTTGCAAGGAGGGACTGGTCCTTGGAGAGGGACATCATGTTTGGGAGAGCAGAGGGACGGTGCAGAAGAGGAAGACCCTCAATGAGATGGATCGATTCTGAGAGTGGAGTGGTGGGAATGAGTGTGTTTGAGACAGCGAGGTTGGCACAGGATAGAACGGCACTTAGGGCTCCTGTACATAGGGTCGCTATGAGTCGCAAACGACTTGATGGCACATAACAACAACAAATCACACAGGAGGAGATTGCCCATCTTTCTCCTGCAGAGCAGCTGGTGGGTTTTACTTGTATGCATTTGGGACTGCATCACAGTTTTTTAGCACTGTGTGACCAGAAGTCTCTGATTGAACTAGAAATATTTTTAAATTAATTTAAAAAAATTAAAAAGCTTAATAGCTATGGAGGCAGCACCAGCGATAACGGCCTTCATTTTGGTCAAGGTAGACTTATATCTGTGCATGTTGCCATTTTCAAGTGGGATCTCAGGAGTAAATTCTAACCTAACTACCTTTCTTTTTAAATAATAATAAAAAAACAAAAACAAAACACAGTTCATACATAATTCCCTTCCTGATTATATCTTTTCTATAAATTAACCTCTCTCCAAAATGTAGCTACTTGTTTGGTTTCACCATTCTTAAAGGGATAATAACTCCATGCAAGTATTATATTTGATGTCTAAATATATTGCTTTTTATCAAATTAAAAATATTTATTGGAAAGCATTTGCTCATTTTCCACTGATGCTTCTTGTATAGACTTATCAGATAGAAGATACTCTTGTCTTTATCATTGGTTCCATTGTTATCTCCCATTTCTGAATTCTCATGCTTATACTGAAGGAAATATTATCCTCAAATGGATCGCCTTTTACATTTGTAAAGACAGCTGCAAGTATTGTTTAGTTTTTCTGCTATTTCCTTTTCCATTGTCTCTAATTCCCTGTTATTATTTTAAGTGCACACATTTTTTCCTTGATGTTTGTCCACTTAGATACTCATGATGTTTGCAAAATATTTTATTCTCCTTAATTCTTAGTAATAAAAATTTTTTAATACTAGCTATTTAATTTTTGATTGCTTGTTTGTATTATATATCGCAGAGTTTTTCCTTTGATAAATGACAAATACTTTATTTATTCGCATATTTTTCTTTTTACCTTTCACAGTGTGTCATTGTTGTTGTTAGGTCCCATTGAGTCGAGTACAACTCATAGCGATCCTATGAACAGAAGATCTGATCAGCATTCTATCCTGTGCCATCCTCACACTTCCTGACACCCAAGAGCCCTTTGGGGCAGTCATGATATCAATCTATCTGGTCGAGAGTTTTTCTCTCTGCCAACCTTCCACACTTCCCAGCATCATGTCCTTCTCCAAGGAATAGCCCCTCCTAATAAAATGCCTAAAGTATGTGAGGCGCAGCCTCATCATCCTTGCCTCCAAAGAACAGTCTGGTTGCACCCTCTGCAAGACATAATTTGTTCTTTTGGAAGTCCATGGAATGTTCAATGTTTTTCTCCAATACATATAAGAAAGGAACAAATAATTTCTTTTATTTTTTAACTTAAGCAGCTAAATCCCATTTGACTCCTGGAAGCCTCTTTCCATGTGACCAGAAAAACACACAGTATTCTAAAAGCTTATATGTCTATCTTCCCCCCCACCACACACACACATCCATATCTCTGCCACACTGAGTATAAGGAGACCTGATGCCACTATGGTTAAGCACTTAGCCAAAAAGCCCATGATTTGACCACTAGTAGCTCACAGTTAAAAAGATGCATGGTAATTTACTTCAGTAAAGATTATAGACTTGGAAATATTAAGGGGGGCAGCTCTGTTATAACCTTTAAGCCAACTTTCCCCACAAACAACCCAGCCTAAGTGTTCAGGCTGCCTGCCTGGCTTTAGCAAGTTCTATATTGAGAATCATTTGGGTTAGTCTACTCAGGGCCTCACTTAGGCTTTCTTCATTCTGTGGTACTTGCTGAATAAGATTCACTCAGGATGTTGCTGTTAAGTGTCGTTGAGTCATAGGCAACTCATAGCAACCCTATGAACGAAAGACCTGAACACTTGTATAACTTTCATCCTTTCTCCAGGTTCATAGAATTTCTCAGAGGCAAGCTACTTCAGAAGTGGATGCCACTCCTGCTTCCAAGCTTGTGTTCATCGGGGAGCTCCAACAAATACTATCTACCATAGGTAATCATTATCACATTTGATACATCAGTGTCACAGTGTTCAGCTTCACAGCAACCACGAGTTACCTCTGTACAGCAAGTGGACAGACCAGGGCTATATGACCTAGAAGAATATTTGACCAAAAACAATTAAAAACAAGCCTGAGGACCTGCAGTCGGCGGGCCCTACCGAATTTAAGACCAGAGTACAGTTCAAACTCCATGAGCTCCATCATTCCAAATTCCTCCGTAATCAAGCATTCTTATTGGCTCTCACCACCCAAAGACACCCATCTGGGAGCATTTCCCTGGTTCTTCAATATCCTTCTATTCTGATGCCGCATGTTTCTTCAGAGTGTAACTTTTTTGATTTTTTCACTGTGTAGACTGAGGACACATGAGGGAAGTACACATAAATAAAGAGAAGATTTAAAAAGGCCTGGAGACTTTCTATAACTATCATCATTTCAACAAAGTTTTTAGACTTTCCATAGGCATGTAGTTTAGGAATTGGATGCCAATCTTGCTTCCAATCCTGAACCAATCTGTGAGCTCCCCCAAACACTGCCCATGATGGGTAGCCAATTATGGTGTTTGTCACACCTGTGGACCAGTTGTCCATCATCAAAGCAACTATATGTTATTCCAGTGGAGCAAATAGACAGACCTCTGCTGTATCACTCGAAGAATGTTCATCCAAAAGAAATTAACATTTTATTAAATACAATTAAAATACTATAGTATTTTAAAATTCTGACAAAGAAAGCCATAAGAGCCCCGAGTGTCCCGTATGTGTCCATTGCAAGAGGCCAACCTAAGATCCAGCTTGAACCTAGGTTCACAACACACTAGCCCTCAGCCTGCAGGCATGGCCAAACATTTCAGTATTTTAAAATTCTGGCATATATCATATATCCCACAGTCTTTAATGTGAATTGCATCTTACATAACATCAAGAAAACAAAGATTCTCATCCTGGGCAGCATGATGATAGATGGAAAAAAAGATTGAGATTGTTAACAATTTCATCTTATTCTCATCCACAATCAACATCATTGGCACCAGCAGTCAGGAAATCAAAAGATGAGTTGCATTGGAAAAGTCTATGGCCAAGGACATCTCCAGACTGCTAAAGAGTAATAATATCAGCGTAGACACTAGGGTGCACCTGATCCAGGCCATTGTTGTCTCAATTACTTGCTATGCATCAGAGAGCTGGACAATGACTAAAGATGATAGAAGAAGAATCAATACCTTTGGATTGTAGTGCTGGGAAAGAGTATTGAACATACCATGCACTGCCAAGAAAACAAACAGATTTGTCCTGGAGAGGATTAAACCAGGTTGCCCCTTGGAGGCAAGGATTTTGAAACTCTATCTCATATACTTTGGCCATGTTTCCAGGAAGGACTAGTGCTTGAAGAAGGACATCATACTTTGAAGGAAGGAGGGTTAATGCAGGAGAAGACCCTGGATGAGACAGATTGACATAGTGACTGTGACAATGAGGGCAGCTTTGTAAGACACAGTAAGATTGGCTCAAGATAGGATAGGATCTAGTGCTATTCTTTTTTTAAAAAAAACTAATTTTAATGAAAGTTTACAGAGACTTAGGATTTTCAGTCATTCATTGTTGCACTTTCCTTCCTGTCTACTCCCTCCTCCCTGATTTACTCTTCTCCTTGAAAAGTAAAACTCTTTCATTGTTATGCAATCCCTCCCCCCAAGTCCACTGCACTATGCAGCCTTAATGGGGTCACTCTGAGTCATAGTCAACAGCACATAACAAAAACATATATGCTGAGATAGATAAAGATATAGATATAGATCTGGTTACAGATATAGATATGTTGTTGTTATATTGTTGTATGTTATCCAGTCAATTGCTACCCATTGCTACTCTATATGTCCAGCAGCTCTGAAGCCTGCCCTGTCCTGAGCCAGTCTCACTGATTCTTATACACCTAGCCCTATTACTCCATTTACTGTATCAGTCTATCTCATCTAGCGTCTTTCTCTCCTGAGCCATCCTTCTACTCTTCTGAGTATAATGTCTTTCTCCAAGAATCAGTCCCTCTTGGTCACGTGCCCACAGTATGGGAGATGAAGCTTCAAAATCCTAGCATCCAAGGAGAAATTTGGTTTTACCTTTTCCAAGACAGACTTGTTTTCTCGGTGGTTCATGGTATGTTTAAGATTCCTCTCCAGCAAGCACTACAGCTGGAAGGTATCAATTCTTCTTGCATGATCTTCAGTCATTATCCAGCTGCCTGATGCATGTAATGGCAAAGACCATGGTCTGGATTAGTTGCACCTTAGTCTCTGGACTGACATTGTTGCTTTCAGCACTCTAGGGAGGTCCTTGAGAGCAGGTTTTAGCAGTGAAATTAATTTTTTTTTTTATTTCCTGACTGATGTTGTTGATTGGCAAGGCAAACAAAGCTGTAATTGTCAACAACCTCTATCTCGTCTTCATTCATCATGGTGCTGTTAATTGGCCCAGTGGCAAGAATCTATTTCTTCTTAGGTAGCCACAATTTTTGTGAACCACACCATCAAATGCCTTTGTATAGTCAATGAAACAGAGATAGACATTCCTCTAGGACTCTTTTCCTTTCCCCAAAATTCATTTGACTTTGGCTATAAGGTCTGTAGTGCCATGACCTCTTCTAAACCTAGCTTATATTTCTGATGATTCTCTGTCAGTGTTCTGTTCCAGTTGTCTCTGGATAATCTTCAACAGAATTTTGCTAGCATATGCTAGTAGTGAGATTGTTCAATAATTTCCACCCTCTATTGGGTCACCATTTTGGGAAATGGGAGTAAATATGGATTGCTTCCAGTCAGTTGGCCAGGTAGTTGTCCTCCAGATTTTTTGACACAACCTGATGAGTACATCCAGAGCAGCATTTGCTTGTTGAAGTCTGTCAATTGGTATTCCATCAATTCCTGGAAATTTATTTTTTGTCAAGTCCTTCATAGAAGTCTGAACTTCCTCCTTTATTGTCATTGCTTCTTGATCATTTGTTGTTTCAATAAATTATTTTGTATCAGCCAATTCTTTTTGGTACAGTTTACTAAATATTCTGTTTACTCCTTCCATCTTCTTTTAATACTTCCTGAATCATTCAGTATTCTGCCCATAGCATTCTTAAGCATTACAACTCACAGCTTGAATTTGTTCTTTAATTCCTTCAATTTAAGAAATGCAGAGCAAATTCAGCCTTTTGATTTTCTGACTCTAGCTCCTTGAACATTTCATTATAATACTTTGCCTTATCTTCCCAATATCCCCTTTGAAATCTTTTATTCAGCTCCTTAACGTCTTGATTTCTTCCCTTTACTTTGTCTTCTTGGTACTCTAGTGCAATATTCAGATCTCTTCTGACATCCAATTTCGACTTTTACTTCTTCCTCCTCCTTTGTCCTTTTTTAATGATTATTGGATGATATTCATGTTATCCTTCCACAGCTCAAACGGTCTTCATTCATTAGTGTTCAAGGCCTCAAACCTGTTACTGAAGTTTTGTTGGGTTTGTGTGGGGTTTTTTTGTTTGTTTGTTTGTTTGTTTTGTTTTAATTCATGTGGGATAGACTCAAAATCAAATTTTTATTACTATGGATTTGATTTGACCTTCTTTAGCTTTAATTTAAACTTGTATATGAGTAGTTGATGTTCTATTCCACTGCCAGCATCTGGCTGATATTGAACTTCTCCAGAGATTCGTTCCACAAATGCAATAGATTTGATTCCTGTGAAATCATGTAAAATCCATGTGTATAGCCTGTGTTTGTTTTTTATAAAAGGTATTTGCAACAAATAAATCACTGATTGTGAAGAATTGTATCCTTCTACCCCAGCCTTATTTTTATTACCAAGTCTTTATTTCCCAACTATTGGTCCTTCTTCCTGGTTCTCAGCTTTCACATTTTAGTCACCTATTGTGAATAATGCATCTTGATTACATGTTTGATAGATTTCTGACTGCAATAGATTAAATAAATCATTTATTTACTCCTCCTTGGCTCTGGTTGTTGGTGCCTAAGTTTGAATGATAGTGGTATTAACAGGTCTTTCTTGTATGTGTATGGATATTATTCTGTCACTTACAATATTGTAGAGATGGGTCTAGAAATGCCCTTTTAACCATGAAAGCAACCCCACTTTTTTCTCACTTTTTCTTCTCCAGCATTGTAAATCATATGATCATCTGATTCAAAATGTCCCATGCCAATCCATTTCATTTTGCCAGTACCTAGTACTGTCAATATTTAAGTGACTTATATTGAGCTGTGGTGCTGGAGAAGGGTACTGAATGTACCCTGGACTGCCAGGAAAACAAACAGATCCATCTTGGAGAGGATTAAACCAAGCTACTCCTTGGAGGCAAGGATTCTGGGGCTTCGTCTGACATACTTTGGACATGTTGCCAGGAGGGACGGGTCCTTGGAGAGGGACATCATGCTTGGGAGGGTGGAGGGACAGCGCAGGAGGGGAAGACCCTCTATGAGATGGATTGATTCGGTGACTGGGGTAATCGGGATGGGTTTGTCAGAGGCGGTGCGGTTGGCGCAGGATAGAGCAGGGTTTAGGGCTGTTGTGCATAGGGTCGCTATGAGTCGGAAACGACTCGATGGCACATAACAACAACAAATATTTTTTTAACAATGTCCACAGCAGGGTAGTAGGATTTGAAATTAGGGAGTGAGATGCCTCCTACCCTGTTTCTCTTTTTGAGGAATGCTTTGCTTATTCGGGGCCTCTTTCCATTCCAAATGAAATTAGAGACAGTGTGGGACTGGTACAATGATGGACACATGGATCAATAGAACTGTTAACCTGAAAATCAGCCTATATATTTATGGTCAACTGATTTTTGACAGGGAGATGAAATCAGTTATGTGGGGAAACAACACCTTTTTTAACAAATGGTGTTGCCAAAATTGGAAAACTATCTGTAGAAAACTCAAGCAAGTTCCATAACTTACACCATATACAATAACCAATTCAAAGTGGATGAAGGACCTAGGACTAAAACCAAGGACTATAAACTTCATTAAAGAAAATCTTGGAAGAACTCTAGATGTCATAATCCACAACATAAACAGTTTCCCAAGCTGAAAAACCTACAACCAGTAGAGGATAAAATAGATGAATGGGATCTTCTAAGAATCAAATCCCTACGCACATCCAAAAACTTCTCCAAAAGAGTAAAAAGGGAAGCCACAGACTGGGAAAAAGTATATATAAGGGACTTATATCTAGAATTTATAAAACACTCGAGCACTACAACAAGATAAAAATAAACAACCCAGTTGCAAAATTGGCACAGAATACGAACAGACACTTCACCAAAGAAGACATTTAGATGGCTAACATACACATGAAGAAAGGTTCAAAGGTTCAAAAATCCCTAGCTCTAAGAGATATTTTACGCACACACACACACACACACACACATTACTATGAGATATCATCTCAACCCAATAAGAATAGCAAAACTTAACAGAACATTAGCAACAAATGTTGGCAAGGTTTTGGAGAAACTGGAACCCTTATTCATTCTTGGTGGGAGTGTAAAATGGTGCAACCACTCTAGAAGGCAGGATGATGCTTTCACAAAAAGTTGGAAATAGAAATACTATTTGACCTAGCAATTCCACTACTGAGAATTTACCCTAAAGAAATCATAACTGCCACCAAAGCAGATATATGCACACCCATGTTTATTGCAACTTTGTTCACAACAGCAAAGAGTTGGAAACAACTCAAGTGAATGGATAGAGAAGCTGTGGTATATTCACACAATGGAATACTGTATTTAAAAACAAGGAACTCATAAAATATTATACAAAATGGGTGACCCTGGAGTACATTATGCTGAGTAAAATATCTTAGTCACAAAAAGTGGCATAGTGCCACTGTTGTAAAGTGAGACTGACTCTGGAGTTGGGGAAAACCAAGAGGAGAAAATGTATAATGCATTGAATCAGATGAAGGAGAGAACTGTTTAGGAGAAATATGTGATTAGGTATTAGTGTCATGACAGGAGTTCAGGATAAAGGCTGCATAGATGAGTGCACTGGATGTGGGTGAGGGATTGTATAGCAATGAAATAATTTTTTTATTATTACTTTTTTTTTTTTTTACTTTTCAGAGAGAAAAGCTAACTGGCGGGGGGAGAGGTGGGCAAGGAAGAAATTGTGCAACAATAAATGAATTGAAATCCAAAGTCTGTAAATTTTCATTAAAATAAAAAAGGCATACTTCATACATTGCACATTCCAATTATTAATTCCTGCTTACAACTGTTACTCCTTCTTTGTGTTTCCAAATTTGAGGGCTCAGCTTCAGTTAGCATATATGTTAGTCTACTCTAAGTGTTCTCTACTATACATAGGGTTTTAGAAGACCTGATATATTTAGGAAGTGGATGGACAATACTTTTTCCTAGTCTGTCTAAAGTTGGATGCTTAGTTTTAGAGCAGTATCTGATAAACAAGGTTTTAACCGAAAAGAAGCAGTGAAAACCACTTCCCTTACAGAAATAACCAATAAAATCACTGTCCTCTATAACTCCTACCCCATCCCACCAGGTATGTGACCTTGTGTTTTCCCTGCGTTCCTTGTACTCCTATTTACCCAGTCTAACACCTTCCTCCCTCAGCCACCCCTTGATATGATGGTTAGGTCACAAGTCACTTTTTTGATGTCTTGCGTCATGCACTACTGCTGGTCTCTTACGCTGATGCCTGTCTTGCATTCATAAGTATGTAAGTCCAAATCCAATGTACCTGCATCAGGAAAAGATTTTTGTCTGAGGCAGTACTGGGGAAAGGTCCTAGCCCCTGAACTTCAGCTGTGTGACTGTCATTTTGTGACTTAATGTCTCTACGCTTCTTTCTGCACTACATTGCTATCACAGGGCGATAATTTCCAAGGTGAAGATAGAACTCTTCTAGATCTGAAATGGCTGTGTTGTTTTGAATTCTGGGAGAATGGACATTTTCGGATTTCTGGTTTTCTTATGTAGGCTTGGGTCTGAATTTCTGCCTAGAAATTCTGATTGTTAATTAAGCCTATAGAATTCTGGGAGAATGTGTGTTACTTGATCAAGAGGATTAGGAGTCTGTCTAAGATTCTGTTTTGTGTGAATCTATGGGATTCAGACCATGAGTTAGGAGGACAAAAGTAAAAACCCAGACCCTGGTTGTGTGTGGAGCCCAAATATTTCTGAAGCAGATTTAGATGTATCTCAGGATTCTCTGGTGGCCTAGTGGTAAGAAGCTTAATTGCAATCCTAAATTCATATGATTCAAATGGACTGCTAAGAAAACAAACTGGTTCATCCTGCAGAGGGTTAAACTGGGCTGCTCCTTGGAGGCAAGGATTCTGA
>NW_006400027.1:2397696-2409723 GCF_000299155.1 Elephantulus edwardii
GCCGGAGGGGAAGGCCTTCTGGGAGATGGATTGATTCGGTGACTGGGGCAATCAGGATGAGTGTGTCGGAGGCAATGAGATTGGCACAGGACAGAGCAGAGTTTAGAGCTGTTGTACATAGGGTCGCTATGAGTCGCAAGCGACTCGACAGCACATAGCAACAGCAACAACAACAACAACATTCAATACTCTTTTCCAGCACCACAACTCAAAGGCATCAATTTTTCTTCTGTCATTCTTAGTCATTTTTCAGCTTTGTGATCCATAGAAAGCAATCGTGAAGATCATGGCTTGAATCAGGAGCACTTTAGTTTCTTGCTCTATAGTACTCTGGAGATGTCCCAGATTTTCCCCAATGTAATTAATCTTTTGGTTTTTTTTGGCTTCTGGTACCAAGACTGTTGATTGCAGAGCCAAGCAAGCTGAAGTTGTTAATAATCTCAATTTCTTTACCATCTATCATGATGCTGCCAATCCACCCAGAGGTGAGAATCTTTGTTTTCTTGATGTCGAGCTTCAATACATGTTGAAGGCTGTAGTCCTTGATCTTCTGCAGCAAATGCCTCAGATTCTCCTCAGTTTTGGCAAGCAAAGTTGTGTTATCTGCATAACGCAGATTGGTGTTGAGTCTTCCTCGAATCCTGATGCAACATTCCTCTTCATAAAGTCCAGTCTCCTGGATGATATGTTTCACATATAGACCAAAAGATATGGAAATAGGATATATCCTGGGCATATACTTTTTTGTTTGTTTTTAACTTTGAACCATGCAGTGTTTCCTTCCTCTGTTCTGATGACTATCTCCTTGAACCCTATACTTGGACCAGGAGATAGTATAGGGTTCACACAGCACTATCAAGTTTTCTGGGTTTCCCATTCTTCTCAGAGTTAGCCACAGTTTATTATGACACAAACAGTTAAATTCCTTTGTATAGTTAATGAAACACTGATAGACATTCCTCTCGTATTGTCTGATTTCTGCTAAAGTCCATCTAACTTTGGCTATAGTATCCCTAGTGCCACAGACTCTTCTAAATCTAGCCTGAACATACTGCAGTTTTCTGTTGATGTGCTGTTTCAGTCATTTTTTTAATAATTTTCATTAGGATCTTGCTTGCATGTGATAGTAATGATATTGTTCGATAATTTCTGCACTGTCGGGTCACTGTTTTTTGGGATTGAAACAAATATGGGTCTCTTCCAGTCAGTTGGCTAGGAAGTTTTCTTCCATATTTCTTGGCACAACTTGGTGAGCACATCTAGGACAGTGTCTATTTCTTGAAACATGTCAATTAGTATTCCATCAATTCCTGGGGCCTTGATTTTTCCTAATTCCTCCAAAGCAGCTTGAATGTCCTCCTTAATCACTATAGGCTCTTGATCATATGTTATTTCATGAAGTACTTTCGTCAGCCAATTTCTTTGGTACAGTGACACTGTATACTACTTCCTTCTTATATTGCTTCCTGGATCATTTAATATTCTGCCCAAAAACATCCTTAAATATCTGATAACTAACTTGTAAACCTGAGACTTCATTATACTACTACCAGGCTTCATAGTTTTATTTTGATCCAGTTTCAGAAGCACTATGCCCCCTTTTAGTGCCTCAATTTCTCAACATCCTTATTTCTATTCACTTTCCAATATTTTTCTGGTAATGAAGAAATAGAAGTCACAAAGTGGAGGTGGAGAGGAAGATAGGTAGATCTATTGGCAACCCAATAAAACTGACAAAATCTGCCCTATACAGTTTCCAAGTTCATAAGTCTTTTTAGAAGTTCAATATGGACTCCCAAAACAACAGCTGTATCTTGGAAATTGTACAGAGTGCCCTTGGAAGCAAGGATGCTGAAACTTTCTCTCTCATATTTTGGACATGTTGCTGGAAGAGACTATTGCTTAGAAGGAGATATGCTTGGAAAGGTGCAAGGTGAGTAAAAGAGGAGGCCTTCAATCAGGTGATTGACACAGTGACTGCAGCAGAGGACTCAAGTTATCAAAGATAATGAGACTGGCACAGGATAGGACAGGGTTCAAGTCTGCTGTTCATAGAAATGCCATGAGTCATACTTGAATCGACAGCAACTAACAACAATTATATTTAGCAGAAGAATTATGGTCATACAGGTCGTTATCTTAGGGTGAGGTTCTTCCATTGTATTTCAGACATGCTTACCTCTGAGATTTCTCTAAATGTAACAGAGTCACCTACGTATTGTGTGGTAGTGGAGAGTGTTTGCATTTTAGAGGCCTCTGGTTGTTCAGTGGTAAATAATTGCATTGCCAATCCAAATTCATGTGATTCAAATCCACCAACTCCTTCTTCAGGAAAAAGATGGGCACACTCCTACAGTGGGATTTACATCCTCAGAAAACCCACTGGAAGGTCAGCTTTGAGTCAATTCTGCCTCAAGTTCTCATAGAAATAACAATCATACTCTAAGGGATCTCTTCTATTGGCCCATAGGGAGTTAGGCTGTTAATCCAAACATCATGCCTTTCTAGCAGATTGACTCTACCTCAAGAGAAAGAAGGGCTAACTTCTCCCGAAGGACAGTTAGCTATGAGAGTTGGTTTCAATTAAATGACAATGAAGGACCCTTTCCCTCACTCTATTCTTTAAGACTTCTTATTCCTTGTCACGTCATTATAGTAAAAGTATATTTTGGGCTAAAACTCTATTTCCTGCTTATGTTATTGTTACTTAATGCACCGTCCATATCTGAGTCATTTAACAAACTGTGGTCAGATTTCCTTATCCATGTAACCTATTTTCCCCTTTGAATGTAAACATACTCCCCCCTTTTTACATCTCTTTTATCTTTATTCTTTTAACAGACCAAACCTGAATACTCTGTCAATTGCATAAATAAATACTTTCACCAATTAGTTTACCATTTCCATCTTCTTGAAGATCTAGGTCACCCTTAAAACAATCTGACCTTTTGCAATCTATATAAGCTCCCTTCCATACCTGATGCTCAGTCATCTGAAGATATCAACTTATTTCTACTCTGGAGGTTTCTTTTACCTCTTTTCTTATCTCTGTCTTGTTCATGTTTCATCTTATGCTCATTGAATTATCCATTTATGTTCCATGTGTTATTTTGTGCTATGCTATGTTAGGCTACACTATGTTACGCTATTCTATCTTATGTACCGTTGAATTAGAGCCAACTTATAGCAGACCCTTCAGTGATTTTTTTTTTCAGAAATTGTAATCTGCACCAGAGGAGCTTTCCCATATTTCTTCCACAGAGCAGCTCATAGATCCAAACCATTTATTTTTGAGTTGAGAGTTAACTAAATTACCACTTAGAGCCACTAACTTAGTTACCACTAATTTACCAGAGTTCTATATCTTGCATAGTCTCTATATTTTATGTTTGTTTTCTTCTGACTTCCCATACATATATGAAAATCTTGGACGTCTGTCATATTTAAATGTTCAGGAATATAACTAATGAAAATCCCTTTGAGTGTGAATGGAAGTAATTTACATGAATATCATCATATAGTGACCTGACCAATTTGATGTTGGAAAATGCCTGGTCTTATATCATATTATGTTTTCCCATTGTCCAAAAACTTTGTTTGAAAGATACTCTTCCAGTCTCTTTTCCCAAAGTGTTTAAGGCACTATAGACATCATTAGGAAACCTTATCAATTTCTCCTTTTGATAAAGCATACCTACCTTTAACTATGCTGATTTATGCAGTTCAAAGATCAGTTATCCTTTCAGAAAATAAACTCTTGGTCTTCTACCAAAAATGCTGGTGTGGAATGAGGATAAGGAGGAAGTGGAGAGAGAACTACTTTAACAACTTTACATTCATTGTCCTTATATTAACCCATGCTCCTCATTCAACTTTCTGAAGGTTTGGGTGTTGTCAGTTACTAGGGATCCGTTACTGTAGAGAATCATGATTTTCTTCATTGATGGCTCAGGAATAGTTTTTTTTGTCAGTTAACGGTAAAATAAATATTTTCTCTCCTCTAAATTTTGTTAATTCCTTTTCTCTGCCAATACTTTTAAAGTATGATACACATTCAGAAAAGCATATGAATGAAAAGTACCTAGCTCAATGTCTTTGAAATTTGGAAGATAGCTACATGATCGAATGACTGGAAGATTTTAACATTTTTCCCACTCCCAAAGAAGGTGGGATTTATTGAACAAGGTTATATCACATGCAAGCAAAACCTTGCTGAAGATTATTAAGAAATGGTTGGATCATTACATCAACAGGGAACTTCAGGCTAGATTCAGATGAATACAGAAATTGAAGCTGGATTTAGAAAGTGCCATGCCACAAGAATATTGTTTCTGATGTCATAAGGATACATACAGGCTGGAAACAGAAAATAACAGGTTGTTTACTTATGTTTTATTAAGTATGCGAATAGATTTGACTGTGATGATCATAAACAGTGTTGGCTAATAATGAAAAGAATTGAAATCCCAGAACACTTAATTATTTTATTATAAAATATATATATATATATATATAATAAGAAATAATTGCCTGAACAGAACAGTGTATGATTTTAAATCAACAAAGGCACAAATAAGGGTTGTATCTTTTCTTCATAATTATTCAATCTATATGCTGAGAAAATAATTCAAGAAGCTACACTCAATAAAAAAGCATGTGGCATCAGGATTGGAAGAAGATTCATCAATAACTTGCATTGTTCAGATGATAAAACCTCCTTTGCAGAAAGTTAAGAAGATTTAAAATACTTATTGTGTAAGAACAAACAATGAACAAAAATTGAAGTTGTCAATATTTTCACTTTATTGAATTCACAACCAACACTAATGGCAGTAGGAGTTAAGAACTGAAAAGCAAAATCTCACGTCAAAGACATCTCTGAAGTTTGAGACAGTAAGGACTCAGTTTAAAAATTAAGATGTACTTGATCCAAGTTATGGTATTTTCAATTGCTTCATATGCATCTGAAAGTGGGACAACAAATGAGCATGATTGAAGAAGAATCAATGACTTTGAATGGTGGTGTTGGAGAAAAGAGGAGCATCAACAAATGGATTGACATAGGGACACTAACAACAGACTTACTGGTAGAGTTCTTGGGGACAGTTCATGACAAGGCATGGTTTAGATCTGGTCACTGTGAATTGTAGTCAACTTAATGGCACATTGAAAAACAAAACAAACAAACAAAAACCACCCCAGCTCAATAGCATTACAAATTTAACATGTTTAATTAACAGCAACAAACTTATGGTTCTAGAACACTTTATGTAGCATTCCATAAGACTCCATCATTTTATTTCCCAGTGACTCTCCTCATTCACCTCAAGGTAACCATTATTCTGATTCTCAGCACATCTATCATTTTTATTATTTTTTTTTTAACTACACAAGAATTGTATCATTCAACAATACTGTTTCACATCTGGCTTCTTTTGTTCAGCATACTGTTTTCTGAGATTCAGCAATATGGTATTAATTATATTCCCTTATGTAAATCTACTACTACTTATTTATACATTCTACTGCTGATGGGCATTTGGGATGTTTCCAGTTTGCAGCTATCATGAACAACACTGTTGTACGTAATTTTTAGTCAACTCATACATGAATTTCTTTACGTTTTTATTCAGCTGTACTCCTTGTTGGATTCTAAGTTCTCATTTGTTCCACTGTCATAAAGGCAGCTAAATAAACAATAATAAAAAGTCATTGTGCCAGTTTATTTCCACTAACTAGTATCATCAGTGAGTTGTTCCATGTCCTTACTAGATCTTCATATACTAGTATTTGTAGTTTTAGCCATTGTGAGAGTGTTGACGTATCTCATATGGATCTAATGTGCTTTTCACTGAAGATAAATAACATCAATCATCTTTACACATGTACACTGGATATCATTCATAAAGCACTTGTTGAAGTTCTTTAGAAACACGTTTAAATTTTCATGAGCTTTCTTTCATAGATGTTAAATAGTTGCAAATACTTGGATTAACCTTAGCTTAAAAACAAACAAACAAACAAACAAACAAATCTAATTTCCTTTGATCAGTTCTGACTCATGGCAAACCAGTGTGTGACAGACCAGAGCAGTGATCTAGAGGATGCTCAATAAAGAAGTAGATTTTCAGGCCTTTTTTCCAAAGTGACTCTGAGTAGATTTGAAGTACCAACATTGTAGTCAGTAGGCAAAGGCAACGTCAGAATAAAATAAATTTTATTTTTATAGATTATCTGTAATTATCATGGTTGCTGTGATATGAAACACTGCAACATTGATGTGTCATATGTGATAATGGTTACCCAGGGTGAACAATGTTTGGTGGAGCTCCTGACTAAAACAAGCTTAGAAGAAAGAGTGGCATCCACTTTCAAAATAACTTGTCTCTGGAAATTCAATGAATGTGGATAAACAATGAAAACTATACAAATGGTCAAGTCTTTCTTTTTTTATTTTTTATTTATTTTTTTATTCTTTTTGTGTGAGTGTACCGTCAAAACAGATCTGACTGGTACAGGAGGAGATTGTCCCTCCTTCCCTGGCAGAGCATCTGGTGCATTCGAACTGTGAGCCTCTGAGATTGTAGTTGCAGCTCCTTGCCACTAGGCCACCAGAGCTCCCCACAAATGTTTAAGTCTTTCATTCATAGGGTCACTATGAGTTGTCTAAAACTTGATGGCCCTTAACAACAACAGCAACATCTATCATTATATGATGATTTAATCTGTTAATATTTTGCTTAGGATTTTGTTCAAAAGAGACATTGGATGGTTTTGTTCCTAGCATAGCCCTTAAGGAGTTGCATTAGTAATCCAAAGGACACACACCTCTTGTAGTTCAAATCCAACCAGCAGGCATGAGAGAGGAAGATAAGTAATGTTCTCAAATATGATTCAAAGTCTTAGAAATCTGTCGAAGGATCAGCTATGAGTTATGAGTCTCAAATAATGAGAATGAAGATATTATTGTTAGGATTTGGTTATCTAGTTTATGTTGAATTAGAAGACTTTCCACCCCTCTTTTCTCTGTTTACAGGTTGCACTCCAAAAGCTTGATACTTCAAAACCATCTGTCACTCAAAAAGTAAGTGCGACAGTGCATTCCTGTAGGAAGGCTTACAGCTAGTGAGCCTCAGTGAGCTGGAGACACTTGATAGCACTGGGTTTTTGTTTTATTTTGTATGTTTGGAAGAATCTGTGTAGGACAGATATTATTCATTTATATGCTTTAGGAAGAATTCTTATTACACATTCAATTTCTTTCATGAACACAGAATTACTCATATTTTCTCTTCTTATAAGAGATCTCTGGAAGCTTGTTGTTACTGTCAGGTGTTACTGAGTGGCGTATGACTCCTAGCATCCCTATAGAAAACAAATCTGAACCCTGTCCTATGTCATCCTCCTGTCATCCTCTGTCATCCTCATCATTTAGGACATACTCGAGTAGTCTTCCTCTCTTTCACTGACACTTCATCTTTCTAAACATGATGTCCCTCTCCAAGGAATAATCCCTTCTAGCAACATGCCCTAAGTATGTGAGATGAAGATTTATCATCTTTGCCTGCAAGAAGCACTCTGGATGTACTTTCTCCCAGACCTATCTGCTTTTTATTTTGACAGTTCCTGAGATATTTAGTACTCTTATCACAACTCAAAGACATCAGCTATTCTTCTGTCATCCTTATTAATTGTCCAATTCTCAAATGCATACAATAACCTGAATCAAGTGTACCTTAGCTCACAAACTGACATCATTGGTCCTCAGGAATTTGGAGAGGTCCTTGGCTGCAGCCTTTTCTAATGCAATACATCTCATGATCTCCTGACTGCTAATATCAAGGATGTTGACTGTGAATGGAAGTAAAATGAAGTAACTGATAATGTCAACCTTTGCTCCATCTATCATAATGTCTTATATCTGTCCCATGGTGAGAATTTGTGTTTGTTTAATTTTGGCAGGCAATCCATATTGAATGCTGTAGTCTTTGATATTCTGCAGCAAGTTCTTAAAGTTATCTTACTTTCAGCAAGCAAGGTTGTATTATCTGCATAACACAAGTTGCTGATGAGTCTCCCTTTAATCTTGATAACACATTCTTCTTAAAAAAGTCCACTTTATCAAATGATTTTCTCAGTATACAGATTTAATTGGTATGGAGAGGATACAATCCTGATGCAATTTTTCCTGACTTTAAACAATGTAGTGTTCCCTTTCTCTGTTCAGACAATAGACTTTTAATCTATGTACATGTTTCACATAAGCACAAATAAGTTTCCTAAAATTTCTATTCTTAACAATGTTAACCATTATTTGTTATGATTCACACAGTCAAATGTCTTTGCATAGGCAATAAAATATAAAAGCATCCTTCTGATATTCTCTGCTTTCAGCTAGGATCCATCTGACAAAAACAATGATTTCCCTAGTGTAAAGGTGGCTTCTAAATCCATCTTGAGTATCTGGCTGTCTATGTATTGTTCTAGTCATTAATAGATAATCTTCAGGAATATATTGTTTGTTTGTGATATTTATGATATTGTTTGATATTTTCCACATTCTATTGGATCACCTTTCTTGGGAATAGGAACAAATATGGATCTCTTTCGGGTATTTGGCCAGGTACCTTTTTACAAATTTAGTGACACAAACTTGTGAGCATATCCAGCGGTGAGTATGTTATTTGAAATATGTCAATTGGTATTTTATCAATCCCTGAGGTTTTATTTGGTTTTTTTGTTTGTTTTTGCTAATGTCATCAGTGTAGCTTGAAATTTCCCCTTGGCTCTTAATCATATGATTCTGAAATATTTCTGTCTGTTAATTCTTTTTTTTAATACTCCCAATCCACAAGCTACTCTGCAGAAGAAAGATAGTTTTGTATTAGTTATGATGAAATGTGATTTTGTAGGGATTTGTAAACTTTAGCTAAGTTTTAACACTTTTTAGCATGAGGATTTTTAAAAATAATATATTATTATCATTTAAATCTTCAGGGTCAGTCAGTGCTATATTTAATTTATTGCTATTCATAGCTTCTTAGAGATAGAAGTTAGATAAAAGGGTGCACTTTGTTTTTCTTTTTTCTAATATAAACTGAATTATAAAATAACAAATTTTCGCACAGGTTCTTTTTATCCTACTGAAATATTATATAGTTCTCGGTTGATTCTTTTGTAATATATGATAAGTTAATAGAAATATTGTTCATATTAATACTAAACATTTAGAAACCTATTTTTAAAAAATTTGATTTTTAACTTTATTTGCATTGTTATTAGAAAACAACAAAATCATAATAAACTTTCGTATGTTTATATTTGTATAAACTCATAATCACACAATGTAATTGTGTTTTATTCCTGATTGTCTCACTATGGCTATATTTTGACAGCTGTCAAGTCTTGGCTAAGTAAATGTTATGTAATTTACTTCCATGGACTAAGAAATAGTTGTTGTTGTTACAAACCATCGAGTTGCTTACGACTCATAGTGACCATATGTACAATAGCCCTAAACTCTGCTCTATCCTGTGCCAATCGCACTGCCTCTGACACACCCATCACGATTAGCCCAGTCACTGAATGAATCTACCTCATAGAGGGTCTTCCCCTCTTGCGCTGTCCCTTAACCTACCAAGCATGAGGTCCCTCTCCAAGGAACTGTCCCTCCTTATAACATGTCCAAAGTATGTCAGATGAAACCCCAGAATCTTTGCCTCCAAGGAGTAACCTGGTTTAACCCTCTCCAGGATGAATCTGTTCGTTTTCTTGGCAAGCCAAGGTACATTCAATACTCTTCTCCAACACCACAGCTCAAAGGCATCAATTCTCCTTCTACCCTCCTTGGTCATTGTCCAACTCTCTGATGCATAACAAGTGATTGCAAAAACCATGGCCTGTATCAGGCGCACCTTAGTCTCCAGAGACACACTGTTGCTCTTGAGTACTTTAGAGAGGTCCCTAACAGCAGACTTTCCCATCACAATATGTTTTTTGATTTCCTGGCTGCTAATGCCAAGAGTGTTCACTGTGGAGCCAAGCAAACTGAAGTTGTGAACAATCTCAATCTCTTTGCCATCCATCCTGATGATGCCAATTGGTCCAGTGGTGAGAATCTTTGTCTTCTTGACATTGAGCCTCAGTCCATACTGAAGGCTGCAGTCCTTGAACCTCTGCAGCAAGTGCATGAGGTCCTCTCAGTTTTGGCAAACAGAGTTATGTCATATGCATAAAGCAGATTGTTAATAGATCTTCCACCAATCCTGTCGCCACATTTCTCCTCATAGAGCCCAGCCTCTTGGATAATCTGCTCTGCATACAGGTTGAAAAGGTATGGAGATAGGACACATCCCTGTTGTGCACCCTTCCCAATTTTGAACCATACAGTGTTACGCTGCTCTGTTCTTACTACTGCCTCTTGGTCCAAGTATAGGTTTCTCATTAGCACAATTAAATGTTCTGGGATTCCCATTCTTCTCAGAGTCAGCCACAGTTTGTTATGATCCACACAGTCAAATGCCTTTGCATAATCAATGAAACACAGATAGACATTCTTCTGGTGTTCCCTGTTTTCAGCTAAGAACCATCTAACATCAGCTACAATATCCTTAGTACTACGACCCCTTCTAAACCCAGCCTGGACTTCTGGCAGTTCTCTGCTAATGTGCTGTTCCAGTCATTTTTGGATAATCTTCAGTAGATTCTTGCTTGTTTGTGAAATCAATGATATTGTACTATAGTTTCCACACTCAGTTGGGTCACCCTTCTTTGGGATGGGAATAAATAGATCTCTTCCTGTCCGTTGGCCAAGTGGTTGTTCTCCAGATTTCTTGGCATAACTTGGTGAGCATGTCCAGGGCAGCATCTGTTAGCTGAAAAATGTCAGTTGGTTTACCATTTGTTCCTGGGGCCTAATTTTTTGCTATTTCCTTCAAATTAGCTTGAACTTCTTCCTTCATCATCATAGGCTCTTGCTCAAATGTTATTTCATTAAATTCTTCTGTATCTGCCAATTTCTTTCAATACAATGACTCAGTATATTCCTTCCATCTTCTTTTAATACTTTCTGGCTCATTTACTATTCTGCCTTAAGCAACCTTTATCGTAGCAACTCGAGGTTTGAATTTGTTCTTCAGTTCCTTGAGCTTAAGAAATAATGAAATAATTTGGCCCTTTTGATTTTCTGACTCTAGCTCCTTGCACATTTCACTGTAATATTTTGCTTTGTCATCCCGTGCTGCCCTTTGGAATCTTCTGTTGGAAAAAATGAGCACTACTAGCTGCTTCATAGCTGTAATAGTCCTTTTTACATATTATCTTTTGTCCTCTTAACTAGAATTCATCATTATTACAATGAAAACAAATCCATGGGACAAGTGCCATTATTTGTTCCCATTAAGCTGCTGTAATTATTTTAAAAGTTTAAATTTAACCCCCCAAAACCATGGAGTCAGTTTGGATTAAAGTATGTTAGTACATTTCTTATTATAAAGATATGCAATCTTTACTAAGATATGCTTCTTTTGCTTCTGAAAGATACCTAGTTTAATTATAGACCATCCATTAATGGAAATGTTGAAATATGCTACAGATAGCTATAAAAATACTTTTTTATGAAAGTGTTGCATATATCTTATGGGAAATCTTAGAAAAGGAGAGAAAAAAAAATATTTGACCACAAATTGCAGCCCGAAATTAGTAGATTCTAAGTAAAGATAATTATTTAACTATTCATTTTGTTAGTGAGTAATATGCTTTATTATAAATAAAGCAAAGTTTGTTTCATATTTAGATCAAAAAGATTTCTTCCTTGTTTAACTATTTTTCTTTGAGAATGAAGAGTGTGTGTGTGTGTGTAGAAAGAGAGAGAGAGAGCACTCAGATGGCCTAGTTACAAGAAGATGCACTGCATTCTGAAGGCACATGGTCAAGGCTACCACCTGCTCCAAGGGAGAAGGATGGGGAATCTACTTTCACGTAATTAAATGCCTCTGAAAAACTAACCTACTGGAGGATCAGTATATA
>NW_006400027.1:2419375-2420098 GCF_000299155.1 Elephantulus edwardii
GATGTGTCTTCACACGTGTAAGATTTGATAAAAATGAGCAAGTCAACAGAATCAATGAAGAGCAATAAAACAAAGTGCAGTTCTTGAAAAAAAAATAAAAAATAAATTGGTTTTTGTCAACCATTCTTCTAAGAGGTATAGAACAGGTCTGTGCATTGCTGTTTAGAGGTAACTTATGGTTGTTGTGATGCTAAACACTGTGATACTGATTTGCCGAATACAATAATGGTTACATGGTGGACAGTGTATGGTGGAGCTTGATAAAAACAAACTTGGAAGCAGGAGTGGCATCAACTCCTAAAATGGCTTGCCTCTGGAAACTCTATGAACGGTGCTCAGGGCTTTCATTCATAAGGTTGCTGTGAGTCGTCTATGAATCAACTGCAATTAACAACAACAATGACAACAACAACATATATGCTATATACATGCTATACACACACACAAGCTTTGTATATAAGCTATATATATAAACTATATATATAATATCTATATATAAACTGAAAGATAAATCCACAAATTGCTTTTCTGTCAGATACTCCTCTAAATCTGAACATTTAGATTAAGACAGAATAGGAAGAAGGACTGGCCACCCACTTCTGAAATAGCAGGCCTCTGAAATCTCTATACACAACAGAACACACGCAGACTAACAGAAAGGGCAACCTAGGTAGAACTACCAAGTATGGAAATACAAAGGAGGAGTAACAGTTGTAAGCAGAC
>NW_006400027.1:2422628-2431735 GCF_000299155.1 Elephantulus edwardii
ATATGTAAGGAGTGGCATCCACTTCCATAAGAGCTTGCCTCCGGAAACCCTATGAACCTGGAGAGAGGATGAAGGGCACCTAAGCATCGAGGACTCTCCTTCATAGGGTCGCTATGAGTCACCTGCGACTTGACAGCACTTAACAACAACAGCCCTAAACCTTGATCTATTCTGTGCCAATCTCACTGTCTGTCTCCAAAACACCTACCACCATTACCCCAGTCATTGAATGAATTCATCTCATAGAGGGTCTTTTTCTCCTCTGCAGTCGCTCCACCCTCCGAAGCATGATGACCCTCTCCAAGGACTGGTTCCTCTTTGCAACGTGTCCAAAATATGTCAGACAAAGTTTCAAAATCCTTGGCTTCAAGGAGCAGCCTGATTTATCCCTCTCTGGGACAAATCTGTTCATTCTCTTATCAGTCCGTTCAATACTCTTTTCTAACCCCACAGCTGAAAGGCATCAATTCTCCATCTATCATCTCTAGTCATTGTCTAGCTCTCTGACTCATAGCAAGTGACTGCAAAAACCATGGGTAGTATCAGGTGCACCTTAGTTTCCAGAGTGACATCGTTGCTCTTCAGTGCTTTGGAGATATCTCTAAAAGCAAACATTCTCATCATAATATGTCTTTTCATTTCCTGGCTGTTGGTGCCATGACTGCTCACTGTGGAGCCAAGCAAACCAAAGCTGTTAACAATCTCAACCTCTTCACTATCTATCACGATGCTTCCAATTAATTGGCCCAGTAGTGAGAATCTTTGTTTTCTTGATACTGACCCTCAATTCATATTGAAAGCTGCAGTCCTTGACTTTCTGCAGTAAGTGCTTCAGGTCCTCCTCAGTTTCAGCAAGCAGGGTTGTGTTATCTGCATAACGCAGATTGTTGATGAATCTACCTTCAATCCAGATGTCACATTTTTTTGTCATAGAGGCCAGCCTCCCAGATAATCTGATCTATATATTGAAAAGTTACAGAGCTAGGACACACTCCTGGTGTACACTCTTCCCAATTTTGAATCATGCAGTGTTTCCTTGCTCTGTATAGGTTTCACATTAACACAATCAAGTGTTCTGGGATTCCCTTTCTTCTCAGAGTTTGCCACAGTTTGTTGTGATCCACACAGTCAAACACTTTTGCATAATCAATAAATAGACATTCCTTTGGTACTCCCGGCTTTCAGCCAAGATCTATCTAACATTAGCTACGATATCCCTAGTACCAAGACCCCTTCTAAACCCAGCCGGCACTTCTGGCAGTTCTGTTTATGTGTTTGCTGTTCCAGTCATTTTTGGATAATCATCAGCAGAATCTTGCTTGCATGTGATATTAATGATATGTTTGATAGTTTCCACCCTCTTTTGGATCACTCTTCTTTGGAATAGGAACAAATATAGATCTCTTGCAGTCAGTTGGCCAGGTGTTTGCCCTCCAAATTTCTTGCCACAACTTTTTAAGCACATCTCAGGCAGCATCTGTTAGTTGAAATAAGTCAGTTAGTTGGTATACTGTCAATTCCTGGGGTCTTGTTTTTTTCCAATTCTTTCATAGCAGCTTGAACTTCTTCCTTCATCACCATAAGCTCTTGCTTATATATTGTTTCATGAAATTATTCTGTGTCTGCCAAATTCTTTTGGTACAGCCACTCTGTAGACTCTTTCCATCTTCTTTTAATACTTCCCGGATCATTTAATATTTTGCCCAAAACTTTCTTATGTACAGAACTCAAGGTTTGAATTTGTTCTTCAATTTCTTGAGATTAAGAAATGCTGAGTGAGTTTGGCCCTTTTGATGTTCTGACTCCAGCTCCTTGCACATTTCATTGTAATATTTTACTTTGTCTTCACGCATTGCCTTCCAAAATCTTTTGTTCAGCTCTTAATATCTTGAATTCCTCCTTCTGCTTTGGCATTTCTATCCTCTAGTGCAATATTCAGTCTGTACTGATACCCATGTTGGTCTTTTCTTCCTCCTCTGTCTTTATAATGACATTTTGCATTCTTCCTGGATGATATTCTTGATATCCTCCCACAAATCATCTGGTTTTCGCTCATTAGTGTTCACGGCCTCAAACCTATTCCTGAAATTGTTTTGAAATTCAGATGGGATAGACTCAAGGTCATGTTTTGATTCCTGTGAATTGGATTCATTTTCCTTAGCTTCAGCTTGAACTTGCATATGAGTATTTGGTGGTCAGTTCCACAATCAACATCTGGCCTAGTTTTCACAGCTGATATTGAGCTTCTCCAGCAGTTCTTTCCAAAGATACAATCAATCTGCTGCCTAAGCATGTCATTAGGTGAACTCCATGTGTATAACCTGCGTTTATGTTCCTTATAAAATGTATTTGAAATGAATACACTGTTGATTGTGCAAAACTGAATCATGCTATCTCCAGCTTCATTTCTATCACCCAGTCCATGCTTTCTGACTAATAATCCTTCTTCTCTGTTCCCGGCTTTTGCATTCCAATCACCCATTATTATTAATGCATATTGAATGCATGTTTGATCTATCTTTGACTGTAAAAGTTGGTAGAAATCTTCTATTTCCTCTTCTTTGGCTCTGGTTGTTGGGGTGTGTGTGTGTGTATATATATTTACATACATATTTATTCATATACATAAATCTATATATGTTATGCATATATGCATACATATACATACACATATACATACAGACACATATATCTATACATCTATCTATCTATGTATCTATATATCTACATCTATCATCTATATAAAATATGCTATCAAGTCAGAACCAATTAGTAATTTGTCCAAGCTATCAAGTCAGAAACAATAAGTAATTTGTCCTCTGGCAGATTTACAGAGACTATAAATCACAAAGGAGGATATTGTCCAACTTTTTTGTTGGTAGTCTAGGTATAGCAGGAGATTACCCATTTGCACAATCTGCAACATCTCGCAATTCCTGTGTAAATTTAGATAATTTATTTACTTATCTAAGTACTGAAGATTATCCAAAAACGACTGGAACAGCACATCAGCAGAGAACTGCCAGAAGTCCAGGCTGGGTTTAAAGGGGTCGTGGTACTAGGGATATTGTTGCTGATGTTAGATGGATCTTACCTGAAAGCAGGGAATACCAGAAGAATGTCTATCTGTGTTTCATTGATTATGCAAAGGCGTTTGACTATGTGGATCATAACAAATTGTGGCTGACTCTGAGAAGAATGGGAATCCCAGAACATTTAATCGTGCTAATCAGAAACCTATACTTGGACCAAGAGGCAGTCGTCAGAACAGAGCAGGGTAACACAGCATGGTTCAAAATTGGGAAAGGTGTATGCCAGGGATGTGTGCTATCTCCATATCTTTTCAACCCATATGCAGAGCAGATTATCCGAGAGGATTGGTGGAAGATCTATTAACAATTTGCGTTATGCAGATGACACAACCCTGCTTGCCGAAACTGAGGAGGACTTCATGCATTTGCTGCAGAGGGTCAAGGACTGCAGCCTTCCATATGGACTGAGGCTCAATGTCAAGAAGACAGATTCTCACCACTGGACCAATTGGCATCATCAGGATGGATGTCAAAGGGATTGAGATTATTCACAGCTTCAGTTTGCTCTGCTCCACGGTCAACACTCTTGGCACCAGCAGCCAGGAAATAAAAAAATGTATCGCAATGGGAAAGTCTGCTGTTAGGGACCTCTCTAAAGTACTCAAGAGCAAAGGTGTCTCTCTGGAGACTAAGGTGCACCTGATACAGGCCATGGTATTTGCAATCACTTGTCATGCATCAGAGAGTTGGACAATGACTAGGGAGGACAGAAGGAGAATTGACGCCTTTGAACTGTGGTGCTGAAGAGAGTATTGAATGTACCATGGACTGCCAAGAAAACAAACAGATTCATCCTGGAGAGGATTAAACCAGGCTACTCCTTGGAGGCAAGGATTGTGTGGCTTCGTCTGACATACTTTGGACATGTTGTAAGGAGAGACAGGTCCTTGGAGAGGGACATCATGCTGGGTAGAGTAGAGGGACAGCACAGGAGGGAAAGACCCTCTATGAGGTGGATTGATTCAGTGACTGGGGTAATCGGGATGGGTGTGTCAGAGGCAGTGCAATTGGCACAGGATAGAGCAGGGTTTAGGGCTGTTGTACATAGGGTCACTATGAGTCGCAAATGACTCCACAGCACATAACAACAACAACAACAAGTACTTTGGGTATGTTGCAAGAAGGACCCAGTCCTTGGATATGGCCATCAGGCTTGGAAGGGTAGAGGGACAGTGCAAGAAAGGAAAATCCTTGATGAGATGGATTAATTCAATGACTGGGATAATGGGGGTATGTTTGTCAGAGACAATAAGGTTGGCACAGGATAGAGCAGGTTTCAGGGCTATTGTTCATAGTGTCTCTATGACTCACAACATATAAGTCCCATTGTCTTCTTCCTACAAAGAGTGGAATGATACCACCTATTTGAATTAAATTTCTTCCAGTGACTGATGGGAAACTTCTCAAAAAAATAAAGGTCACATTCCAATTTCTTCTTGGTGCATAAGACTGTTACTGGTAACTTAGATTCCTTTGCTTATAAAAATTCTGAGAATGTTCCTTTTACTGTCTCCATAAAGCAATGAAGTTAGCATACAGCTGAAATTCATCTCAAAAGGTACTTCAGATGTCTTTCTGGTAGGGGCTGTGGTGGTACTGTGCTTAAGATATTGAATGCTAACTGAAAAGGTCAGTATTTGAAGACAGCAGATACATCACTAGAGTAAGATGAGAAAGTGCACTTTCATAAAGACACAGATGTGGAAACCCTTGGGTCCTTTGTGCTTTGTGCTTCAGTGCTCTAACCTACATGAGGCACTATGAGTTGTAATCAACTTGATGTCAACTGCTCTAAGGTTACACAATTTGCATATATTGAAGCATGGAATAGCATTCAGTTCTGCTTGCCTGCTTCCAAAATCCAGTTCTTAATTATGAGGAATGTTACCTCCCTCTTTCTTTATGAATTTAACATTCCAGAATGACTTCTGAAATGTGTGGTTTGGCTATTTGTTAATGCCAAATTAGAAGTTTGTTTTGAATCTTTAAAAATAATGATTTGTAGGATGTGAACAAGAATGTTCAAACAATAAAATTTACATTTTGTATACTGTTTGTGTATGTAGAACATATGCTCAGTATTAGACTCTCACATTAACCCTTATATGGTTACCTGCTATAGAGATGAAAAGCTTGCTTTTGAGAGAAATCAGAGAGCATGTCCAATGTCACATCAGAGCAGGAGAAAGAAAACTTGGACCATGAAATTTAGACTATAACAGTATTATTCTACCTAATAGAGAACATGGTTATAACTGCTTACCAGAAGGACCCAGACCACTGCCATGAGTCAGTTCCAGCTCACAGAGACTCTCAAGCACAAAGCACAAAGACCCCAGGTTTTCCAAGTCTGTGTATGGGAAGTTAATGATCTCATCTTACTCTTGTGGAGTATCTTCTGGCTTCAAACTACTGACCTTTTCAGTTAGCAGGCAATATCTGAAGCACAGCACTACCACAGCCCCAACCAGAAAGACATCTGAATTATCTTTGAGATGAGTTTCAGCTGTATGCTAACTTCATTGCTTTACAGAGACAGTAGAAGGAACATTCTCAGCATTTTTATAAACAAAGGAATCTATATTACCAATAATGCTCTTATATACCCAGAGAAAGTTGGTATCTTACAGATTTTTTGAGAACTTTCCCAGCACTTCTGATGCCTTTATAACTACTGTTCATGTCACACTTGATACACATTAGAGAGTCAGTCTTCTCTAAGGAACCAGGGGGCAACATCTTTTGGTATGGTATATGCTTCTCCTATCCTGCATCTCTAGGCATACTTCAATATCACAAGTTATTTGATAGGACAATTGATCAAATTATGTTACAGAAAAGGAACTTGTGGATACTAGGGATATTGCAGCTAATGTTAGATGGATCTTGGCAGAAAGCAAGGAATATGAGAGAAATATCTATCTGTAATTCTTTGGTTATGCAAAAGCGTTTGACTGTGGATCACAACAAACTGTGGCTGACTCTAAGAGGAAGGGGAATCCCAGAACACTTGATCGTGCTAATGTGAAACCTATATTTTGACCAGGAGATAGTCATCAGAACAGAACAGGGTAACGCTGCATGGTTCACAATTGGGAAGGCTGTATCCCAGGGATGTGTCCTGTCTCCATACCTTTTCAATCTATCAACAGAACAGATTATCTGGGAGGCAAAGCCTTATGAAGAGAAATTTGGCCTCAGGATTGGACGAAGTTTCATCAACAACCCGCATTATGCAGATGACATAACCCTGCTTGCTGAAACAGAGCAGAACCTGAAGCGGAAGGTCAAGGAATACAGTCTTCAACATGTATTCAGGCTCAATATCAAGAAAACAAAGATTCTCACCACAGGGCTGACTGGCAGCTTCATGATGGATGGTGAACAGATGGAGAATATTAACAGCTTTAGTTTGCTTGGCTCCACAGTGAATACTCTTGGCACCCGCAGCCAGGAAATCAAAAGATGTATGGCTATGTGGAAGTCTGCTGTTGGAGACCTCTCCAAAGTACTGAAGAGTAATGATGTCACTCTGGAGACCAAGGTGTGCCTGACACAGTCCATGATCTTTGCAATTAATTGCTATGCATCAGAGAGCTGGATAATGACTAGGAATGAGAGAAGGAGAACTGATCCCGTTGAGCTGTGATGTTGGAAAAAGATTATGGAATATACCATGGACTGCTAAGAAAATGAACAGGTTCATCTTAGAGAGGTTAAACCAGGCTGCTCCTTGGAGGCAAGGATTCTGAAGCTTCATCTGACATACTTTATGCTTAAGATGGTGGCGGGACAGTGCAGGACAGAAAGACCCTCTGTGAGGTGGATTGATTGATTCAGTGACTGGGGTAATTGGGTAATTGTATCAGAGACAGTGAGATTAACACAGGATAAAGCAGGGTTTAGGGCTGTTGTACATAGGGTCGCTATGAGTGGCAGGTGACTCGACAACACATAATAACAACATGATGCTACCTCAAGCTGAACAGAAAATGTCCATTTCCCAGGAGAATCCAGGAAATTCAAATGCTCACAGCTGTATTTATTAGCTTTATTTAATCTAAATGCTGAAAACCAGTATACCATACATTCTTCAAAATACAAGGGCAAAGTTTCATTCAGTATTTAATTATCAAAATCAAAGATAATTCTAACAGTCAGCCTTATTCTCAACAGCAATAGCCAATGAAATTCATTAACTGTTACTGATTATGACATTAAACCACTGAGAAATGTCTTAAACTGTTCTATATATATAATCTATCTTTGCAAGCTACTCAAGATAGGAAAAAAGAGAAACGAGTTAGACATGTTAAACATTTTGCTTAAATTGTCTCATGTTCAGGAATGAGCTAGGAAACTGTATTTTAGGGTTTAAATAACTCTCAATTTTTAGCTTTTGCCAATTCCAGTAGTGTAAATACTCTTGCTGTGTTTGATTTCTAGTTCCTAATACCATGAGATTGAATCCAGAGCCTAATGAAAAGAGTTTAGTGCTTCCAAGTCAGTAGGAGTTGACATTAGCAGAGCACAGAATCCTTACAGCCCTTTCTGATGTCAGTAACTATCAGTGACAGTCAAGCTATTTGTCCTTGGGCACAAAGGCTGCAAAATTGCAGCAGCTGAACGGAAATGGATGGATCTGCCTAAACACGAGTGTCCCACTTTTCCCCTCCTCCATGTCAGTATGCCTCAGCAGGTATCCATGAATTAAGAGCTTCCATTCTGCCAAACATTGAAGTCACAATGTCCTGCTAGTGACAAAAGATAATGTAGAAGAAATCCAGAAAATCTCCAAATCGGGTTTTTTGTCATGTTAGCACCCTACTCAAGACAGAAATGTATAAAACTTAGTTCAGGGTTTTTAAGAGAGTCACTTAATTTAAAATAATAATAAATAATAGAGTTGAGAGAAAGCATTTGAAAGCACAACCCATTTTACTCTGTATGGATATGCTATGATAGTGCTTAAAATAGCCAGGAACTGAAATATGTCCATAAAATTATTTAAAAGGGAAAGGTTTAATCTAATTATGTTCCCTTCCTTTCTATGTCACAAGTGGAATCTGAGCTTGTTTTGTCTTTCTAGTGTGTCTCAAGAAAGAATTTGTCAATGCCATAAAATGAAATAAACAACATACAAATGACCCATTTTCAAATCCCTTCCAGGATGATCACAAGTACTTGTTTCATTTTATTTTTCTTTATATTTTATCTGTTCATAGTCTATGTTAAATGGGAAGGAATTGATGGAGGGTGCCATACCCTGAGAATATGAGAACTGAGGCACAAACTGAGATTTATACACAGGTGTGCACAGGAGCATTATTCACCATCGTAAGAACATGGAAACAGCCCAAATATCCAACCACAAACAAATATGGTACATTCTCACGATGGAATACTATGTAGCACACAGGAGCAATTACTTTGTAAGTTATTACCTAACTTATGAGGGACTGGAGAGCATTATGCCTAGTGAACTAAGTCCCACTAAGATAAATATTGTATAAAACCATTATTGTAGAATAAGTGTAAGGATACAGGAGGAATGGGAGAAGCTGGAACCAGAGGGATGTGGATGTGCAGGGGATAGGGGAATTAATCATTGGGTTGTACAATTTGATGGGTGGGGGGTGAGGGAAATTGAAAGAATTTGTTGGAATTTGTATTCAAATGTTATTAATAAACTAGTAGGGGGGAAAGTGTCTACATTTTTAAAATCAATTTCAAATTTCCTTTCCCAAACAGATATGTGCTCAGATTCACAATCCTATGGAGGCCTACTCTCCTTTGCTTCTAACCAGGTTACTGGAAGAGTGGCTTTCCTAAAATTATGCCAAAATCTAGTCTTACCAGGACTTACAGCATTGCCTGCTTTTAATGTCTCAATGGGTTGAAAGAATGAAAGTACCATTTCAACTAGCTATTTGACTGTGTGGATCATAACAAACTGTGGCTGACTCTGAGAAGAATGGGAATCCCAGAACACTTGATCGTTCTAATGCGAAACTT
>NW_006400027.1:2438643-2445116 GCF_000299155.1 Elephantulus edwardii
GACCCTCTATGAGATGGATTGATTCGGTGACTGGGGTAATCGGGATGGGTGTGTCAGAGGCGGTGCGGTTGGCGCAGGATAGAGCAGGGTTTGGATTTGTTGTGCATAGGGTCACTATGAGTCCGAAACGACTCGATGGCACATAACAACAACAACAACAACAACACCTCTTTTCTTCTCAGAACGCTACCCAGAAACAACCTTGTGCCTGCGCTTTGTCAGTTTGGGACCAGGATAATTATCTGGGGAACATGTTTCATTAGACAGACTTCTCGGAGCTCTGTGGGCCTGTGTCATCCCATTATTGGCAACTGTATGAAATACATTTCTCTCTTCCTTTATTTCCTTTCCCCTCTCTAGCTCTCTAGAGAGCTCTGGGAGCCTCATTGGAAGGAATCTGTGCTGGTAACCTAAAGGTTGCTGTTGTTCTCAGTTGCTGTCAACACAAGTGTGGCTCATAGTGACCTTATAAACAACTGATCTTATAAACAAGTGATAAACACTTTCCTATCCCATGCCATTCTCACAATCTCTGATACACTCAAGCCTATTACTGTAGTCACCTTGTCGACTCATCTATTAGAGAGCCTTTCTCTGTTTCACTGCCTCTCCACCTTGCCAAGCATGATATCCCTCTCTAAGGAATAAGTTCTCCTAATAACATGGCCAAAGCATTGAGATGAAGCTTCATCATATTTGCCTTTAAGGAGCACTCTGGTTGCAGCCAGAGTTTGTTCTTGGCATTTATCTGTTTGTTCTTTTGGCAGTCCATAGGATCTTCAGCATTCTTCCCCAACATCTCAGTTCAAAGGCAAAAACTCATCTTTGGTCATCCTTAGTTATTGTCCAGCTCTCAGATGCATAGCAAGTGACTGAAAACCATAGCTTGAATAAGGCACACCTTAGTCCTCAAACTGATATAATTTCTCCTCACTAATTTGGAGAGGTTCCTGTCTAGATTTTCCCAGTGAAATACATCTTTTGATCTCTGGACTGATGTTAACAGGATTATTGGTTGTTGATCCAAGTAAAATAAAGTCATACGATTCAAATCCACCAGCTCTTCTGTAAAACAAAGATGGGTAATAATCTCCTCCAAAGTGATTTACAGTCTCTGACCACCTTCTGGAGGGCCACCTAAGAGTCAGTTCTGATAATAATGACAATAAAGTGAGTTGTTTCAGTTTGGACACCTATTTGTATAGGAACATTAATGGACCCTAGATGCTCTGTCAGATTCCACTATTTCCTTTAAAATCGGATACCAAGTTGTTGTTACTGCTTTTCAATCTGTTAATTCAAAAATAATTAAAGCAAAACCTCCACCATTTAAAATATCAATATGACAAGATGACTTCTAGGGATAAATTTTAAAATGTGATACTGTCTTTTCTTTTTCTAGCCGCTGAACATCAAGTCATTTCAGGGCAAAGCTATCTTAGTGTTGAAAAAGAATGATTGTCTGGTTTACCCTTGTTATGCAAATGTTCATGCAGTTTGGCCTAGTGTTTAGTATCTCTGTGAAATGCAGATCAGAAGACTGTGATTTAGCCAACTGTCTCTTCAACATTTTATGAAAGGTGGGGACCAACTCTTCATAACAGACGTGTAAGTCTCTATCCTAATAGTGACAGGACTAAGGCCTTAATCCTTTACTTACAATTCAACATGAGAGAAATTTGAAGGAAGCCAGAGTGTCCCTGACTGAAGCCCTTGACAGGAAAGGACCTTGTTATTCATAGACAAGAATTCACAAAGAGATAAGTGAATTCAGTTTACAAGTTTTAAATAATAGCCTATGACAGAGGATTGGTTTTGTAGAAACTGTGTCGAACCTCAAAATGAAGATCCAGGCCTAGCCAGATGGTCACTAAGAATTAGTAGGGAATGGAATGACTCAGCCTTTGAGACTGTGGGCAATCTCCACTGTGTTAAAGGAATCTAAATATATGACATTTCACTTACAGCTCTGATTCCCTGTCCATTTCCTATACTCCCTAGTGTGACAGTGCCAACAGTGCAACCTCCGTAACAATATAAGTTTTTAGGGCTTTGATTTACTAGAAAAATGAAATGTATGTGACTCTGTTTATGCTTCCAGACTGGCAGAATAGGTTCCCATTTCTCAAGCACTCTTCATGCTGTTGCAAACACTAATGGCTGCCTCATGGTTTACTAAGAGACTTTGCCAAATTTTATGTTCTCATTTCTTTATTGTTGGATATCCTCACGTGTTTCTGACAGAATGTAATATTTGTTTTAGCAGTATTCGTGCTAAATACAAGATTAATGTGAGATTGTTATTGTTGTTATTGTTTGTTGTTGAGTCAGAATGGACCCATAGCTGACCTTCAAGTGACTTTTCAGAGGCATTTAATCACATGAGAGAAGATTGCCTATCCTTCTACCATGAAGCAGCTGGTGTATTTGAACTCAATGGCTTTGGGATTATAATGCAATTTCTTACTACTAGGCCACCAAGTGTAAGAGTTATAGTTTTGGTTTTGTTAGGTGCCATTGAGTCAAGTATTACTAAAAACAACTTAACTGAGCCTTACCCTACCCTCTACCATCCTCATCATCTCTGACACATTAGAGGCAATTGTTGAATTGATTGTTTTGATCCATCTCATTGGGAGTCATCTCTTCCTTTACCGATATTCTGTCTTTCCAAGTATGATGTTTCTTTCCAAGGAATAGCCTCACCTAGCTACATTTCCAAAGTATGAAAAATGAAGCTTTGTCATCTTTGCCTACAAGCAGCACTCTGGCTGCACTTTTTCCAAGACATATCTCCTTGTTCCTTTGTCAAACCATTCAGTACTCTTTTACAACACCACTCAAAGGCATCAATTTTTCTCTGTGTTCCTTGTTCATTGTCCAGCCTTCTGATGCATAGCAGGTAACTGAGAAAATTATGACCTGAATCAGACATACCTTAATATTCAAATTGATATAATTTGCTGTTCAGCATTTTGACAAGGTAGAAGTTATATGAAGCCATTGCTTGAATCCACCATCAACCCCAGAAGAAGGATGGACAATCACTTCTTGTGCAATCTATATCCTTAGAAACCCAAAGGATGGTTAGCTATGATTTGGTTCTAACTAGATAGTAATGAGTTTTTTGAGGTTATAATGCAGATGGAGAATGAAGAAAGATTAAAAACATAACTGATGGCTTTTAAATTATGATATTGGTGATGGATATTGAACTGGTGTGTAAACAACAGTTACATTGCCAACCCAAAGGCAGACAGTTGGACAATCATCTCCTGTACAATTAACAGCTTTGGAATTTACCTCACAGGGTCAGCTATGAGTCAGTTCTATCTTAATAACAATGAGGTGAGGTTTTTTTATAGTTGAGGAAGCTCAACAACTTTGGGAATCATGTCCATGACAACAGAGCCTGGGGCTGAGGATCAGAGTTGGGATTTTCTTAGTTCCATGCTCCGTTTTGTATTACTTTCCATGCCATGATGAAGGTTTCAGAGTGCTGACATTTTTAAGGTTTTTTTCTACAATATCATTAACTTATAGTCTTAAAAAATCTTTATAAGAAAATGAAATATTTCCTCTTAAATCCAGAGTCACTTATGTATTTATGATACAGTGGAAGTTATTATAAAACTTCTACCCTTCCTGTGAGAGACCTGAGAAATCCACATCTTTTGTAACCATCACACATCTGTCTGGATGCTTGCTGTTGCCCTGATACTTAACAAGTTTAGGAGGAGCTTCCAGATGGATTAGGAAGAAAGGATTGGTGACCTGTTTCCACAAAGTAGCCAGTGAAAACCTTTGGATTGTAACAGTCACACTTTTATCCATAGAGTCAATCTAACAGTAACTAACAGAAAATAGCAATCTATTATCATGACTACATCCTACAAATGTGTACATATCACACAAACTCTTGAAGGCTGTCTTTAATTTCCTTTTCTTTCCCTTTAATATTTATGAGTGTCACGTGTATTGTTCCTATTTACAATATTGTTGGTTCTGGGGTATTTTTCCAAAACAGAAAAGAAAAAGAAAATTCTTGTTCTTCATCAAGGCTAACCGTCTGGGTGTTTTTAGTTTATATTGATAATTATCTTTGTAGATTTGATAGGTTATATGAAAACTCTCTTATGTAAACTTTGATTTTAGTTATATTTTAGTTTCTAGACACAAGATTTTTCAACAGAAAATTTCAACAAGCGAAAAATCTTTTGCTTTTTAGAATGCTCTCCATATAGAAAGACTGAGAGAAAAAACTGTAGCTTATGTTTGAGATGTCACCTCCTGGGAGCTGAGACAAAAGACAAAGTAATTTTCTCTGCCTTCAAGGTTAAATTACCTCCTTAAAGAACTACATTTTCATGTGCAGGAGGAGAAAATAGAAGGTATTCCAAAGCAGAGAGCAGGATTCAGACTGTAGACTGCAAGAGAGTTAGAGAGGGAGGGAGACACACAGGAGGGGCAGGGGATGTGTATTTGTGTGTGCATCATTGGATGTTTCTTTAATTAATATTTTTATCATTCATTAAATTGGGTTTCATGCATGTAAATAGTGTTCCACACAGTTTCTCATTTACATTATATTTCTTTCATTTATATTGTTGTGTTTTTTTCCTTCCTTATTATCCCACTAGCAACTACTTTCTTAAAAGCATGTAAGACAGATGCCTCATGCCCGAATATCCCCCTTTTAGACAGCCAATTGCTGATTTTTCCATCCCTGTCAGAGGAGTACCCTGAGGAAACAAACACTTCCCTTTTGCTGAGAATCCTCTATTCAACTTGGAAACTTTGATCATCTGCATTTATAATCATTGTTAGAGTGCATCAATCAGCACTCATTCACAAGACAGGTCATCTTCTCTTCATCTAATTTGGTTTTAGTCCCTCATCTCCAACCATCTTTGCCTAGGTTTAAATGGGCCTCAGCTGCAAGTTCAGGAGTCATTGTTGGGTTTGTTTTTTTTTTTTATGTGTCTTCATGTTACAGGTATGGGAGGGGGGAAAGGGTCAACATAAAAACATGAGACCCCATTGTACTCTGCAACACAAAACATGTTTTCAATTTCAAGTAAGAATTACTTGAAAGTGAGCATATTGTTTGAGTAGGAGTCAGGAAATATTTTCAATGAACGGGCAGACAATAATTCAGGTTTTGGAGACTGTGTGATCTTTGTTGTAAATACTTTGCAATAGTGGCAGAGCCTCACGCAATACTTAAACAATTTCACAAAGTCTCAGTAATACTTTTTTTACAGAAATTAAAGATGGAAATTTATATAACTTTTAATGTCATAAAGTATTATTCCTTTTTTTAGCCACAGCCACAGAAAAATGTAGAATCACTCCTGTGGCTTTACAAAGACAAGTGGTGGATTGAATTAAGCCTACAGGATGTGGTTTATTGATCTCTGCTCTAAAGGAATGATGATACTGGAACACAGAAGTAGGAACTGCATTATTTATCACGTGCCATCAAATTCAGAGCATATATTCTGATAAAATTTCTAAGACAAAATAGAGCATCCCCGCTGGTACCCATGACTGTAATCTTTACAAGAACAGATTACCAGATCTTTTCTCTTCAGAAAATTCTATGAGACTTGGACCAACAACCTTTCAGTTAGCATCAGAGCACTTAACCATTGTGCCACCAAGGTTATTTATATGAATATGTAGAAATTGTTTTTATCCTATTATTAAATGGTGACTAGATGAAGACATTTCCTCTTATGTTCCACTACTATAAAGACATAGATAAATACACAGGAAAAATATACTTAGGTCTCTTACATTCTTACCTTTTCGAAATGTCAGAATTTACCACTAGGCATTTTTGCAAGTTCATTTGCACAACCAGTTTTATACTTACAACCAACAAACTTTAACTTACTTAGAGAAGTCTGATTACAAAGCCTTCTTTCAAAGAAGTGGCTAGCTGAAGAAACCCACTTAACTCACCCTCTACCTTCTTAACACATACGCTGGATAGAGTTGCCTCAAGGATCTAGCAGTGCACTCTTGAATTAATTGTTTGCTTTATAATATACTACAACTTTCACATGATACTGAGAATATTGAAATGCTTAGAATCAAATAAAATAATAATAAAAATTCAAAAGTGTTCTGTATGTGTAGGAGAAGAATCGGTGTTTCTAATTAACTTCTATAAAAGGAATAAAAAATCATTGTTAAAGCAAGCTATATTCTGAAGAAGAGAATGCAAAAGGATCCCCGAGGCTCAACAGTCATGGTTAAAAGTAACTAATGCTTAACTCCACAATAAGGGATTTATCTTTCACTGCTTCACAAATTGCTGTCTGTCAGATATTCCTCTAAATCTGAAAATTCAGATTAAGACACACTAGGAAGAAGGATTGGCCACCCACTTCTGAAATAGCAGGCCTCTGAAAACCCTGTGCACAACAGAACACATGCAGATTAACAGAAAGGGCAACCTAGGTAGA
>NW_006400027.1:2445216-2447528 GCF_000299155.1 Elephantulus edwardii
GACTCGACGGCACATAACAACAACAACAACAACAACATTTCACCACCTGCCTGAAGCTGTGTTCATGACAGTTACACAATCAGTTGAAATAGCTAAATTGCCTCTTTGCTCCAGGTCCCTGGCCAAACTGATTCCATCCTCAGGCTATTATTGCCTTATAGAGGGATATGCTCAGAAGCTCATAGAATTGAACCTGTTAGTGAAAATTATGGTGTTTCAAAATGACTGCTGGATTATTTAGATTCTATATAGATATCCTAGGAAATGTAGAATTTTAAGGACAGCATGAGGGAGGCCAATGCTGGGGGAATCCCTCTTCTGTAGGTATTTATTTTCTGATTTATGTCTCTGTTGACTTTTACTAGCAAGGTCAATAGAGGCAAGAGACAACATTGTTGGGAGTGAGTATTGATGGGGAAGGAAACACTCTTCCTTCTTTCAGAGCCCAGAGAAGCTCCCACAACTGAGGTGCTATTATATTTAGGTGATTAAGAGAGTTGATCTTGGAGTCAGATTACTTGAGTTCAAATTCCAGTTATGTCACTTTGGGCAAGTTACTGATTGCCTCCATGTCTATTTTCTCACCTAAAGAAATGGGAATAGTAATAGAAACCAAGTCATATTATGTAATATGCTTAAGGGAAAATATAAGTGTTCAACACTATCAGCACCTCATTCAGCAAAAGTGCCCAGATCGGGCGCTGTAGCAGATGACTTTCTGGCCATACATCCTCGGCATTCACACTCCGTGCTAAAGATTACTATGACAAATACCAGCCTGTGAGTTCCAAAGAATTAATACACCTGAAACGACTATCAAACCAGTAAGAGAGAGGATTATCAATAGATAAATATACAGCTTTTTCATCCTTCAGTTGAGATAACGCTGAGGTTTCCACATCACCTCTCAAGCTTCCTCAGTTGCACTGAGCTCCAATTGCCCATGGTAACTAGTCTAGTAACATTTTCCTCACTGTCTTTTGTACCTTTCTCTTGTTTCAGTTCTTTTCTCCCCTTTTGTTGTTTCTTGGTGTCACCTTCCAAATAACCTTGTGAGACCTGAATCCTTTTCTCAGGAACTGCATTAAGGGGAAGACTAAGAAAATCAGATTCATGGTTTTTTGTTTGTTTAATTTTTTCTCTGTTTTATAAATTACATTTGAATTGGACACATCTTTTTTTTAAATTTCAGTGAGAAAATATTTTAGAATATTTAGTACTTTCAGATCTTATTCTTCTTCATTTATAGATACAAATCTATTTTGTGTGAAAACATTCTGGGCTTAGAAAAGTCAAGCTAATACTGACTATTGAGATTGAAAAATAGAAAACACAAAAAAAGACAACAACCCTACAAATTTCAATGTTACTGATTCAGAACTGACTCTCACCTGACTCGCCAGTAGACTTCTTGTGGGTTTGAACTGCCGGAGGGGCTCTGTCTTTGGGTTTACAGTGAAGCTCCCAACAGACAAGGCCCCAGAACAACTTTGCTATGTAAATATGTTTAAAAATCATTTCTTTTATCATATAACCTTGTGCACTCACACAATAGTCACAATCAAATAAGACAAACAATTAAAGATTATATTTATTGTATTATTTATTGTCAGTCATCTCAGTTAGTGCTTGGTTTTATTCTTGTAAGTTCCACAGGCATTACTTCTAATTTTACAAGATAGTTATTTATGAATATTAAAAAGAGAAAACATTGCTTTTATTGCTGTTACTTGTTTTCTCCTCTTTGATTTTTATTGACATTCCAGTTCCAACTTTGCAACAACAATGTCTCCTTTGTCAAACTGAAGCTAGCTCATGACTCAATTACAGTTAGAATGTTTATAGCAAGCAGGACAATGGATTTTTTAGTTTTGTGTCACAGATCTTAGTCTTTAAGTTGAAGACTATATGAAAGATTTGAATTAATAATGTTAAGAATATTGCTTTTTTATTACACAAACAATTCATGTATTGCTTGACTAAAGTTTATGCCAAATATCAATTTTCCAAACTATAAAGTCACAGACAAATTCAAAGCTGAAATACATATTCATAAAAATAAAGTAGTAGTATATGATTTGCTATCTTAGTTCAGAAAGACTTATTTATGAAGAAGGTTAACTGCTCAAATCAAATATTAAACATAATTATTTTGCAAATTTTGTAAAATAGTAATAAAAAATAAGCAACAAGGAGTGGAAATATACCTAAAATTGATAAACAATAACACTGAATGGTCCTTCTTTTTATGCATACTACTATTTTTTTCCTTTTTCCTTTTTTTTTCTATAATTATATTTTATTAATTTTCA
>NW_006400027.1:2447628-2472999 GCF_000299155.1 Elephantulus edwardii
CCAGGAGGGACGGGTCCTTGGAGAGGGACATCATGCTTGAGAGGTTGGAGGGACAGCGCAGGAGGGGAAGACCCTCTATGAGATGGATTGATTCTGTGACTGGGGCAATCGGAATGGGTGTGACAGAGGCAATGCGGTTGGCGCAGGATAGAGCAAGGTTTAGGGCTCTTGTGCATAGGGTCGCTATGAGTCGGAAACGACTCGATGGCACAAACAACAACAACAACACCCATCTAGCATCTCCATAGGAGAAAAGAAGATTGTTCTTTTTCTCTATGGGGCAGCTCTATCCTTTTATGTACAGTCAGTATAAGTTGAAATGGACTTGACAGCATCTAATAGTAACAATGTAATGGCTTCTTGATCAATATTAATTTTTATGGTATTGTTTGTTTTCGTTTTTAATCATAATTGTGTCTTTAACTACAGATTCTAGTTGCTGACTACTTCTTTAAAGGATACTCTGATTTAGTTGACCATGACTAGGAAAGAATGTGGGACAATGACCATATACAAAAATTTTACCAATTAATCTCAAGCACAATGGTAGCATCTATCGGACATGTGAGAAGGAATTATTCCAATCACTGCTATTCAATTGTTATCTGTAGACAAGTGTCATCTGGAAACTAGTAAAAATAACAAGTATCAGACTCCAGTTCATGTTCACTATATCACAATCTACATCTAAATAAAATATTTGGATTATTTGTATGCACATTAAAGGCAGAAAGACACTCAGCTATCACAATAATTTCTCAATTCTGGGAGGTTTCTAGAAATCTCAGTGTGTATATCATATCATTTAAACGTCTGAGGGTCAAGACCTTAGAATTTATGGGGTTGTAATTTTGGTATCAGTAGTTTTTAAAGTTATTCCAATGTACAGTCATAACTTAAAGTCATTGTTATAGATGGTGGGCTGGATATGCTAGTGTTATGAGAATAAGGAGGAAACACTCAATATCAAAGTAGAGACAAGGTACCTAAAACTAGAGAACTTACCAACTTTTAAAAAGGTCAGCTTGGGAAAGAACCAAGATGATTGCGGTGGAGAAAACAGTTTAAGGAGCTAGAGGACCAGCAAGCTGCATAGAAATGAGCCACCAGAAAAACCAACCCAGTGCAACATGGACAGTTGGAATTTGAAGCAGAACTTTTACTAAAATAATTAATTTGAGAGTTACAGGAGCAGGAAGTCATGGGCTCCAATGGAAGCTGCCAGCCAAGCTACTACAGGACTCACCCACCGGAGAAAAAGCAGGTTAGCAGGAAATTGACTGTTTTCTTAAGCCCCGCTGCCAGCCAGGAACAAGCAGGTCAGGGGAAATTTGAGTTTTCTTAAGCCTTGCTAGACCCATGGCCCTGCTGGGGCAGGGGCAGCTAGGTGAGGGCCCTTGAGTAAGGGCTGTTTGGGAAGGACCACTGAGTGAGAGCTGCTGGGTAGGAGACAGACAGCTAGAATTTGAGTAGAAACCCCACTCATGATCATGCCCAGGCAGCTGATATCTGAGTGAGGTTCCCTCAAAAGGCTGCCCCGCACACTGTGCCTGTCCTGTCCCTATTCAGCTTAACACTGGTGCTTACACATCCAGTCAATAAACTTGCCTTTAATCGAGAGCAAGTTGCTCTGACTTAGGTACAGGCACCTGCTTTCACAGACTCTATACTGAACGTGCTGTAGAGTCAGAAGTTCAGAGAGGAACACAGGTGAGGTAGCTGCCCCACTGATTTCTAAAGCATTGTCTTCAGATCAAGAATCTATCAATGTCATGAAAGAAGCAAGCTATCTCACGCCTTACACAAGCACAAAGCAATAAAAAAGTGACACAGTGTCTATCAATAGATTTCCTGAAGCCAGAAAGATGAAACTTTCCAATACAAAATTTAAAAGAACAATGACTGAATCTTTTCAATGAAGAAAGGCAAATTTGAAGAAATACAGGACAATGCAAGCAAAAACCAGGAGGAGCTTAAAAACAATCCAGAACAATGTAGATAACAAAAATGAGGCATTAGTGGCAGTGGAAAAACAAGAAACCATGATCCAAAATATGAGGTACAATGTTTCAGAAGCTGTTAACATGATGGAGGAACACATGAGCAAAGTTGAAGAGGTAGAAAGCAGAATTAGTGAAATAGAAGATAGAATTGTCACCACTGATCCTCTAGAGCAAAAAAAGTAGAATCAAAAGGAAATGAAAAAGAAGAAAACCTCAGAATAATGTAGAACACCATCAAGAGAAGTAACATACACATCATCAGAATCCCAGAAGAGGAAGAAGCAAGGAAAGGTACTTAAAAAGTTGTGGAAGAATTACTAAAGGAAAACTTACCAAACATAATGAAGAATGAGAGAATATACATATTCACGAAGCTGAGCGAACACTATATTGAATAGACCCCAAAAGAAAAACACCAAGGTGTATCATAGTCAAATTTGCCAGAACAAAGATAATAAGAGAATTCTGAAAGTAATGAAGGAGAAATGAAGAGTAACCTATAAGGGAGAACAGATGAGATTAAGTGTTGATTTCTCAGCAGAAATCATGCGAGAAAGAAGACAATGGAAGGACATATATTAAACTCTCAAAGAACACACTGTCAACCAAGAATACAATACCAAGCAAAATTGTCCATCAAATACGAAGAATAGATCAAGATATTCCCAGAAAAACAGAAGCAAAGGGATTTGTAAAAACAAGACCAGCATTGCAAAAAACACTGAAAGACACCCTTCTTACAGAGGTGTCATAAAAAGCAGGATGGACCAAAGTAACTAGCAACAACACCAAAATGAACTCAACAAAATAAGAACAATAAAACCCTGCCTTTCAATAATCACGCTGAATGTGAATGATTTTAATGCACCACTGAAGAGGAAAAGAGTAACAGATTGAATAAGCAACCCAAAATCCATCAATATGATGTCTACAAGAGACACACTTGAAAAGTGAAGATAAAGACTCAAAATAAAAGGGTGGGAAAAAATACACCAGAAAAATACAACCAGAAAAAAGCAAAATGCAGGAGTAGTGATATTAATCTCTGATAAAATAAATTTCAATGCAAAAACCATCACAACAGATAAGGAAGGTTGTTACATAATGATTAAAGGGTCAATAGAACAAGAGGACACAAAAATAATAAATATCTATGGACCAGTCGGAAGACTCTCAAAATACATAAAACAAACATTAACAAAACTGAAAAAGGAAATAGACAACACTACTATAGTAGTTGGAGACTTCAATACACCACTCTCAAGAAAAAATAGAACTATCAGAAAAAACTCAAAAGAGACGCTAAAAAATCAAACCACACAATAAACCAACTCGACTTCATAAATATTTATAGGCTAATGCATCCCACACCCAAACAAACAAAGAAATTCTACCTTCTTCTCTAATGTGCACGGAACGTTCTCCAGAATAGATCACATCTTAGGTCACAAGGCAAGCAACAATAAATTAAAAAACATAGAAATAATACAAAGCATTTTCTCAGACCATAATGCAACAAAATTAGAAATTAGTAAGAGGTTAAAGAAGAAAAAACTCATATATATGGAAGCTGAACAACACCTTGATTTAACATGAGTGGGTACTAGAAGAAATAAAAAATGAAATTAAAATGTTTCTTGAAACAAATGACAACAAAAAACACCACTTACCAAAACCTCTTGGAAACAGCCAAAGCAGTAATCAGAGTTCAATTTATAGAAATAAGCAAACATATCACAAGGCAGGAAAAAATGACAAATGACTCTCTAACCCAACATCTCCAGCAAAATGAAAGAGAACAGCAACAAAACTTGACACCCTCTTAAAAAAACTGAAATTATAAAAATTAGAGCAGAAATAATGAAATAGAAAACAAAAACAATTGAAACCATAAAAAAACTAAGAGTTGGTTCTTTGAAAAGGTCAATAAAATTGACACTAGTAAAACTAACAAAGGAAAATAAGGAAAAGACACAAATAATCCCAATAGAAGAAGAAATGGGCAGCATCACAACAGCACCAACTAAAATAAAAAGGCTAACATTTTATTATTATGAAAAATTATACTCAATTATGAAAACCTAGAGGAAGTGGACAAATACTTACAAATGCACAACCTACCTAAACAGACACCAACCAAAATTGAACAACTGAACAGACTCCTCAAAATAGAAGACATTGAAAAGGCTATAAAACAATTTCCAACCAAAAAATGTCCTGGATGAGATGGTTTTACAAGTGAATTTTTCAGACATTCAGAGATCTGTCACCAATTCTACATAAACTATTTCAGAAAATAAAAAATATGGAATTCTCCCAGACTCATTCTATGAAGTAAACATATCCTTGATACCAAAGCCAGGTAAAGACATCACCAAAATAGAAAACTATAGGGCAATATATCTCATGAGCATAGATGTAAAACTTTCTGAATAAAATCTTGGCCAATAGAATCCAAGGATACAGAAAAGAACGCCAAAACAAAAAAACAAACAAACAAAAAACCCTAATCAACATGACCAAGTGGGATTCATAACTGGTACTCAAAGATGGTTCAACATAGGAAAACCAATTAATGTGATTAATCACATTAAAAAAGAAAAGAACGAGAACCACATGATCCTAGTAATTGATGCAGAAAAAGTCTATAACAAAATCCAACACCCTTTCTTGATTAAAACACACAGCAAAATAGGATTAGAGGACAATTTCGTCAACATAGTAAAATGTATATATGAAAACCTGAGAACCAATATTGTTCTCAATGTAGAGAGATTAAAAGTATTCTCCTTAACTAGGCAAAGATACCCAATATCACCTCTCTTATTCAATATTGTATTGGACTTTTCAGTGATAGCAGTAAGACAAAAGAAAATAAGAGGTATACAAATTTGAAAAGAGGAGGTAAAATTATCTCTCCATGCAGATGATATTATAGTATACTTAGAAAACTCAAAAGACTCAGCAAAAAAACTACTGGACATAATTAATCAATTCAGCAAAGTGGCAGGATACAAGATCAACATACAAATATCAGTTGGATTTCCCTACAAGGACAAAAGGAATACAGAACCAGATCTAAGAAAAACAATATCCATCACAATAGCTAAGAACGAGATTAAATACTTGGGAGTAAACCTAACAAGAAGCACAAAGGCTCTATTCAAAAAAAATTACAAATCATTACTGCAAGTAACAAAAGGAAACCTGGAGAAGTGGAAGAATATCCCTTGCTCATGGATAGGAAGACTCAATATTGTGACAATGACAATACTACAAAAGGCAATTTACACATTCAATGCAATCCCAATATAAATACCAATTCCATTCTTCAACAAGATAGAAAAAGCACTCTCTAATTTCATTTGGAATGGAAAGAGGCCCAGAATAAGCAAAGCACTCCTTAAAAAGAGAAATAAGGTAGGAGGCATCTCACTCCCTGATTTCAAATTCTACTACACTATCGTGGTGGTCAAGACAGTGTGGTACTGGTACAATGACAGACAATGGAATAGAATTGAGAACCCGGAAATCAGCCCATCTATCTATGGTCAACTGATTTTTGACAAGGAGATGAAATCATTTAAGTGGGGAAATGACAGCCTTTTTAACAAATGGTGTTGGCAAAATTGGAAAACTATCAAGCAAGATCCACACCTCACTCCATGCACAAAATCCAACTCTATGTGGATCATGGACCTAGGACCAAGGACTATAAAAGTCATTAAAGAAAAGCTTGGAAGAACTCTGGAAGTCCTAATCTACAACATAAACAGTCTTCCAAGCATCCTGGAAAATCTCCAACTAGGAGATGATAAAATAGATGAATGGGACCTTCTAAGAGTCAAATCTCTATGCGCATCAAAAAACATCTACAACAGGATAAAAAGGGAAGCCACAGATTGGAGAAAAAAATATTTGGTAATGACATGTCAGACAAGGAATTTATATCTAGAATTTATAAAATATTTAAGCACCACAACAAGATAAAGGTAAATAACCCAATTGAAAAATGGGCACAGGATATGAACAGACACTTCACCAAAGAAGACATTCAGATGGTCAACAGGCACATGAAGAAATGTTCAAAATCCCTAGCTCTAAGAAAAGATGCAAATCAAAACAACTATGAGATATCATCTCATCCAGGTACAAAGAGCAAAACTTAACAGAACAACAAACATTAATTGCTGGTGAGGTTGTGGAGAAACTGGGAACCCTTATTCACTGTTGATGGGAATGTAAAATTGAACAACCACGATGGAAGGCTGTATGGTCTTTCTCAAAAAGTTGCAAATAGAAATACCATTTGACCCAGCAATTCCACTACTGGGAATTTACCCAAAAGAAATCATAACTGTCATACAAGCAGATATATGCACACCCATGTTTACTGTGGCTTTGTTCACAATAGCAAAGAGCTGGAAACAACCCAAATGCCCATCAACAAAAGAATGGATAGAGAAGTTCTAGTATACTCACACAGTGGAATAATATATAGCATTGAAAAACAAGGAACTCATGAAATATTATGCCAAATGGATGACCCTGGAGGACATTATGCTGAGTGAAATATCTGAGTCACAATAGAACAAATATTGCATAGTGCCACTGTCGTAAAATGTGACTGACATCAGGGTTGAGGGAAGACAGAAAAGGAGGGGAGAAATGATGTATACTGCCTTGAAAAAGATGAGGGAGAAAAGTGTTCAAAAGAGACATATGAATGGATATTCTCGTCATTACTGAAGTCCAGAGTGAAGGCTGCATAGTGGAGTGGACTTGGGGGGAGGGGAGGGCCTACATAACAATGAAAGTGTTTTTTCTTTTTCTTTTCAAGGAGAAGAGGGAATTCACAGAGGGTGTGGGGGTGGGGGGGAGAAAAGTTCAACAATGAATGAAGCAACGAAAACCCTCAGTCTCTGTAAACTTTCATTAAAATGAATTAAAAAACAACAACAAATAAAACCCACCACCACAATATAGAAAGGAATATATTTTAAAAAAATGTCAGCTTGGCATCTTAAAAAAAGGATAAAGTTAGAGAATTATTTCACTATTTGAAGGCTGGAATAGAAGCAATTTTTTGCCAGGTTTGCTTGTTTAGTTATTATCTTTTTTTATTAAATAAGCCATAACATTTTAACTATCTCCTATTGTCAAAAATATGTCTTCTAACTTTAACAAAGCCTGTAATATGGGGTAATGTGTTGAGCATTTTTGTTGTTCTTGCATTTATTGATAAAAAGAAACTTTATGTAACTTTGGTGTTGTTGTTAAGTGTCGTTGAGTCCTAGGGGAGTCATAGTGACCCTATGAACGAAAGTCCTCGGCACTTGTGGGTGTGACTTTCATCCTTTCCCCAGGTTCGTAGGGTTTCTGAAGACAAGCTATTTATGAAAGTGGATGCCACTCCTGCTTCCAAGCTTGTTTCAACTGGGGAGTGCCACCAAACAGTGTCTACCATGGGTAGCCATTATCGCACTTGACACATCAGTGTCACAGTGTTCAGCTTCACAGCGACCACAAGTTACCTCTGTCTGGCAAGTGGACACACCAGGGCTATATGACCTAGAAGACTGTTTAAACAAAAACAGTGAAAAACAGGCCTTAAGGCCGCAGATTAGAGTCACCCACCTTTGGCTCCATAGCCTTGCTTTTGGTCCACTAGGCCAGGCCAACTAGTCTCTCTCTATGTTGTTAAGTGCATCATGCAGCTGACACTAAGTCTCCCAAGACAGCAGGCATGGCCCGACCTTTCTGTGTTTTACCATTCTGGTATGCCCAAATGCTGGCCAACTCTGGACCAGAGACCCCAGTTCTTCTGGAAAGTCCGCTCTGCTGACCCCCACTTGGGGCACAGAGAAAGCCACAAGCACCCGGAGTCTTCCATACTTGCCTCTCCTCCAACTGCATATAACTTAAAATTTAAACCTGAGGCTCCAAGATGGCAGTGTGGTGGAGACAGCTTGGGGAGCTGCAGGAGCAGTGGACCACTTGGAGGAGGGCCACCATGGCCTTCTTCAGACATCTGTTATTGATAATTGAACAGTTAAACAGTTGATGACTGGTCTTCGGTGCAGATTGAGGCTCAGCATCGGGAGATTAAGGACTCCCAGTGAGGAATGGGTGAGTCCTGTGGCCCCCAGCCCCTTGCTGCCATGCCCTCACTGCCGCAGCAGCTCCATGAGGCTCCCACCACCGGACCCCAACGATCTCCTCATCTGGGATGGACAGTAGGCACCGCCCCCCATCTCCAGGCTGTGGCAGTGGAGCCACCACACCTCCTCACAGTGGACTTGTTCTAGGGACACTTCTTGGAGTAAAGATGGCAGCGGTGGAAGACACAATGGCAGGTTCAGGTTTCCTTGGACAGATTAGAGAGGAAGATTACCAATACAATGGGTTGATGAAAGTCACTGTGAGCTGTCTATGACTTGACGACACTTAACAGTGGCAGCAAGCCCAAGACGGCAGATATCCTAAATGCACCACATATGTTGATCTGTTGAATGCCTCTGCCAAGAACTGTTTAGACCTGGGGGCAGTCTGTTCACCACTCTCAGGTTCCCTTCTACATTTATAAAGGGGGAGGGCAGTGACACCTACTTCAAATTACAGTTTGACCACTTATTGGAGGGGGAGGATAAAGGTAGTGGTGCTGGAATTGGGGATGCTGTTCCGGCCACATGGTCTTCGGTCAGGAGAGGGGTATGGACTTGGGGATGGGGGACTTTAGTGGGGGAGTGTGCCAGCCAGCCCTTAGGGTGTGTTTCCTGGACCTCAGGGGGTGCTGTCCAGCCCTTGGGGTGGGCTATTTGACCCTTGGGGAGAGTTTGGCCCTCAGGGTGAGCCGTCTTCGGCCCTCAGCTCAGGCTGAGCCATCTTCGGCCCTCGGGGTGTGCCATCTGACCCCTGGGTAGAAAAAAACTGCCTAAGATGTACAGAGAATTTTATCTAGGCTACTTTGCCCTAGTATACCTGTAACTAACACCCCCAAAGCCCTTCTATTTGCAAATCACAAGTTTGTTCTCTCTAGGTTTGCTCCCTTTCCTATAGGTAACCTTAACACTGAGTTTTACTCCAGACCTGACCCTGAACCCAGTTCTAGAGACAAAAAAGATACAACTGCCAGCTAAGGAAGCAAAGGAGGATGGAGCCTCAGGGTTCAGTCAGCCATGCTCACTGGACCCACATGGGAAAACACTTTGCAGCCCGAGGGGAGTAAATGTCAGGAAAATATTTTTTTTTTTTTTTTTTTAGGAAAATATCTTCTAACAGAACAAGAAGGCAAGCAGCTTCAACACAAGACCACCAGTAAGGTGATGGAGTGTGCTCCCTTTCCCCCTTTACATCTATGCCCCTGTTCAGCATGAATAAGCCAGAGAGTCTGGGCCCATTTCCCAAATGAGAAACCCACAAGTGAATAAGATAATTTGTTTAATAACCATTGGACTATGCTTACCATTGCCCTGTATCATCTGGTCCCCACTGGATCCTTTTCATTTCTTTCACCTGCTCCCCCCATCAACCAAATTGTGCATCCCTGCAACTACATCCCTGCTGTTTTCATCCCTGCTCATCCTCACCCTTCTATTCCCAACCCTCACCTCCTTGTATCCCCAACATGTTTTTCCCGATAAAATTTAAAAAAAAGAAAGAAAAGTTAAACCTGAGGAAAAAAGATAGGTACTGTCATTCTGGGTATGGCAATTAATGTTAAAAGTTATCTGATTGGCTTGACATGGGAAATTTTTGTCTGTTTAAACATTTCATGTTCACTTACAAAATGTTAAACCCATTAAATAACTCCTGAATTATCAACACTTGAACATAGACACTACAAGACATGTTCTTTTCAGTATGCAAGTGTGCTGATTAATTTACTTCGTAAACAGCAATAAAGTCTAATAAAGCATGAGATACTATGTTAGTTTCTATAAGGAATTAAAAATGGGGGAAAGTATTTTTTTGAAATCCATTGGGGAAGAAAACTACATAAATAGTGATCACTCAAATTAAAAATTAAGTGTGCCTAAAAACATTAGACATTATATGTATGACATTGATCTGGAATAAGAAGTGGTTTACAAAATGGACTGGAGGATGAGGAAAGGAGAGGGAGGGAGGAAAATGTGCAACAATGAATGACTGAAAACCCAACAAATCTTCAAACTTTCATTAAAAATAACAACCAAGGAAAAAGAAAAATAAGCATACACAAAAGCACAATTCAGAAAGAAAAGGAAGAATGAGAACACAAGGCAGCAAAAAATCAGCCAGAGCCTCTAACAGTCTTTGAGGTGGACTTTTGCAACAGGCTGTTCTCAAGAGAACAGAAACAGATATAACAAAGTTGGTTTCTCTAAATGCTGAGAATGTCTTCACATTGAGCACATGGAAACAGTATTCACTACCTTTATCTACTCTTCTCCTATGACCCCATAGTCAAGTATAATTTGCTGTGCCATAATACATGTCAGCAAATATTCCAAGTCCTCTTTGACTAAAATATAAGGAGATATTAATAAAAAGGAAAGATATCATCAAAGACCTACATACTTGTCACAGAGATAAGCAAATTGAACAGGTGAATAAAGCCATTTGTTCTGATTGGAAAACCCTTAAGCTGGCTCCCAGGTTTTTCAGTATCTTCTAGTTGCACGAATTTTAAAAGAACTTACTCTTCCTACTTGAAGAAATTGAGGAAAAATCACAAGGATTTTTGGTCACTGTTAATAAATATTTTAATTAAATTTTTCATTGACTAATGGCTGCCAAAAGTAAATAGCAGGTCAAAAGAATTCCATTTTCTGCTACCGGATGGAACTCAGAGCAGAGTGTAAATGAGTCTGATTTTAAACAGTATCTTTATTAAAAATGCACTATTATATTTGTTGGTTAAGTGATTGTCAATTTTAAATAGATTATCAGTTTGTCAAACTAATCATTTCCTGCAAAATAATAATAGCCACAGCTGTTCTTTCCTTAAATTTTAAGAGGGAAAATACCATAGTCATTTAGATATGCAGTCTGACACGGCATATTTTCTTACTATGGCACAGCAGGGTGTCTGATGCTACAATGTGTCTTTGTTATGAATCTATATGAGGGGTTTTTTTCCCTTTTAAATTTGTGGAACATATGCAGTCATTACTTTACCCACAGCTATATAATAATGGCATTCCTATTGTAGCCATCTGTCTCTTCACATCAGTGTCTTATATGGTTTTATAGTCCAGTTTCAGGGCTCTGTAAGAAACAATATTGGTTAACATTAATATCTGTTTCATCTGACAATTTACATCTCTATCTGGAATTAGCTCCTGAAAGCATCTTCCCTAGTTAAAGAGGTACAAGGGAGGGTGGGGAGAGGAATGGCTGTCTTAAGGGAGACAGAGGAAGAACCGCCTATTTTGCTCCACTTGACTGATACCCAAAGGGAAAGGTGAGTCACTCTCTCACTTCCTATCATAACTCTGCATTTGCAGTTTCCTACCTTGACAGGCAGAAACAGTTCCAGCCAATGCTAATTCGGGTAACATCTAAAAGGCTTGCCTGACAAGGCAGATTCAAATTATGAAGCAAACCCCTCACACACCGAGACCTTGTTAGCTAGATTAGTGGCGGACAGGCTCCTTGTGACAGCTTGTTTGCTAGAGGTGAGCTATCTGCATTTCCAATGCAGGCAGGCTATATCATCATTTAAAGGGGGGAAAAAATAAAGATGTCGTTTTTCTTGTTTGTTGCAGGGTTCATGTAATATTCCCTCTTGATTTTCTCATTGTTGACTTCAGAAAGAAATAGCAGCAAGTGTACCTTTGAGTGCGACAGCTAATTTTGTTATGGATGAACAGAGTATTGTGACAAAACAGTGGCACAGCTGTCATAACAGCTGTCACACATTAATCATGACAGTGACAAATAGCATAATTACCTTATCTTGAATTCCTAGCATGCACACTCAGTATGCCCCACTGCTGATTGAGCATATCATACATGGTTTAATTAAAAAGACATCAATACAGGTTGGTTAGACAAGGGCTAGAAGACATTGATCCAAAATGAAAATAAAATTATTTATAGGTTGGTATTTTGGAACACCCAAAGACCAATTACTTAGCCAACAAGATAATTTTAATCTATTTCGCTAACTGGCCATTTTCAATGTGCATATCACCTGGTAAGTTGGTTGTTCTGTCCCGTCAGTTCTTCCTCCAATAAACATTTGATCTTCTCTTTTTCAGTTTCCACATGGGTCCATGGGAGCATTTTTACAATCTAGTGATTGATTGAAGTGATTCTACTGGTAAATACATAATTAGCAATGAAAAGATTTGAATCTCACGTTTTTGTTAACTTACTCTCCGAACTTGGTACTGAGTTCATGAACATGAGTGATATATTATGTTGACTGATTTTTATTATATTTGGAAGTTCTTTCTTCGTGAAGAACCCAGATATATGAGACTAGATTTAAGCCTAGAAATGACACTTTCTTACTTGTGCTGTGTTTTAATACATATACCTATATTTATGTGCATATACATGTCACATCAGTATATATAAATATGCACACATGCCAAATATATGTATATTTTTGCCCCCCTGGTATTTTAGCTCAACAATTCATTGCATTTACTGAGTGAATTCCTGGGAGCTGGTTTCTGAATTGCTCTGAAGCTGCCTCGATGAAATATTAATGAATCAATTTCCATAGACATGGACTCATTATCTTGCTGGATGCCATTGGAAAACACAGCTCTGCCTGCGGTGTCCTTCTACCTGGCTGTGACATGATTTGATTTTTTTTCCCTCTCTCTCTCTTAATTAAATAAAAAATTGCTATCAGAAATTTTTGATAACTTTAAGACAGATATTTCCATTTTTCTTGATAGGCACCTAAATGGAGGTAAGCTATTTAAAATAAAGTTATGCCCCATTTAAGTGATATATAGAAAAGTGGGTCCTGGAGACAAAGAAAGAGGTGGCCAGCTTAGTGCTGAGGACAGTACAATACCCTTTGGCCATGAGAAAACTACCTTTTTTTCAGAAACAATCTGTTCTGTGAAATGTCTCTATTTTAGGAAGCTGGGCCAAGCATCTAATTGTTTACAAAGTTGTCAACTTGAGATTATGTTACAAAACACAAACACATTGTAATTTTAATTTATGAATGATAGAAAATAGATGGAATTATTCAGGCTGTGTCTCCAAAATGCCAAAACAGCTGTTTATAGCATGAAAAAATCAGTCAGTAAAATAATGATTATAAATATACAACAAAAATAGCTGGTTTGAGGTATTTTGGTATTTCATTGAATTTAGCTAGTTTCATATGCTCTATACAAGTCAATCAAAACATGTATAAAGGACATCAAACTACTTATGTACCAAATAGAACAAATAAACAATACCAATATATCAGATATAGGGGAGACATAGCCCTCACCTTGGAAATTATCGTATTGTGTCCAAAGTGTGACACAAAAGGAAGAGCAGAGCCATTAAGTCACAAAATGACAATCCTGGAGCAGAAGCTCAGGAGCAAGAACCTTTCCTCAGTACTGTCTCAAAGATTGTTCCCTAAACTCGTACATGGTATTTGGACTTGAATCCTCCTAAATATGAGACAGCCACCAGCACAAGAGACCAGAAGCAGTTTGAGGCACTAGATATCACAGAGGTCACTTGTGACCTTAACCATCATATCAAGAGGTGGCTGGGGGAAGAGAGGTACTGGACTGGGTAGGTGGGAGTACAAGGGATGCTGATGTAGCATGGAAAGAAAAGGGACAAAATACAGGCACAGGGATGGAGCAACACTGACAGCTTCGTTATTTCTATAACAGGAAGTGTCTTTCATCTTTTAGTTAGGTGCCGTACCCTGAAAATATCTAAGAGGTCTAGTTTTCTGATTATATCATTAGAGTTTCCGTATTTTGTTGAGTTTATTTTGAATTGACCTGTCAGTTGCTGAGAGTAGTGCATTTAAGACTCCTACCACTATGGTAAAATACCACTGTTTATTTTCTTTCTTAAATTAATTTAACCATTGTTAAAATAATGCATTTTGCATGTCTATAGTTTGGTGCATAAATGTTGAGCTAGACTATGTCTTCTTGATCTATTGTGCCTTTAATAAGTATATAATGCCCTTCCTTATAGATTATGGTGGTTTTCTTCCTGAAGTCTATTTTATCAGAGATTAGTATTGCCACTGCTGCTTTTTTGTGGATGGAATTTGCTTGTTATATCTTTTTTCCAACCTATGATCTTTAGTCTATCTTTTTCCTTGTTTCTTAGATGTGCTTCCGTGGACAACGTATTAGTGTGTTTTGGGTTTTTTGTTGTTTTTTTTTTTTTATCCATTCTGCTCTCTTTTTCTCTGAATTGCTCTATTTAGTCCACTTTCATTAAGTGTGATTACTGACAGGCCAAATTTTATCATTGCTGTTTTGCTGTGTTTCTTTTTCTGTTATTTATGGTTACTATAGCCACTCTCCTTTGTTGTCTCTGTGTGAAGAACTACTCTTAAAGTTTCTTGTAGAGTTTCTTGCTTTGGAAAATTCCTTAAGTTCCTTCTTTGCTGCAAATAATCTAATTTCTAATTTCCTCTTCATATTTGATGGACAGCTTTGCTGTGTACAGAATTCTCAACTGGAAATTGTTTTCTTTTGGCTTTCAGTATATGCCATTCCATTGTCTTCTTGCTGATATGGTTTCTGCTGAGAATTCAGAATTTAATCTAATTGTTTCTCCGTTGTAGGTGACTCTTTGTTTACCTTGGGCCATTTTTAGCATTTTATCCTTATTTTTTATCTTGAAAAGTTTGCCTATGATTAAGTCTTGGTGGATTTCTTTTTTGGCTTAGTCTATTTGGTGATTGCAGAGCTTCGTGGATGTGGATTTCTCCATTATTTATAATACTTGGGACTTTTTCTTTTCACAAAGATTTAGTCATTGCAAATACATTTTATAAGAAACATAAACAAAACTATACACATGGTTTTCATACATAGGCATACATGATGGCATACATAGGCATCACATCAATTACATCTGTGGAAAGAATCATTGGAGAAGCTCAATATCAGCTGTGAAAACTAAATCACATGCTGATTGTTGAATAGATCATCAACTACTCATATGGAAAGTCCAAATTAAAGCTAAAGAAGGTTAAATTAAATCCACAGGAATTAAAATGTGACCCTGAGTCTATCTACTCTGAATTTAAAAACCACATCAGCAACAGGTTTGAGACATTGAACACTAATGAACGAAGACCAGGTGAACTGTAGGAGGATACCAAGACTATCATCCACAAAGAATGCAAAAGTGATGTTATGTCTTGGCTTTGTATATATACTTTTCATTAGGTTAAGAAAATTCCCTTCTGTTCCTATTTTGCTGAGTGTTTTAATCAGAAAGGAGTATTGGATATTGTCAAAGGCCTTTTCTTCATCAATTGATAAGATCACATAGTTCTTGTTCTTTCCTTTGTTTATGTGATGAATTACAATGATTATTTTTCTTTTATTGAACAATCCTTGCATACCAGTTATGAATCTCCCTTGCTCATAATAAATTATTTTTTTGATAACTGTTATATTCTACTGGTGAAGAATTTGTTAACGATTTTTGCATCTATATTCATAAGAGACAGAGTCTGTAGTCTTTTTTGGTAATGCTTTTGTCTGGTTTTGATATTACAGTTATATTTGCTTTATAGACTGACTCTGGGCATGTTCCTTCTTTTTCTTCTTTTCCAATAATTTGAATAGAATTGGTGAAAGTTCTTTTCTGAATATTTGTTAAAATTCAGCCATGAAACCATCTGGTCAGCACCTTTTTTTGTGGGGTAGTCTTTTTATGACCAGCTCAATATCTTCTTTTGTGATGGATCTGTGCTCAAGTGTTGTGTATCTGCCTGTATCAATCTACATATGGTAAAAGTTTCAAGGAATTTATCCATTTCTTCTGTTGTTGTTGTTATGTGCTGTTGAGTCGCTTGCAATTTATAGCAACCCTATGTACAACAGCCCTAAATTCTGCTCTGTCCTGTGCCAATCACACTGTCTCTGACACACCCATCACAATTACCCCAGTCACTGAATCAATCCAGCTCATAGAGGGCCGTCCCCTGGTGCACTATCCCTCCACCCTACCAAGCATGATGTCCCTCTCCAAGGACCTGTCCCTCCTTACAACATGTCCAAAGTATGTTAGACTGAACCTAAGAATCTTTGTCTCCAAGGAGCCACCTGGTTTAACCTTCTCCAGGATGAATCTGTTTGTTTTCCTAGCAGTCCATGGTACCCTCAATACTCTTCTCCAGCACCACAGTGCAAAGCCATCAATTCTCCTTCTACCCCCTTAGTCATTATCCAACTCTCTGATGCATTACAAGTGATAACAAAGATCATAGCCTATATTAAACACACCTTAGTCTCCAGAGAGACACCATTGCTTTTCAGTACTTTGGAGAGGTCCCTAACAGCATACTTTCCCATGGCAATATGTCTTTTAATTTCCTGGCTACTGGTGCCAAGAGTGTTGACTGTGGAGCCAAGCAAACGAAAGCTGTGAACAGTCTCAGTCTCTTCACCATCCATCCTGATGCTGCCAATTTCTCCTAGGTTTTAAAAATGACAAGAGTAAATCTTTTCATAATATTTTGATATTGACTTAATTTAATCTGGTTCTATTGTGATGTTATGTCTTTCATTTCTGTTTTTTATATTGGTTTGCACGCAAAATTCATGTACATAGTGTTTCACACTTTTCTTCATTCACTTGTGTTTCATACACTCATCCCCACACATTGTTTTATAGAATCAATCACCACTGAACTATGTCCATGATTACCCTACTTTTTCAGTTTCCCATTGAATCTTTCCCATTTCATTCATCTGCTCCCTCCACTCATGATATTATGCAACCCTATGGTTTCCCACTGCCCATTTTCACCCCTATGCTCTCATCCCTTCCCTCTTTGGACCTTCATACACATTAGAAATTACCCTTCTATTTTTATATTAATGGCCTTATGCAATATTTGTCTTTATGAGACTGACTTATTTTACTCAACATAATGCTTTCCTGTCTCTCTCCTTATGCACGTTATTATGTCTTCTCTTTTGTTAAATTTGTCAGTGGATTGCCAATTTTATTGACCCTTTTAAAAAACCAGCTCCTAATCTTGTTGATAGTTTCAATTGTTGTTCTGTTTTCTATCTCATTGATTTCATCCGTCCCCGCCCCCTTATTATCTTTTTTTTTCTAGAGGTGGTGGGGTTAGATTGTTGTTCTTTTTCTATTTGATGAAGGTATTGAGTTAGATCACTTATTTTGCTTCTTTCTTCCATTTTAATATTTTTGCCTATTGCTATGACCTGGCTCCTGGGGGCTGCCTTAGCTGTATCCCAGAAGTTGTGTTATATTTTACAATAACTATCATTTGTTTCCAATAACTTTTTTATTTCTTCTATAAGTCAATTGTGTTCTAGCAGGATGTTATCTATCTTCCACATAGGTGATTTTATAAGCTTTATCCTCTTATTGTTAATTTCTAGTTTTATGGCACTGTGATATGAGAAGATAATTTGTATTATTTCAATATTTTTTAATTTATTGAGGCTTGCTTTAATAAGTTCTAGAGAATGTCCTATGTGCCCTTTAGAAGAAAATAGTTGGCTTTAATTGGATTCATTTCCAGAATCTGCAAGTTCTGACTCGATAACACATAACACATAACAACTATAGCAATGGTCAGAGATAGTCCTTCTCTTGGACCCCTCTAAAATAAACCCCTATTCTTGGTTCAGAGTTTGTGCTGGTAGTCCAAAGTTGGCATCTGCTTGGTAATTTGAATCCACCAGCAGCTCCACAGAAGAAAGATGGGCAATGTCATCCCAAACAATGAATAACTTTGGAAAACCCATTGGAAGGTCAACTACAAACTGGTTCTGACTCAATAGCAATGGACGTAGATATGGAATCTCTGCACAATACAAATGGTTAAACTTTTGATCATTAACCAAAAGACTCGTTTTTTAGAGAAATGTTTGTTTATCTGGTTTGAAAAGTCTACCCTGAAAATCAAATAAAGCTAGTCTACACTACACATATGAGGTCAGCACTAATCAGAATGAACCCCACAGAAACAGATTGTTTGCTTAGTCTGGGTTTTAACAGTGTCAGACACAACACTGAATTCCCCTGGGTGACTCGATCTCATTCTAGATTTTTCACCTGAGTCTGAACTTCTGTTGGCTCTAAAAGCAGAACACAAAGTTTCCCAAGTGTTACCCTGAGGGTATTTCTTCCATGAAGGTACTCAAGGACATTTTAATGAGGAAGAATCAATTTTAGGTCTAGTTATAACTGCCAAATGATAAGAAGATAGAAGCAGCTTTATTCTTTCTAGTAAAGTATTTTAAGAGAAATATAGCTTATCTCTTCTCCCTTCACTATCTGTGGCACCTTTTTTGTTGAACACTTCAGTGTGGTATAGGAGAAAGTTTATAGAGCAAATTAGTTTTCCAGTCAACGATTTTCTTTTTTCTGGTAACCTTAAATAGATTCTTGTTAATGTAGCAGCACTCTTCTTACCACCTTCCTGGTTTCCCCACTTTCATTCACCCTCTTTTTCTGAGTTTTTTTTCTGAGTTTTCTTTTAGGCAAATTCTGCCCTTTGGGCCTATTGCAGTTGATGTTTTGAGGAGCACATTCCTCTTGAGTGTTATTGTTCACTCTATGTATCTACTGATTATACTAAAATGTGGATTCTGTGTTAGATGTGGAGGATGTCCAAAAGCCATAGTGATGGAAGTGTGACCAATTATGTCTATATCAGACCAGTAAGTTGTTTTTTAAATTCTTTTTCATTTTGCCCTATATTTTTCTCACCTTTTGTTCAGAATCTGCTATTATGAGCATAATAAAAGAGTTACTAGTTAGTTACCATCTAACTCCTCTGTCTCAGGCTAGCATCTGTTATTGTCTATGGCACATTTGGTGATAGGCCACATATTTTCGACAAGATATTTCTGCATTTTATGTGGTACAGTTTCTCTTGGTTTATGACGACCTCCTTAAAGGAAGATTCTGTGTTTGATTCTCATCTCTTCATCATGATATTTCAGACTGTGCATGCATATGTTTGTGCCTGCACAGAAGCTGTGTTTTCCCTGAAACATCCATGTAATTTCTTGAATTCAGTATTGCTTGATTGAAAACTGTGATTGGGCATAAAAAGATTTATTCTTAAAATGTGTTTGTTCCTCTACTATATTCTTTTTTAGAGGAGAGTTTTATCCTGCCCTCATCCACCTATCCCTTGCCTGTTGATATAAAAGTTGACCATAGTATGGAAGTTGAGTTGAGTTCCATTGGTTCTAAGGGAGAAGGGTATTGACCTACTGACCAAGAATCCAACCAGACTGCCCCCATCACCCCAAAATATTCATGTTCCTGATCTTCCTAGATCTTCCTAAAGAATATCTTGTACAAACAACATACAACCATATAATAAAGCCTTGCCATCAAATCAATTCCAACTCATGGCAACCCATGTGCTAGAGAGTATACCTGCTTCACAGGGTTTATTTGAATGCAATTTTTACAGTAGTATATCACTAGGTCCTTCTTGGTACCACTGAGTAGGTTCAAACTGCAATGTTTAGGTTCCTTAACAAATGTTTGTACTGCCCAAGGACCTTTAAGGTGTAACATATGGTGCCTGTTTATACCTTGACTTCTAAGCTTGTTGTACACACTGCCTCCTATAATCCAACTGGATGCCCTTATCACCTTGAGATAACTGGTAAAAGTAAAGATCATTTATCTTGTTGCTCCTCCTCCATGTGTATTTGTGGCCAGGTATTTTGCTGTTAGTGCCTCAGAATATTTCAGCAGCCTGTCTCTCTTTTGCCAGCGACAATCAGTAGGTTTTCCATGTAAGGAGCAACAATTGTGTTTACCTCTGTAAGAGCTTTTGTGTTTATCTTCTCCGAGGTGGTGCCCATGTGGCTGTCCTGATATAGAGCAGCTGGACAGATTATACCCTGAAGCCACATCTGTGGACACATAGATCAATATCATTTTCATTGACTTCGTTCCCAAGAAGTTTATCTTCTGTCAATGAGATTTACTACTTTCTTCATTAATTGTTAAGGTTTTGTCTCTACCCTAAAATTCTTTTTCTCATTCACCATATTTGGTTTCAAAAGACATTAGCATAAACTGATCCTGACTGTTAAGAGTTAATTAGTTAGAGTTTGTTTCCTCCCATTATAATAAAGACTCCCAGCAGTGTTTGTGGATTCATTGATATTCTTTGATGGCAAAGAATATGTTGTTGTTGTTGTTATGTTGTTGTATGAGTCATTTGCGACTCATAGCGACCCTATGTACAACAGCCCTAAACCGTTCTCTATCCTGTGCCAATCTCATTGCCTCTGGCATACCCATCCCGATTACCCAAGTCACTGAATCAATCCACCTCATAGAGGTTCTTCCCCTCCTGCACTGTCCCTCTAACTACCCAGCATGATGTCCCTCTCTAAAGACCTGTCTCTCCTTACAACATGTCCAAAGTATGTCAGGCGAAGCCCCAGAATCCTTGCCTCCAAGGAGCAGCCTAGTTTAATCCTCTCTATGAAGAATCTGTTTGTTTTCTTGGCAGTCCATGGTACATTCAATACTCTTCTCCAACACCACAGCTCAAAGGCGTCAATTCTCCTTCTATCCTCCCTAGTCATTGTCCAACTCTCTGATGCATAACAAGTGATTGCAAAAACCATGGCCTGTATCAGGCGCACCTTAGTCTCCAGAGAGACACGGTTGCTCTTGAGTACTTTAGAGAGGTCCCTAACCGCACACTTTCCCATCGCAATACATGTTTGTTTTTTTTTTAATTTCCTGGCTACTGGTGCCAAGAGTGTTGAACGTGGAGCCGAGCAAACTGAAACTGTGAACACTCTCAATCTCTTCACCATCCATCCTGATGCTACCAATTGGTCTAGTGGTGAGAATCTTTGTCTTCTTGACATTGAGCCTCAGTCCATATTGAAGGCTGCAGTCCTCGACCCTCTGCAGTAAGTGCATGAGGTCCTCCTCAGTTTCAGTGAGCAAAGTTGTGTCATCTGCATAACGCAGATTGTTGATAGATCGTCCACCAATCCTAATGCCACGCTTCTCCTCATAGAGCCCAGCCTCTCTGATAATCTGCTCTGCATACAGGTTGAAAGAATATAGATGAATAGAAAATATTTGTTTTACATAGAAAATGTTTGGTGCATCTAATAGAGTTGGTTTTACTTGTCATATCTAAATTAACATTTAAGATACTGCTTTAGATAGTGTTCAAAGGATTCCATTTTATTTGTTGATGTTACATCAGCTGTTAGGAAATAATCTTTCAAAGTTGAGTTAAAACTTTCAGTTTATGACACTCTTCCACTGATACTATCTTCCTTAGTTTTCAACAGAGCCCTGTGAAGTAGAAAAAAAAAGCTAATTGTCTTTCATTCACAGATGAAAAAACTAAAGTTCAAGTAGATTCGGCAACTCATCTAAAAAAAAAAAAAAAAAGCCATCACTGGGGAAGCCAAGGCTCAAATCTAGGATCCTATCCTTATATTTCAGCTTCTTTCCACTGAGTATTCATTTTGTCCCTAAATAATGCTCCTTCTGAATGTCAGTTTGACTTTCTTACACCTCTCACCTATTATCTTTTTCCTCTCCAAAATTTTGTCTTGTTGACTAAATGCTAACAAAGAATTTAGGAGTTAATGCAAGATATCTATCCAATTATCAAAAGTGTAAAGTGAAGCAGGAAAAAAAAAGTTGAAGTAGGTCCTCTGATAGATTAAATAATACAGTGGTATGTCATCTGCTTATACATTTAAGTTACTTGAGGAACCTTAAAAATGAGTAATACTGGGCCCGGCCCCGGATGACGGCAGGAGCACCGCCCCGCACCTGTTTTTTTTTTTTAAAAAGAATTTATTTTATAGAAGCCGAATCAAGTGCCGACAAGATGGCGGACGGGGAGCTGAACGTGGATAGTCTCATCACCCGAGTGTTGGAGGAACTCTACTATGCTTAGTGGTAAAAAGATACACTACAGCCTGCGGGAGCTGCATCACTACTGACCTGCCCTCGGGTTGACTCAGCAATTCTGGTAAATCACCACCTGTAGCAGAATCATCACCTGTACTAGCCACCCCAGAGGAAATCGCTGAGATGCAAAGGAAAAATGAGCTGAAACTCAAGATAAAGGAAGAACATCTTGCTGCTTTGCAGTTTGAAGGCTGCAACACTTCCATGATACATCTTCAAGGATATCAGCATGTACGGCTAAGCACAATTGATAACAGTGCATCTAAATTTCAAAATCAATCTCCATAATAGTCTATGTGTTTCCTACTGCCAAAGGGGCCCTTTAGAGTAGTGAGAGAATGCCTTCACCCTGAAACCCACAGCGTCCCTTTTTAGCAGGAAGTAGCTAAGAGAATACGCCATCCCCTTTTCCTTATGAATCAGGGTGAAGTCTTTCTCAGGGAGGAGAGGTAGGGAATGACAAGGGACACACTGACAAAGGAGATTAATCAGAACTGGCTTTGACAAGCACTGTGGCAATTGGACAATTAAAACAGACATGGGGTGGGGGAAGAGAACGAACTGGGGATGAGGGTGGAGAAAACAGTGCAACAATGAATGAATGAAAACCCAAAATCTCTGTAAATGTTCATTAAAACTAATAAAATTTAATAAAAAAAACAAGTAATACTACCTGATTGCAACCTCCAGAGAATATGGCTTAAATGCTTAGGAGATTGTGTCTAGACATGAATAATTAAAAATATCCCCAGATATTTTTAATGTGTACCCAAATGTTGACAAATCCTGGGAACAAGACTCCTCTTCACTCATATCTGATCATCTGGCACTCCCCTTCCCCCACCAACTTGTTAGAAATGTCATATACAATCTTAATTCTGCCTCTTGATCAGCATCGAACATTTTCTTGTTATTATTTGCATTGAGTTATCGGCAACTCACAACGATCCTATGCACAATAGCTATGAACCCTGTCCTAACCTGAAGCCAAACTCACTGTCTTCAACACAACTACTCCCATTACCCCAGTTACTGTGTCAATCCATCTCCTCTAGAGTCTTCCTATCTTACGCTGTTCCTCCATCCTTCCAAGCATGATGTCCTTCTCCAAGGACTGGATCCTATTGAGAACATGCCCAAAGTATGTAAAATGGAGATTTTAAAATCCTTGCCTCCAAGGAGTTACTTGATTTTACTTTCTCCAAGACAAACCTGTTGGTTTTCTTGGCAGTCCATAGTATGTTCAATACTCTTCTCCAGCATCACAACTTAAAGGCCTCAATTCTTCTTCTGTCATCCATAGTCACTATCCAGCTCTTTAACACACCAAGAAATTGCAAAGAGCATATACTTTGTCAGGTGCATTTTAGTCTATAGTCTGACATTATTGCTCTTTAGGACTCTGGAGAGGACCTTGATGGAAGATTTTCCCAATAAAAAAGTCATTTGATTTCCTGACTGCTGGTGCCAAAAGCATTGCTTGTGGACCGGAGTAAGCTGAAATTGTTAACAATCTCAATCTCATGTCTCTCTATCATGGTGCTACCAAGTGCCCAGTAATGAAAATCTTTGTCTTCATGATGTTGTATTTCAATCCATATTGAAGACAGCAGGCCTTGACCTGCAGCAAATGCCTCCGGTTCTCCTCAGTTTCTGCAAGCTTGTGTCAACTGTACAACACAAGTTGTTGATGAGTATTCCTCCAATCTTTATGTCATGTTCTTCCTTATAAAGTCTAGCCTCACTAATGATCTGTTCCATATATGTATTGGAAAACTGTGGACATATCTGACACACTGCTTTCTTGATTTTGATCCATGCAGTTTTTCCTTGCTCTATTCTAACAACTGCGTCATGGGTCAGGTATAGGTTTTGCATGAGCACAATCAAATGTTTGGCAATTCCCATTCTTCTGGATGTCAACCACTATTTATTATGATCTACACAGTCAAAATACCTTTGCATAACCAGTGAAACACAGATAGGCATCCATCTGGTACTTAGCCAAGATAGCTGTGATGTCCCTAAAAAAGAAAATCCAGCTTCTTTTGTGGAATTTTCTGTTGATGTACTGTTCCAGTTGTTTTTGGATAGTCTTCAGCAAAACTTTGTGTGTCATATTAGTGATAATTGTTTCATAATTTCCATAATCTATTGGATCCTAGCATTTTTTAAAAAAATGAGAACAAATATGAATCTCTTCCAATCAGTTTGCTAGGTAGTTGTCTTCCAGATTTATTGATACAATACAACCAGGTGAGCACATCCAGGGCAGTATCTGTTTACAGGCTGTGATATATGCCAATTAGTAGTCCATGAATTCCTGGAGACTCCCCCCCCCCAATTACTTCAGAGCAGCTTGAACTGCCTCCTTCATCATTATTGCTTTTGGTCATATGTTGTTTCATGATTTTTTTTTAAATTTTTGTTTGTTTGTTTGTTTCATGAGATTTTTCTATGTCAACCAATTCTTTTTGTTACAATGACTCTGTGTACCACTTCCATCTTCTTTTGACACTTCCTGAATCATCCAGTATACTGCTCATAGCATCCTTAAGTATTGCAACTTGAGGCTTTCATTTGTTATTAAATTCATTCAGCTTAAGAAAGGCTGAAGGAGATTTCCTATTCTCTGCATATTTTATTATAATATTTAGCTTTGTTTTCCAGCACTGCTCTTTGAAATCGTCTTCTCAGTTCCTTAATTTTCTAATATCTTCCCCTTTTTTGGCTTCTTGGTGCTCTAGTACAATATTCATAATTTCCCTTAACATCTATCTCAGTTTTTTCTTTCTCCTTTGTTTTTGTAATGAACTTTTTCATTCTTCATGGATGATTTACCAAGTGAAAAAATATACAATCTCATGAAACATTTAAAAATTAAAATAAATATTAGAATTTTATAGTTTAATGTTATATTACAGTTATAAAAAGAGAAAAGTTAACTGTCAATAAGTAGAATTTTGTCCTTGAAACACATGCTACATTTTCAAAATGTTGTACATTCAAAACATGTTGCTTGTGAAGACTGAAAAATAGTTTTCATAAATTAAGACTATTGAAAATTTTTCTAAAATAATAAATTTTTTTTTGTCAAAGTCTTTCATTTAAAAATGTGGAAAAAAAAGCCTATGGAGCAGTTCTACTCATTACATGGCGTCATTTTAAAAAATATTTTTTACTGATTTTCATATAATACCTTTACAGTATGTTTTATTTATATACATTGTGTCTTATACAA